>NW_008705459.1:4636595-4684893 GCF_000326865.2 Helobdella robusta | reverse complement strand
ATCAGCGCGTTGGCTGTTCGACTGACAATCAGAAGTTCGGATGAAATCATGTGTGCCGACCAGATGATGGTGGTCGGCGCAATGAAGTACTGTAACGACGATTTTTGAACTAAGGTTTAGTAGTTTCGTCTTTTAATTTTTCTCATTGATTGATTTATTGATTGATTGATTCATTCATTCATTCGTTCATTCATTCATTTTATCACTCAATCTTTCAAATCATTTTTCCATTAATTTATTTTTTTAATCATTGAATCATTAATTAATTCATTGACTCTTGACTCACTCAGGCATTCAACATTCTGCCTTTGTCGAATGGACGAAAGTAAATTTTGTTTACATTTTACTCTCTTTATTATTTTAAAATATTATTTATTTGCCATTATTTTCATTTTATAATTTTTTTCTTTTAAGATTCTAACATTCATTCATTACTAGGCTAATAAAAAAATTTGTCTACAGAATGATGAGAGGTGGGTTGTGGTGGGCGTCAGCACGTTTCAGATGGTGGTCTCATGATGATCGTTCCGATGACAATTCGAAGATGACAATAAGAAGTTTATTTATTTGCCATTATTTTCATTTTATAATTTTTTTCTTCTAAGATTCTAACATTCATTTATTACTAGGCTAATAAAAAAATTTTTCTACAGAATGATGAGAGGTGGGCTGTGGCGGGCGTCAGCACGTTTCAGATGGTGGTCTCATGATGATCGTTCCGATGACAATTCGAAGATGACAATAAGAAGTTTCTGGAGAGTTAACGCGCGCACATTTACGCACATACATCAATACAACACACACATACACAACATCCATTCAATCGGTGTCGTTGTTATGTTTCTCTTCAACTTTCTATTTTCTTTACCTGACTTAATTTTATTCATAGGTAAGTTAGGGATTGAGATGAGTTGAACAATCGTAGGTAGGCTAGGGCTTAACATTAGTTAAAAAGTTTCAAGTAAAATAAAAACGCTGAAATATGTAAAATAAAATACCTAAACATGTAAAATTCCAAAAACGTAGAAAAACATATTTGTAGGTAGGTGAGTTGAGTTAATGATTATAAGTAAGCTAGGGCCCTGAGAGTAATTTAATTGTAGGTAGGTGACTGACTACTATTCTTGCGACTTTTTAATAGTTTTTTGTGATGTGTTTGTTTTCGCTTCACAGCCCCACACCAACAAAACAAACTACATTTTCTTCTCGTCGTCGCCTTAAACTTTACCTTTTTGAACAATCTTTTTAATAATGTCTATTTATTTGATTATTTATTAAATGTTGACTGGTTTCAAGTTTTTTTAATTTGGTTATACAATTTTTGGATATTTCTTGATTTAATAAAAGCAACTATTGTGTTTTTCTTTCTTTACTAAAATCTCGAAATTGTTTGTAGATCTGTACAGTTAAGTGTTTGTTCGAGTTTGAACAAGCCTTGCAAATATTTTTCAAATATGGTTCATTGATTGGTTAGTTGACTAGTTGATTGAATGAATGGTTGGTTGATTGATTGGTTGATTGATTGATCTCATGGTATTTTATATATGAAAAAAAATCCGATTAAGCCAAATACGGCTTTACTTGGCCACTGTATTTTACCAGACAAAAGCAATTTCTTTATTTATATTGACAAAAATAATTGTGAAATGAATATATTGACTTATTTAAAGCATTATATGTAAAGAAAACTGCCATGACACTGTTGTATGAGACCCAGTAAGCCACCGCAGTAAGCCAACGTATGATTTCAGCAACCATAATTTCTATGAGCACCAGCGGAATGTAAAATATTCATTGAATATAATGAAGATAGTTGTTCAAATAACAATTTTGATCTATTTAGGTCGTTTATTTCATGAGCAAACAAATTTTTAACATGATCGAATAGTGTAAAAAAGGGTGACTTTAGTTCAATCCTACTTAGCCAACCTTCGGCTTCAGTAAAAAACCACCGGATTTCACAGGACCAAAAGTATAATTTTTATATTAAAATTAACAACAATAATTTAATAATACATCATTTTATTTAATAAAATCATAATTTTATTTAATAAAATTAAAGAGAATTACTACAATGTTTAAAGCATATTAAGTCAAGTAAATATTTCATATAGCTTGCTCGTTAAAATCCATGCAATTTCGTAAGCCAATAATCCAAGAACGACAAATTATTCTAATTATATGAAATTATCCACATAATTGAATAACTAGCAAAAATCATTGAATATTAGTTATTTTAAAAAATATATTCTTTATTCCCAGGCCTAAGCATTGTAAGTAAAAATTTTACAACCAATCAAGCAATAGGATTTAGGATTTTAGGAACAAGTGCTGTTAGTGTAGTAGTTGTAGTATGTAGTAGTGTAGTGGTTGGTAGTCTCTAGTAGTCTAATCTGTTAATGTTCGTTAGTGTTATCTGTTATTTATTTTAATTAGTAATTAGAATTAGTAGTTTAGTTTTAGCTTAATTATTAGAGTTTAGTAATTTAATTACTAATTAGTCGTCGTTAATGTTGTTACGTTACCCTTACCGGTTACAGTTAATCGTTAACGAGTCAAGTGTTAGAAGAGTGGTTCACAAAAAATTTTTTTAATTTAAAATGCAAAAACCGTCATACAGCAATATCTATCCTAAAACAGCATCTAGTATCACCTTTCAAAACATTTTAAATAAAAGCAATATTCCGAAATTAGTAAATAAACGATCGTAATTTTAGACTTGGGCGATAAAAAATCACCCTCCAATTCCCCTCCGGAAGTAAGCTCCTTGCTCGACCGTCAAAAATGAGCAAAGGCCGTTATATTTATTCTATATATCCATGGCTGAACGCCTATATAAAATACAGCACACGTCCAATTAGAGGTTTTCTTTCACATCAATATATTGAATGCAATTCGTCGAAATAATAATAAAATATTATTATTAGTGTATATAATAACAATAATGTATTTTACATGTACACGTGTTCTTCTCACTAGATTGGCCTGGTACCCACAACGTTGCAATTATCAGACCTGTGTATTATCTCCGTGCAACTGGTGAGTTTCATAAGGTTTCGCCGAGATCTAAAAGCCTTCATGTTTGCTCAGTGAACGTTGACATAAGTAGCACTTTTGAGATAATTTTTTTATAAAAAAGCGCGTTGTAATTTTTTTCAACACAATTATCTTTGAAACTATGAGAATATGATTAGTTTTTGAATAAAATAAAATGGTTTTAACATAATCAAAACACAATACAACATAGCCTTTAATCAGAAGCAAACTATATTTCAAACAAAATGATGTCTATATATTACATAAATATCCATAAAAAATCCATCTTCAACCACGATTACGTAAAAAACTAGATAAAAGGTTGGGAGAAAATAGAAACATGCAAGGCCAAACGAGTTCTTTTTAATATGGACACGTAATTCGACCTGTCTTAAGCGAAAGAATGAAAATTTCTTTTTCAGCATTTCTTATTTCTCTCTTCTGTTGCTTGTATAACAGTTTCAAATTCATCAACTCTTCGTCTTCCTTCATTTTTTCTGTATGACTCTTCTCCCTCTTCAAAGAAAAATAGTGCAAAATTATAACACGACTTAATAATGTTTTTATGAGGGAATGGTGGGTGGAATAGCGAGAGTGGAATATAGTAATTAACCAACAGGTCTTGGGTAAAATAACCATTGGAAGTTACGAGATGATTTATGCTTTTTCTGCGTTATGAATAATATTTAACCCTCAACCAAAAAATTTTTTAGAAATTCATTTCACATTGTTTGTTCACTTTGGGAAGGCGAGTAAACATTCATTATAATTATAGCCGATGGAAGATTTTAGTAAAAGAATATTGCAACGGTCAAATACCAAGTAACTATTTGGAAAAATTATTAGTGTATATCTAGTAAAAGTGGTGAAATATGAAACCTACTTTATTATGCTCCTTATCTCCGTGTTGAATGTAATCAAAAACACTGTCCTTGTACAAAGAATTGAATTCACTGAGCAGCTGCGTGTTGGTCTTCAACTCTCTCGTTAACCAGGATTTTTTATCTTTAATTTCATTCTGAAAAACAAACCCATCATTTTTGATCAACTGACTAGACAAATTGGAATGAATTCGTGAAAATAAATATTTCAAAATCAATAATGCAAAGCACGCGATATATTTATTTTGATGATGCATTTCAGTAAATCTTATTTATTCAATGTTCGTTAGTTATTATATGTTAATCAACAATTATTCCATAAATTAACTTTACGGTAATCATTTACGGCTCTTCAAACGCTACATCAATACTAATCTACAACTATTACTACAAGACCAGCAAATTTCAACTTTCTACTTTAGCTTAATTTTACCAAATTGTACAAAGGGTAACAAATTGCAAGGCGACCAAGCAAAGTACGTTTTTAATTTTGCAAAAGATTTTAATCATGGAATGAAAAAAATTATAACATTTGGATTTGGTCTTTCACAACTGCAGTTATAAAAATTAAGCAAAACGGTGATGAAGTAATGTTAAAGTTTTTCATTTACTAAAGGTAAAATATGCATTTAAAGCAATGTAACCAAGCCAAATGTATTCAACATGGAAAGAGTAAGATGAAGAAGATGATAAAGAAAAAAAAATTAAGTCATTAAATTTTTTAACAAACAATAAAAATGTAACCTCAATATTTATTAAATCTCTGTTGTATTGGTAACCGAGGTTCATTATTCTACCTTTCACTTGTTCCAATGGTTGATTTATTGTGATTTTTTCTAAAATATTCAAATCAATAATTTTACCAAACTTATCAACCATCATTCTGTCGCATTCTTTCTTTGCCTCTTCTATCTTCAGCTGGACGTGTTTCTGATCTTTCACAAGTTTTGAATACTTTTTTTTGGCTTCCCTAATCAAAATTGAAAATTTTAATGAGAGGGCACTACTACATTAAATAGTTTATATTAATTACCCTTGCTGTCTTTTCAAGTCATTTTTTTCTTCTTTCAGTTCACTGATTCGCTGTTTCATTTTTCTGAGAACATTCTTATCAAACACAAGCGCGTTCTGCATGTCAAGGGACATGACTCCGTAGTTCACCGTCTCAATTTGCTTCATTGTCAGTGTAACAACGGTGTTAATTTCATTCAATTTCTTTTGTTTTTCAGACTGGTGTGTTGATAAATCATTGTCATTTTATTGAAACTTTTTAAAAATTGCATAAAATTATAATCAGGAACATTTATAACATTTATAAATAACCTGTCTGAAAAACACTTTAATCAACATTCTACCCAACAACATTGCAATGAAACATCTAATTCCCAAAGAATTATTTTTTTTGTATCTAAAAATATCTGCAAACTATGTAATATGGCTATGTAATTTTTCCTAATAGCTAGATTTACTTTTAATGTTTCCTTTTAATAAATATTTCCGAGCATTTCTGATGCTTGAACTAAAATAATTGGTAGATAACAGGACTGTCCAAATTATTTTTCCCACTTCAATTTTTTTTTCTCACCAAGCCTTGTATGGGCAACAGCAAAAGCCTCAAATATTCAAAACAGTCTCTTCTCCAAAAATTTCTCCATTCGTGTCTCTTTATAAACTAACATCTCACACAACCTGTTCGTTTGACCATTTTCAATAAACTTCTTTACCATTAGGTCTTATATTTTTCAACCTAATGTAAGTTTTTTTCATAATTCCACGCTTTCCTGAGACAACTTGCAGCGAAACCTTTCCATCCTTTTTCTTCATAATTCCTGCTATCATTTATAATCTTGAAACCATTAGACAAATTTGTGACAACAATGGATGGTGGATTTCTTTAAGCTTTGGTGGTACTAAATCAACTACGATCATTAGATAAATAAAAAATTAGTTTTACTTACCTGAAACATTTCTAAATTAGTTTTAGCAGTTTTGACTTCTTCTTCTAAAACTTTATTGATTCTTTGGAGTTCAGCAAGCTCTTCATAGAGCAAATCTCTATTCCTCTTTTCTTCTGCTATAGCGTCTTCCACATCCAGCTTTTGTTCTCTTAAAAGACACGTCCGATCGAACAAACTCTGCTCGCATCCAGTTGGACAGGTATCCAGATCAGCAAAGTGGTGTCTGCCTGATTCAGAATCAGTCAACTCATCAGTTGAAATATCAGATTCTGAGGAGGAATAAATGCTGCTGCCACCATCTTCATTATCGCTGCCTCGCTGGTGGGATTCGTGTTCTGCAAAAAAAGCGAGTTAACAATTTGTAGCATACAAAGAATGTTATAAAAGATTACTATAACCTTTTGCATTTTTAATTTTCTTGGTTCGCTTAATTTTCTTTTTGTATACTTTAATAAGAAACTCCGAATATTTACTGTTTCCAATTTTTTCACGAAAATCATCGAATAACAACTTCTGTTTTTCAACTAATTTTTCCAGATCCATTTTTTTAAATTCTATCTTTGATTGTACACCCATCAGCTTTGAAATTTAGGATGGTGTGGTTGGGACACGTAATAACTATCATTAAGATTTTGATATAAAAATATAAAGGCTGCACTGATATGTGGCGTAAAGACTTTTAAAATCTTTGACGAAAAGTAAGAATTGAATAAGCAGAGTTAATTGAGATTATAAAACTACAACAACTTAAATTATAAATCGCCAGAACGTATCAGTGTTTACAAAAAACAAAAATTTGACCCGAATGTACAAGTCAAAAATTTAATCACCTTTATTGAGTTTTCTTTCTTTGCTTTTTGCTTCTTTTTTAAAATATGATTTAAATGATTTTCATTAGATTCAAAATGTCTCAAAATATCCAATTCTTGCCAGGCCACCAACAATCTGCAGGAAAATGTACACCATTATCATAAAGTATGATAGCATCCAGTGTATATATTAATTATTCATGTATAATGGTATCACAACAACAATTGCATTGTGTTGGCTTTTCATTTAAATTAGAAATAATCTTGCGTTTATTGGTAAGAGAAAAAAATATTCATTTAAAGTTGTACAGGAAATAAATTTCAGTTTCAATTTGAACAAGTGGGGAACCATGAAAAGTTGAAATGGGAATGTAAAAATTTAAATTCATTCGCTCATATGCACCGTACACTAGCAACCAGTCGAACATCACTAAAAACTCCAATTCTATTTTAAAACCATATTACGTAATAGCTGACGTCATTTTATCGTTATTGTGGTGTTCATGGTTTTACCATGTTATGTTACTCGTAAACCGTTATCCCAAAAGTAATTCATCACATATATAACGAAATTACTCTACTATGTCAACCAAGTTTTGAAGTGATGTCAACAATATTTATAATTTAATTATACGAACAACTAAAAAATAAATGAAACCTCAAATCTGCATTTTTCATTTCAATGTCTTCCCCGAACTTCTCATCTCTTAAAATCATCAGTTGTAAATTGAAATCCATCTTGAAATTTTTAATCTGACGAAGTATTACATTTCTTCTATAAGCCAATCTATAATTTTAAAAAAATATTTCGTTCATCTCTTCTTCATCTTTCGTTCATAAAACTTTTAAAATTTTTTGAATACTCATTTAAAATATCAATATTTTGTGCTTTCATTAAACTACTAGTGGCTTAATAATGTTGACAAACCATTGTAAACAGATTAACACTTAAAACAATGTGCAACCTAACTTTTGGTACTATATAAATTGTTGCAGCAAAATAAAATTGTTAGAGGACTAATTTGTTCGTTTAATATCTAGAAAGAGTGACTTGAATTGGGTTTATTGATATTATCTAGAAGCAATAAATATGAACAATAAATATGGATTTAATTGACAACTTGATAAAAATTGATAAAAAGTGATAAAAAAATTGATTGATAATAAATTGATAAAAAGGTTGATTGATTGATTGATTGACTGATTGATTAATTGATAACTTCATCACGTTGTGAATTGTAACTGCAAACTGCTTAAGCCAAGCCAACTGAATATTAATTCATGATAGTCAAACTGCGGAACCAATGAAAGTTTATATTTATAACATTCCTCGTTCATTAGTAGTTGGCTGATTTGATGGGAAATAAAACATTTGAATTTACAACTTTTATAAATATATGAAATGAACCCACTTCATATTGTTAGCATTGTTCATGACATCTTCATAAACAGTGATCTTATTTTTGTTGGTAGCAGCATCATCTTCACGCACAACTTCCTCATTAATCGAGATGTCCTTATCACCACTAACCTCAGTTTTGACATCATTCTTGCTGCTACTGGTGGTGTTGTTGAAAGTCATTTGTGGAATACCAATGGAGAATGAGGTTTGATCAGGGGCGGGAATGTTACGCGCCACGTCCAACTCACTTTCATATTCACTACAAAAAATTTTGCAAAAAATAATTGTGCCCACAACCGTGTTCGATCATCAAATCAATTTATATCATATAATACAATAAAAATAAAAAAGACATTTGTCATAAAAGTTTCTTGTTACAAAAGCCTATGATATTTACAAACAGTACAAACTTTTTGAAACATTCACAGGCTTCCAGTTCTGGAATAACCATTTCTTCATCCATAGTTTGGCGATCAATTTTAAAGTTAAATTTAGACAAAGTTTTGTCAATATTCTTGATTTCTTCAACAGAGTTTTTAATCTTTTCAATGATGCATATTTTTGCTTCCAGCAGCATCAACAATTTGCTGTTGAAACTTTGTTTCCGCTCAAAAATCTTCAAAGGAATTCAATCAGAGATTGAAAAATACATCAAACATCACCACATTGAATTGACATTCAATCCATTTCACTTCTTCAATATTTTCAAATTCCCTTCATTCTCACGCCCATAATCTTTTTTTAATGTTATGTTATTAAAAAAAAAACAACCATCTCCTCAATGAGCACGATCTTCTCCATGACCGTTCTCACGTTGACATTGAGATGATCAGGGACCACGTAGCCAGGACTGCTCTTCAATTTAAAATCTCCTATCAGGTTTCTTGCTTCAATGATTTCGTCATCGGCCTCGATGCTGTTGCTGTTATCGTCAAAGTGAGGCTTTTCGTCATAAAGATTCTGCCACTATTTAATTAATTAATCTTTGATAATAACTAGCGATTATTTGCTTGAACAAATTGATAAGAATTTGATAATCTATAACAAAAAACATTATATTTCAAATACAGTAATGCACTTCGTGTTGAAAAATTAACATCATTTCTATGATAACAGTACTCAATACAGCAGAACAATTTGTACATGGAGTGACGATTCAAACCTCCTGCAGTCTTTTATCTTTTTTCCTTTGAAGTTCATTTGATTTGTTGATTGCTCTGGACACTCTCATTGCTGTTGCCTCCGTGATGCAAGATCTCAAGGCAGTGTGCAGGCGAGGTGACGATGCTGAACGGTCGTCATCTTTCTTAATTTTATCTGGAAGTAGAAACGTTAGGAAGTGATATCGATTAATATTCATGAACACAGAATAGAAAATTTGTTACTTTAATTAAATTAATTCACTCAATAAGTAAAATGACAGCAATACCTAAAACAACTTAAACAGACCAACCTTTATCATTGACATTCTGCTGATCATTTGCATTCTCAACATCGGTCAATCCACTTTCTTGCTTTTGTTTCATCACATAGAGATCATTTTTCATTTGCACAAACTTCTCAGACAACTTGCTTGTCCTAAATGAATGCACTTGGTAATGCTTGTTGAAATCTTTTAGAGTAATCAGTTCACAGGCAACCATGCTTTTGTATCTGCAATTTAGAAAACACTCTGTAGATAAGATTTTAGAAGCTCTTGCTTTCGTAAATTAGAAACAACTCAAATATATCTTTAGATGAATCATTAATCAATAAATAAAAAATAGGCTAAAAGTTGTGTTGAAGTAAGTTAAGAACAAATAATAAGTAATTCGTGTAAACTAGGGATTGTTTAGGAAAAAATTAAAATAATTAATTTTCTAGCACCAACTCATTAAAAACTTTATCAAATTGTTTGTCACATTTGACTGAGTTTCCTCTCATCTCCCGGTTCAAATTCATAATTTTCATAATTTTTTGTTTCGTTAGTTCACTTTTCAAAGACATATCCATCACAAACTCCTTAAGAATAAACAAAAATTATTGGAAAAATAAAGTAATCATTTTGCATCATTCAAACTCTTACCAGAAAATTTTTAACTAGAAATAAAATTAATAACAAATTGAAGCGCTTATGAGCAGTTATTATTTTTGGTGATGTCATCAAAATTTAACAAGTTCAGAGATAGTTAACTGCAAGCTGACCTTTTCGTGGAGCTTCAAAAACTTGGGCAGCATGTTATTGGCCTGCCACAACTCTACAAATTCATCAGTTAGTTTTTTAATTCGCTTTCTGACATTGAACTTTTTTAGTTCAGATGATCGAATCATTTCATCATATTCCAACTTTTTGCAAGCTTCTTCGATGCTGTTTGTAATTAACATCTAACATTTAAATTAGATTGACCAACCCTAAATGATTGTCATTTGTTTTCATGGCAGAAACAAAAAAGCTATTAAGCTGCTAACCTGAAAGCTTTTGAGTCTTTAATATCTTCAGTTGTTACTTGCGCTTGCAAACTACTCATCTGTTGAAGTTTCAAAAAAATAAAACTAGTAAAAGTACTACAATTATTTATTCCTTAATATATGAAAAAAATTATAAGAGAGATTATTTTAACCTCTCTCAACTTGGCATTTGTTCTCTTTGCCGCATCGACGTCCTCATCTAAATACATTTCGAGATTTATCTTAAACATGAACAGATTTCCGTCAGTTCCAGCTGTGAAGAGGTACTTTCCATCATAACTCATTGACACCCCTGTCACTCTGCCATAGTTTCCATCGTGAATGTTCAGTGCCCAGTAAGATGAGTTGGTGTTTGACAATGGGCCAAAGTTCTGCTTGTCATAAAACATCAACCAGCCATTGTTGAATCCAAGTATGAGGTACTGTTCTGTGCTGTAAAATTCATTGTTTAAAGGTCAATTAATTGTCCGTTTTATTTTATTGAAATGTTTTAAGATTAACTGAAATATATGTAAAATTTTATAAAGTGAAATCTTATATGTACGTAAATTTTATATCAATGCAGCATTCCCAGCAATTATGACATTTAAAATGCATTAAACTGAACTAACAAATAGCACGATGAGGTGATGTGAGCATTCTTAAGAAATGAAGGCAGTTCAATGTATTTCGTATTCCCATATTGTCTCAGACTCTTCCTCCGTTCATTCTCGCGTTTGTCATCACCAGCGTTACTATCATCACCGTTTGGAACATCTGTTACTTGCTGGTCAACAACTGCACTTTTTTCGTTTTCATTAGTATTCCTAGCGGTATCAACAACATCTCTTCCGTTATCAATGTTTTCAGCAGCAGCAGCTTCAGATTTAATATTCGTTGGTTTATTTGCTTCGTCCTCGCATTTCCAAACATCGCCATTCTCACCGCTGGCGTCGTTACTCTTTTCATTTTTCACCTCGTCGCTTGATATGTCCTCGCTGCTGATGTTCTCATTTTTGACACCATCTATGCTTGTGAACTGCTCATCATCAAACTCCACCTGATACAGGAATCCAGCATCATAATCTGCCTATCCAGAGAATTAAAATTTAATTTTAAATAATTATGAACGCATATGTGAGATATTTTTAATCAATTAGTAACATCTGAAGGTTAACATATTTCATTTAGAGATTCTGAAGTTTTTGGCTTAGGTGGCTGTGCTCGATGAGCTTTATACTAACTCCTCACAGTCAACCTGCACCTTATTTTCTTTATTGAGGTCAAATAAATTATTTCGTTTCGTTTCGTTCGTTTCTCCCCTTTATACATTAGTTTGTGATATGATGAAGTTTATGATTCAATAACCTGAAATCATATCATAATCTGAAATATTATTGAAATCATAGAAGAAAATCTCAGGTGCCAGTTTGAGAAAGTTTCATATTTTGTAGATCTTTTCTTTGAATTGATGGAAACTCGTTCATTTAACCAAATATTCACAATTGTTTCAGACTAATCATTTGCACACACCAGTATGTACAAGTGATGATTACATAATATTCATAATAACTAACAATTCAATTCAGTAAAATTATTTTTAATAAACAGATCAAGGATAATAAACTGATTTTAAATATTTCAATTTAAATTCTGATCAAACAATTACATATTAACACCGGCAAAACTAAAGAATAACAACGTTGTCCAAACTTTTTAACTCTCGTAAAATGGATGATGGTGATGTTATAAAGCACGCAAGAAACATCGTAAAACACGAGAAAATTGAAGTAGTTATCTTTTATCATTTGCATAAAACCACAAAGTTTGTATTTAAAAACCTGTACACAATGAAACACACCAATCAAGACATTGCACAGCATACCAAAGATATCCAGACAGAGTTGGTCCCTACACACACAACAGGAAGTCCCCACATAACAGGTGATGGTTTGTTAGAGGTGGTAGCTTTCCAGGGTTCTGACTCAATTGAAGACTCTGCCAGTGGTGAATTATTTCATTTATATGTAACATGTGAATGATTTTGACTGACAACTGGACTAATACTAATCGGTTTTATATAGCACCAATAACAACAATGTTTACAATGTTTATTAAATAGAGGAAGAGAAAATTAAAAAGCGCAAATAACAAATTAAAATGAATTTAAATCCTGTATACAATCACTCAACGGTTAACCTCTTTTTAATGCATTCTTTTTCATTCCTTCAAGCTCCTTTTCCCTCTGGTAGAAAAAATCGTGTGAAAAAAGTCACTGGGATTTTTTCAAAAATCAAAGTATTCAAAAAATTACAAAAATCAAAGTATACAAAGAATTAAAGAATAAGTTGGAAGGATTTTTGTTTTAAGATGTTTCATCCTCTCCAGCTGAAACTTGAATCCTAAAAAATGAACATTCAGGAAAAGTGGAAATAAAACAAAAATGCAACAAAAGACATCAAAACATTTACATC
This sequence comes from Helobdella robusta, assembly GCF_000326865.2. NCBI lineage: Eukaryota > Metazoa > Annelida > Clitellata > Rhynchobdellida > Glossiphoniidae > Helobdella > Helobdella robusta. The sequence goes on along the minus strand of NW_008705459.1, from coordinate 4,671,906 downwards.
CCTGAAAAGAAAACCATCCCGATTATTAACGTAAACAATTTTTACTACTGATTTAAAAATTATATCAAAAATCTTCAACAGTCACAATGCAATAAAATTAATAAAACTAAAACAGCCTTAATGAGGTAGCAAAAAGAGGTTGCAAATTTTAATTTATGACCACCCAACAATCCTGACCTCAATGTATGATTTAATACTTTTGAATGAATGTCTCCGTAATTTCAACTTGTCCAGCATGTAAGTATGTTTGTTGTTGATATCCAAGTGGCTGGGTGATTCAACTTCCATCACTTCTCCGCCCGCACAGCAAACAAGCAGGCTTTCTCTTCTCTGGTGTTACACATATATCACAAAGTGACAACTTCAAAAACTGATGTCATTTCAGTCAGCTCAATGGGAAATTAATACTATTAGCAGTGTCTTTTTCATTTGCAATCATGCGAATTTGAACATTACAATAATATGAATCATCATTACACTTTCTTCCAATGTAGTTATTGTAACAGTGTTAACATTAAGTTTTAATATTAAAATGTTAATTCCACTGATATGTTCTTATTGTTATATGTCAGAACACAGGCACTGCAATAACCGTCATCTTCATTGTAATCAACAACGGTTCTCACCTAGTAACATTTTTCTACCATTCTTATCTTGCTATACTTTTTCAATATATGGTGAATATATGGCATTTAGCTAATCTCGAAAGTTCTAACTTTCAAATTCTATGCTTCGTACATATCGCTTGCAAATAAAAAACTCAGCAAAATAACAACCTGGTTAGAGGACCACTTGGCATAAGTAACTCTGGAAGGAGTTGTGATGAAGCCGAGCGGTTCCAAGATGTTGACATCCTTGTTATTTGTTGAACATTCAACAGAAGCACCACTGACGCTATCGTCAGCAGACATCCGGTTGATCTTCAGGAAGAATACTGTGCCATCATATGACTGGCGGTTGCGTTGGTTCACAATAAGGAAATGTAAGCAATATTGACAAAGTAAAATTTCTAAATTTAAACCCTGATGATAAAAATTAAACTTTCTAACTAACAATGCCTATTAATGTTTATTGATCAACTGAAACGTGACACATATTCATTGTTCAATTCAAACATGACATAAGATACATGCAAGATATTAGTGATGTGGTGCACTTCATAATTAACTGACCCCTGTTGCTAAGAGCTGTGAACCAGGCAGAACATCCATTGTGCTAACACGATGTTTGTGAGGTTTCAACACTTGCACAAGTAATAAATCCATTGGCAAGTTGGAGTCATGCGTAGAGGAATCGCGTTTGATGTCATTGTTTTTGTTGTTTGAAATGTCAGACTTCAAAGTTAATTGGAGTACTCTTACGACTCCATCTTCAAAACCAGCCACAATTGTGTTACCCCATGCGTCAACCTGCATTTGTTTTCATATGTTTCTAATTGGTTTTATTATATTTCTGAATTAATAAATTTATAAAATTTGATTGACTGTATAAAGAGCAATCATCTAATGTGTATGTTCAATAAAATACCATTGAAAAATGTAGCCATCCGATACTCATTTTAAATAGCAAGAGAAGCTTGAGATTGAGAAACTAACAGGATAGCTCAAAATAAAAATTACAAAATAATAACTGTAACATAAAATTATGAACAACCTAACAACAAAATTATAGAAATAATAATCTGAATAAAAAAAAACTTAAACATGACAACTTGAAAAAGAAAATAACATTTAAACTATCATGAACAATATCGAGAAACCTCGGTTGGCAACCAGAGTATCATCATACCAGGTGAGCTGAACTTGTGGCATGCCACCATACTACAACTGTTGTAATCATATACTCTTACTGTGCCTGGGGTTCGTTATGTGGTGTAGTATAATGTGGTGTGTGTTGTAGTAAGGTGGACGACATGTATGAAATAACTACATTTTGATACGTATATTAAGTCAATACTTATATAGCTTCAAGTAATTCATCCATCGAATGACCATACAAACAAGCCACCTATTCGATATTCACAAAGAGTAAATCACTCATGTATATGTGTACGTATAGCTACATACAGACATTCACATGTATACAAGTATAATGCGTTTCTCATTAAATGTATGCAACCTTGAGTCACAAAACATGATACACTTAAAAAGGAAGCATTGCAACCAACAGTCAATTCCGATGGAGGCAATGAAGGAAAGCAGAGGTGATGCACAGATTGAAGATATCGGTCCGGAATGTGATCTAAATAAACATTCAGGCGTGGATGATGATAGCAATGAAGTTGCAGGAGATGGTAACGACTCAGTTGGCGGTTGGAGTGAATGTGTTGGATCAGACATGGAGAGGTTAATTCTCCACATTGCACCTGCACCGTCCTTCAGTTGCATTTACATTTCAAAGAAGTTTGATATAATTTTTTGATAAGTATACAGCACAATTATTCAAACACTGGCATATATTTAACAATATTCAATATTACAATATTCAGCAATATTCAACAAAACATGACCATTCAGGCCAAATACCATTTACACTGTTCCTTAACGTAATTCAGTGTAGAATGTAGCATCAACTTACTTGTGCATACCACATATTGAGGTATTTCAAATCATCACCAGTGTCTCCATTTATGGTTATTTTGTCACCCATATCACTAGGGATTTGATGATTTTTAACAATCTTGTTCCCCTTTAAATTACTACCACTTTCGATGCGTACATCAACATTGTCGATGACTTTCTTGTCAATCGTGAGTTTGGATATGCATTTTAAATGAGCTCCAGGAATGTGGAGTTCATATATCGGCTCAACTTCTACAGCTTCTGATTCTCCACTGATGTCCGAATTGTCCAGCTGTCCAAAGTCCCAACCCTGTACAACAGTTGGTTTGTCATTGATTTTATTGTCACAGATGTTGTGCTAATGTTGCAAAGCTTTGATTGGCTGATTTTCAATGTAACGAAATCATAAAATAATATACCGATCGATTAATTTCATATCAATCTCATCATTCATATTGCCTCAAAATGCAACGATTTAATTTATATTTTTATTTCTGGTGGCTACACCTGACAGATGACTTCCAAATGTCTTCTTTTCAAACCTTTAACTCATATCTAATTAGTTTAACCATTATGTAACCATCAAAATGACAACCATTTAAAACCAAGGTCATAAAAAGTTTGAAGATAAAACAAATATCCAGATTAATTTATTTTGTTCTAATCCGTGGAAATCTAATGTTATAAATGTAAAATGGTTCTGACAGATACAAATACTAAAATTATGAACTTCAGTTAAATAAGCAGTGAGCAATGAGCATACCCTGATGAATCCATCCAATCCAACGGTGATCACAACTCCATTCATCAGAATGATTTGCTGGATTGAACCTCTGTGACATGGCATCTTGTTCTTGCCACATATCTCCACTTTGATCAGACCTCCATCCCATAACAACAAGTTGCCCCACTCACAACCTGTTCATTACACATCCAACAATGCTGTCATACCATTCAGCGGTCATTGTGATGGACAGTGTTGCTTAATTACTGGTTTGCATAGGTAATTTTTTAAACGTTTTTTTATAAGTATATCATAATGATCGTAAATTTTAAAAATAATTGATTACTTTTTCATTGATTCATTGATTGATTCAGATAGGATCAAAAAATTATTGGTCTGGTACTTTATGCCTTTTGATCTTGCAATCATAGTAAGTTTTTTATCAGGTGTAAAATCAACTTAGGCTGTTTTTTATTTAAACCTCAACAAAAAATTTATGAACCAAAATAATCAAGCTGTTCTAGCCCAAAAACAATCGCAATGGCCACCTTCAATCTCAAATACATTAGATGCTGTGTGCCCATTTTGGGTTTAATTTCTAACAGTTGGATGACATAAACAGTTCACCAAAACACTAGTTAATAGTACCAGCCAAAATTTTAATGTCGCCTCTAGCTAGAACTTTTCATTAAAGGTCATATTTATAATATAAAGGAACACAAACAACGGCGAACTAATGAATGATTCCAGTGAAACAAAAAATGACAAAACATCATTTTATGGATCACATTGTTGAAAACAAATTGTTAAGTAAGGTGATAGAAGAAAGTATTAATCGTGAGAGTGCTATTTCTCATAACTTGGTTTGCTTGTTACACTTATTAAAACAATTCAAAACTAACTTGAAAGCACTTTGGAGTCAGGAAACTCTACGAAACCCTCAATATCAGAAATTTCTGTCTTTTGAAACTTTCCAAGATATCCCTGCAGTTTCAAGCCTGTGAATGTTTTGGCCATCTTCCAAAATCTAACAATTGTAAAAAAATTATTATACAGTTGGTGTTTGGCAAAATGCAAGAAAACCAAAAATAAATAGTAGTATGACAGAATTGGTATATCAAAAATGTAAAAATGTTTTGTTCCTTTTTTGAAAGCATAAATCAATTTAAACCCCATTTTCACTAAATAGTAAAAGTTCGGTTTAACTGACAATGAGCTAAACAAAAAGCAGACAATAATTTAAAAAATTACAAAAAAATGTAAAAAAAATTAATAAAAGATAAAATGAAAAAAAAGTGATGTTAACTTGATGTGGCCAGTACCAGCTGTGGTCAGTTGGCCAGGCAACTCCATTGAGAACACCACTTTATAAATATCCTGATTAATTATTATTTTTCTGTTTGAATATTTCATACAGGCAGGGACATACATAGTCATTACACAACATTTACTAATATCAGGATTGGATGATTGGATTATTAATTCTGTAAATAAAAATACTTATACTTCCATAAATATTAATTTTTTTATATGAATGATAAATAATAACTTTAATATTTGTTTCATTATATTAATAGTTTAAGCTTGTTTTATCAAAAAATAAATATTTTCATCCATTGTAACTGTCATTTTCAAATAATATCTCTTGCATATTTTCCATTTCAACTTATATTCATAACTTATTTAATGCCTTTCTAGAATAAGATTAATTAAAAATAACTTAAAATAAAATACAAAAACAAGTTGAATTTAAATATGCTAATAGGCTAAATATGAAAAACAAGGTTATTGAACTTACTTGTGAGTATGCCTTTGATCTGAGTAGGATTATCTCCTTCTCCCAGTCCCAAACAGTCAGTAAGTAGTCTGGATCGCCACCTAGGGAGGCCAACAACAATCCATCTGGGCTTAAATGGTAAAAAATGTTATGATACCAATATTATTGCCATTATCATTTTTATTTTCTTGTCTCTGTACATTATTATTATTAAACATCCACACATCTTAACTTCAATTGTTTCTAACAAATTTACAAATAACAATCTTAACAACACCATTACAATAAAGAATAAACAAAAGAAAACCAACCATGAACTTACCAACCACAATCTTATCAAATAAGCCCAAAAATTAAAAAAATTATTCTATAAAAACAAATACACTCATCTTATTTAAAAAGTCATTTTAGTAAATTTTAATAATGATTTAGTCAAACAAACATGAATGTTCATCGAATTATATTGTTGGAGCTGAGATTAGAAGAAGTAACATGCAACCAGAACAACAATGTTGTTCAATAATTTACATAACAAAGTTGCACTGATGTTGTTGTATTTTAAAATGTAATTAAAAAATCATTTTGTTGAATGAACCAAATGATAAATAAAAATAGCATGCAATGGCAGCACTTGGTACTTCATACCTGAAATCAACATTGCTGTAAACCAACTCAGTACCATTCTTCAGCAGACGATGAAGAACCAATTGTGGCTGTAGTTCATACACCACAATGTTCGGGGCAACGCCTTTTTCTGCAACAGACAAGTATTTCCTGGTTGGATGGACCTGAAAATAAATTAGAAATGCACTTTGATCAATCAATAAACCATGCTTGATACATTTAGTTTTATAAATATACCATGGAAGTTTTTTGTTTCAAATTATATTATATAAATTATAAGTATAAGACTATAAAATAAAAAATTAAAAAAGTTATAAGAGAGACAAGTAACCAACCAATTGCAATAATTGATTCAGCGGATATAGCGTGGATCAATTATTTATTGTTTATTCTTATGCTATGCTTTTCAAATTCGCTTTTCGAATAAATTTTCAATTTTTTATTGGCGACGGAGGTTGGTCGCATTATTTTATTTTTTGCTATTATAATTATTTTAAAATAAATAAATAAATAATTTAAAATTTAAATAATAAAAATAAATGAATAATGAAATGGTAAGTAAAGAGAAAACAAGACAGCCAACAAGAACAAGTTTCTGAAATGAAGGCAAAACTGATGAGACTCAACTCTCGAATAAGAAATTTCGGAACAGCGCAAAATCAGATTTCACGAACACAATTACGCGAAGACGCGCTGCTACAACTTTCAACACGATTGTTTGGCTAAAAGTAAACGGAATAATTAAACTTTTGTAGCGCATTATTACGTATTAACATTGAAATTATGATTCGGAGATGTCAACTACAAACCGCGCGGCGCATATGTTTGCATATGATGGTAAAAAGGGTAACGTTCTAATTTTTTTAATAGCAATGTTACTGCGGTCTCAGTCTCATCACAAAACACATGAAAAACATTACGAAGTAGATGAAGTTTCGTTTGACAGTCCTCAGGTTAGGGCCTAGAAGCAGTGAAAATTATGCAAATCATGATTCATGATTTTGTTTGTGAGATGGGAGCACCACGGGGAGCACTAAAGATTTAAACCTCATCAGCCCTTCAAACTGCTTCCACGTGTTATTCTCCATACTTACGTCAAACTTTCGTGCCACAAAGGCTGTATTGTCTACACTACACGACGTATATGCACATAATGTATACACGCGCAAGCACCGCTTTATACATGAATGGTGCATGATAGCCTTTGAGTTTCGGATAGAAAATTTTCAAACCGGGCCTTCGCGTACTGCACAAGACATGGCACTTCTACCGATTGAGGATTGATCTAACTCGTAAACCAATATTGTCACAATTGCACACACACACACACAAACCACACACACACACACACACACACACACACACATATATATATATATATATATATATATATATATATATATATATGTATATACAGAATAGACTTATAGTAACTAACAGCAAGGGCTTCCACGCCGCCTCTGCTAGTACTTCTTATAAATTTCTGCTCTTTCGTGACCACATTCAGAAGAACGACGTAATTTCCTGCTGTGAATGCAACAACGTGTTCTTCAATACAGTGCAAATTTGATCGCTTCAAACAATCATAACCGAAGGAATGTCTTGAATGAAATGAAAACAATTTAAACAATTTAAAATATATAAATATTTATTTGCAATATTGTGAAATGTAGCTGATAAATTCAATTGGTTTTACAGTACTGTAATCAGTGATGGGTTTTTACCCTTACTAAATAACTTAATATTTGCAATCATGCATATGCAATAAAAAACACAGCAGATTTTTATGATGCTTTTTTAAATAAATAAAATTACTTTAAATCTATTAATTCATTTCCTAGTTTCCAATCTTTAGAAATTATCGGTTTAGTGATTAGTTCGTTATAAATGTAAATATTTGAAGAAGATGAATTATCTAAATCGTTTCTATAATATTCTATCTCATTCTCCATTCTATCTCGCTGGTGCTAGAATGTCAATCATGTTGGCATGACGACCACTTTAACTTCGAACCGGGATGCAACATTGACTTGGCTGGGGCAATAAATATGCAATTTTTTAAATATTTTCAATTAATTCATAAATATTCAATTGCGAAAATGAAAAATTTATTTCACAGATCAACAAAAAATTATAGAAGTATAGCAGTTATGAAAATAAAGTATGCTTCTAGACATTTTAATTTTAGTGAAGGGAGTTATCACTTTTATATTCGTAAGACAATTTATTCCCATTGTACGATTCTTATCATTTTGATCGAATGTTGGGCTATAAAAATGAATGGCTTCATTGATTAATTTAGCTGAAAATTGAAAACTGGCATTTATTGATTAATTTATTGTTTAATTTATTGATAAATTAAATAATTAATTAATTTATATAGTTACAATTCTCTATTCAATGTTTTTCGGAGGCATCGACAACAAACATACAGTGTATAGTCATATAGTTAGAATAACACACGTAAAACAATGCACGTGATAGGCGGAGATCTCTTTGTAATCGTTTCCAGTCACCGCAATAGCAGTTCCAGGCACTCTACACTACACCCCGCCCAACTGGTAACTATAAAGTCGGCAATTTGGCTCATTTGGTAAAAGTGTCAATATGTCTCGCATTGTTATTGCAGCCAGAATGTCAGTGTCAAAGTCGGTTGGAATAGGAGTTCTTGGCTGGAGTGGGAGTTTTTTAAGGGGCCACAGTCGGAATTATTTTTTTTCTGCAATTTTTTAAAAATTGTGTTTTTTAGAAGATAAATATATCTAGTGATAAGTAACCATTTAATACTGAAAATAAATAATAAGGTGAATAAAAATCACATAATTTTTTCAGCATGCTGTAAAACATAAAAAGAAAGTAATTTTACTAAAGTAAACAATTACATTTACTGATTTTAAGTGTTTTTTAAGTATTTTTTTTATTTAGTTGGGATAATAAGATGAAATTATGAAGCAAAAGGCGAAAAGTTTTTTTGGAATTCGGAACCCGGAGTCAGAAATTTTTACCCAGAGTCGGATTTTTTGAAGAGTCGTATATTTTTCATCCGACTCCAACACACTGGGTGCAGCAAATGAAAATCCAGTCTATCCGAAACCCAGACTACCATACATTACGTGTGTATCATGCAGTGCTTGTGCGTGTATGCATTTCTGTGTATGAACGTCGTTTCATATGTAAGTTAATTTAAACTGCGGCACCGAAAAAGCTCTAACTAAAATAACATTATGTATTCTCTATTGAGGAAAACAGAAAACACATTGGTTGTGAGCATCATTGAATTATATATAAGAATGGCTTTATAGTGTTGACCTTCTTCTCAAGGTCAGGAAGCTTGGAAGCAAACTTTTTTAGCACCAAATTGTCAATGGGTTTTTCAGTTTTCCAATCTATATTTAGCTTCTTCCCTGTTCTTGTGCTACCGGCGGCAAATTCTTGTAAACATTTTTTACTGCTGAAATCATTCTATGGCAGTTTTAATCGATTTTTAACTTAATAATTTAACTGAATTTTGATCCATTTTGATTTTATAAATGTCACTTTCTTAAAAATTTTACAAATGTTACATTGTGCCAGGAAAAACTAGACTCATACTAGTAGAAGAGAGGCTTTTTTGTATTTTTATTTTGAATTTTTGACTTTTTATTTTTTACTGTCTAATAAATTAATGTTAAAAAAAACTCAAAAATTTCAATGTCGGTATGTTCGTTCGTGTACTTTAAAAAATCGACGTTTGTACTGGCATCGAAATTTTCTTGTTTTATCAACAACAAATAATTGGTTAATTAATTAGAACTAGATAACAAGCCACATAAATCTTTTTATTTTATTATTATTAATTAAAATAGTAATGTGGAATACCATATTGATGTTACTTTAAATTTTAATATAATCAATATATTTTTTCAATTATAATAAATATTGCTATTGAATCAAATAATTGTATACATTTTTTTGGATATGCTACCTGAAAATTTCTGATCTTTGGAATGAATTGAGCAGACGATAAGCAGTAAGTTAGTTTTTGAATATAATTTCTATCTTTTATTAAATTAAAAATGCCATTAAAGTGTATAGTAAAAAATTGTAATGGGACATATAAAGACCAAAATATATCTAGGCACAGGTAATAATATGATCTTAATAATATTTTTATATCATTTGCATATTTTATGATTCATTGACCTCTCTCCATGGATTAATAGATATAAATTTCAATAATTCATTTTTGACAAAATGCAATATGCATTACAGCATTCCTCAAAAATCACCTATAAAAAGTCAGTGGATCAATGCATTGAATGGCAGGTGTAGAGGTTTTGAAAGAAAAAGATCATATATATGTAGTAAACATTTTGATTCAAAATCCTTTTCAAAGTCAAATAAAGAAGTCAGAAAGATGCCTACCCAACAGTATTTCCTGGTGGGGTATTTGAAAAGACAAAAACCAAGACAACACAAACTGAGGCAATTAATTTAGTATTTATTTATAATAAACAAAGGATTGCTGAAGCAATATTGATTAATTCAAACCAAATATTAATATACAACGCAATAACATTGGCATTTGCCGGCTTACTATCAGATATTTAACAAATAAAACGATAAGGATTTGGTCATTTTCTTATTACATTTTATAAAATGCTAATTTTGATTCTAATGGAAAATATGTTTTTTTTGTATTATGGGTTTATTATTATTATTAGGATGCCTTTGTTAAAATGGCTTTTTGTCATAAGAAATACAGAATATAAAGAGTTTCATTACTTTATTGGGCATATATATATATATATATATATATATATATATATGTATATATATATATATAAACTTTTAAATGCAGCTATTTACTTTCAATTTAAAACCATTTTTAGATGTTTTGCTCAATGGATGCCCATCTCATCAAGCAACAGCAAAGGCAATCAAAGTATTATAAGTCCAGAATCACACTGCTGCAGGCAACAATAAGAAAACTTATGAGTGAATGCAATAAATTAAAAAATGAATTAGCTACATACAAAGGTTTTATGCTATATAACCATAGCAAAATGAATTGAAATTTTGACTAACTTTTTGTTTATTTTTGCTTCTAGATAAAAAACTCATACCATTTAAAAGAGTTAACAAAGTATATGATGATAGTTACAGATTTCTTCATTCATTCTCCCAGCACCCACGAATCACGCTGATGATCATTTACTTCATATCATTTCATTAGAGTAAGAATCATTCCTAAATTAACCTAAAACTTCACGGAATGTTGAAAACGAAATAAATTTTAACTAACGAACTGAATGCAGATCGGCAGAGTCATTAACATGACTTCGGGAAGGCCAAGATTTTTTCTAATTATATCTCAGATTTTGCTAAAAATAAACCAAAATGCTCATGAATAATTAATTTTTAGAAACTTGCTTCCAGAGGTAACTTGCCCGTTGAAAAAAATTTTCAATGTTAAAACGCTGGTAGGGCGCTTCCAGTTATATAATTCCATGGTGAGCATAGATATAAAAGCTATTTATAGTTTTCTATCACTATGATTGTGAACTTAGATGATGTCTGCTGTTTGTTTGATAACTTCCTGTCGTTCATGCCACATTCTGTGTGCAAAGTTCAAAAGCGGAACCTTTTTCTTCAGCAACAAAATCTGAAATGGATAACAAAAATTTTTCTGACATTGATTTATCACGTTTGTTGATCGATCTGGTGTCATTTTTGTTATCACTCTACATAACGAACCAAATTTATTGTTTTATAAGTGCTTTCTAAGGCATGTTTTAATTACATTACATTCTTTCATATTATATTGTACATGTACATACTTCTATTATATTGTTTTTGTACTACATTAACAAAACTTATCAAGGTAAATCAGGCGTTACATAATTTATTCTGTTTATTTTAGGAAGAGAAAGATTTATTAAATCATTCTGTTTCTAAAGTTCGTGGAAGAGAAGTTTTATGTCTTAATTTCGAACAAATGATTTCCGATTAATGTAAGTATGTTCCGTTCGAAAATTTAGTTTTTTATTAAAATTGTAACCTTTTTCGAAATAAAAGTTTGCAAACGTTAAGAAATGTTAGATTTTTTAAGGCGGCTTAGGCTGGGGTGGGGTTTTCCTTTTCCAATGTGTAACTACCATTGAATCATATAAGAAGACAAATTATAAATTGCGCTTTTTTAAAAGTCTAGATAATACTACTTATTTCGTTTTTAAAAAATAATAAATTGTAAAATTAATTTCTAATCAATTTTTTTCTGCTGTCACTAACTGTCTTTTACTAGAGAGTGAACTGAAACTTGCTTGAGATCAGAACTCCCGGCTTTAGAGAGCTTAGTTGTTAAACTAAAAAAGGCTTTTAAAATCTTTACAGATTAATTAATTTTGAGGCATCTCTTAGCTTGCTTAGCATGGAATAAATGCTTCTTTCTTTCTTTTGGTTTTTATTTTATTATTAGAATACTTAAACATAAAAGGTTAATTAAATTAAATTATATTAGTAATTAGTTATAGTATATTTGATTAGTAGTCTAGCTATTAACAATTAGCTTGTTTTGTCTTGAGAATAGCTAGCAAACACTTACAACATAGAATAATTACACTATTAATAAGAGTTAAACTTTAGTTTAGAAAGTAAAATTATATTAAAATTCTATTTCTTTTCACAGCAAATAGAAATATAATATAACATGTTAGTGTTCTAAATAAATATATTAATATAGTATGTGAATGTAATATTTTATTTGGAGAGCTTTATGATGTCTGTGATATTAATATGAATGGAAGTAATGTTGTAAGCTAGTTTACAGTATTACACAAAATGTGGTAGCTTAAATTTTTTTATTTGGAATTTAGTGTAAAAAAATGTTCAGTTATAGTGCTTAGAACACTCTTAAAAATTGGTGCTGGTGCTTATTGCCATAGAGAAGCAGTGCCTAAATGGTTCTTTCTTCATTTGTGCCATCGATTTGAACTTTATTTTTGTGTAAATGATTATTTTACATTATTGACATTATTTTAATTCATTATCTTGTTTGAATTAATTAGCTAATTATCTTCATGGAGTGTGAGATTGCTCTCTGTATCTAGGTGAAACTGGATTATTAAAGATTTAGTGAAATTATTTTATCCATTTTAAATATTTATAAAAAAGATTGCATTCTTCTGATAGTCATTGATATGTAGTATAACACAATTGGAATTTGCCAATAGAATGAATAAGCATTATGCAAACGATTCTAATTGGATTTTTCATTTAGTAAAAATATGTTTTAATAAAAGCAGTTGCTCAAATTTTTCCTTCTAGCTGCATATGTTCACATCAGTATGTTAGTTTATCGGCTGACATCATTTTCATATGAACAACTCAAAATAATCATGATTTAGAATTTTAATTTAGATTATAAAGAAAAAAATTGTGTGGTGATTATGGATGTGAATTTTTTTAAATTATCATGAGCTTATTCGAGTTTATCAAGTATTTCAGCATTTCACTTCCTTCATTTTATCATTGAGTTCTATTGCATTCTATTATAACTATAGTAAGTAGGTTGCAGTGTTATGCACGGCGGGCACCACCATCAGTCGGTGTTAGCAAGCATCACATTTACCATTCAACATTACCATTTGTCCTTTTATAACAGCAATTAGATGTCACAAGTACAAAGAAAAAAGCAATCCAACCAACCTTCACTGGTTTTGAAGGCCTCGGAGAATGCTGTCTTGTTCCAATTGACTGGTCCCAAATGTGTTGTAAGTATTCATGTTTTTGATCGATTGATTTAATTAGTTTAACTTTTAATTTTGTAAGTAAGTCTGTAATTTTTTTGTCTATCAATCATATACAATGATTTTTTACAAATTAATAATTTAATTTGTACATGGGTTTTTCTTTCAAAATAATACTTTATAACAATCAGCTCACTTTTTCAAGTTTACAGATACAAAATACAAATGTTTTGATAGAAATTATTTTATTTAAAACTTTGAAGGCTTCTAGTTCTTAGTTCATTTCTAGGTCTTATTATTTATTTAATAAGTCCATTAGAATGTAGTGGGTTTGTCCTTACTATCAGGATTTGCCCCAAAACTAATTGTAATTTATACACTAGGGGAAGCCCAACTTGAAGTAGCTAAACTTATTCATCATTACTTATACTTATTTATTACTTACTGTTATACTTATACTTACTAAACTTATTTCATCATTTTTATCTCTTCTATTATATTTAAATTTTGGAATCAACATTTTAATAAGAAAAAAATATGTATTTTACCATTTAACAATAGACAGTAATCCCTAGATTTATATTTACACCAATATCGTATATTCATTAAGCAATGACTTTACTAAACAAACCACAAAGAAGTTGGACATTAAGTAGCTATACATACCACTAGTTGCTGAATCATTTAAATTGAAAGCACCACAAACTTCATTCACATTATGATACAATTACACTTATCGCTTGAATTGGAAGGCGCTGGCATCAGCAGTGGTGCAAGTCTACCTGGCCGATCCGCCGTTCACAAAATGGAACAAGAGGTATGTCGGAGTGGCAACATTCATCAAGGATAATGGCAAGAGGTCTTACTACATCAGGGTCTACGATATTGACGTAGGTGTCCCATCATCTTCCTTGCTTACTCTTGCTGCTATTTTCATTATTTTTTATTTAGGATTTAGCATTTTCAACTGTTTATGTTTATTAATATTTAAATTATTTTATTATCATGTTATTTTTATTAATATTTATTTAAATTCCTTTACTATCATTTTTATTGGAACGTTTCTCAGCAGCTATTTCTGTGACTATTGATCACTGCTTAAAAATATCGAACTCTGAAAATTATATCAATATCATTTAGCCACAGTGATTAATTTGAAGTAAAAGCCAGTTGAACTATTAATTTAAATCATTTGTCTTGTTATAAAAAAAAAATCAGTCTCGGTACTTGATATGGGAGCAGGAGCTGTACAATCAGTTTGAATACAAAGTCCTCAGGTCATTCTTCCACTCATTTGATACTGACGTTAGTGAATTACTTCAATTGTTTCATCGTATGTTTATCTCCCATTTTTTTGTGTTCGTATTTTTAAATTTGAAAATTAATTTTCACGCCATCATGAAAAAACTGGATCTGATTTTTGTTAAGAATTGCATCAATTGTTTACGACAATGTAAGTCTGTCTGTTATGGACTTAATTAAAAATAATTATAGACAATTTATTTTTTAGAATTTCAATGTTGAGAAAATAATTTAATGTTAAGCCTAGGTTTCTGAAATTAGCATGTAAGGTAGTGACTGTTGACGTAGCAGTATGTTGCAGTACTTACTGACTTACTGTGGTGATTGTGTAGAAATTAATTGATTGCTCATTTTGGATTTTATCAGAGATTGTATAGTCAGTCACTAAACAGGATTGTCTGTTTGATTTCTAATTGTAATCATTATGCACTAATAATATGAGTTTGATGGTTGATAGCGGTGGTCAGTTGAGTAGAAGAGGTTTATTTCTTTGAAAATAAGAAATGAACAGAATTAATTTTAGCATCCTAACTTGCTGGTCGACATCTTCTACAGGACTGTCCAGCTGGTTTGAATTTCTGCAACGATGAGGAGGCCCGACTCTTCAGTTCTGCTGTCATCGATCACTTGAACAAGAAAGAGAAGAGAAGATCTGGTTTGTTGATGTTTATTTATTATTCACTTATGTGGTTTCTCATTCATTTTGTGGTTTCTTATTCATTGTTGTTCTTTCATATGATGTGTGTGTGTGTGTGTGGATATGCCATCTCTAACTAAATTTATGTGAGTGTAGAGTTTTATGCTTGGAATTATCAGAATTGACATCGTACGAAGTTATTGAGTATATTCTATTATGTTTACTTGATCTGAACTCTAATGTCTTTTGTGATGTTGCACTTGCTAGCGATTAAAGCAGAATCTAGAAAGAATTTCAAAGTTTCATTTTTTAATGATATTTTAATAGTCTAATAATTTAATTTACTGAGCAAACTTTTTTAGAATTTAGATAATTTAATTTTGATAATTTATTTGATAGCTTCAGCGATGTTTCAAAATTTAAAATTCTTGTCATATTCGAATGCTCCAACAAATGATTGCGCTACATTTGTATAATTTGAACATCATAACTGCATTTGCAGAGAGGAACTCATCAATGCTCCTCAACTCACAGACCTCCCTTCAGCACAGTTTGAGTATTTCATCCAAGCCAACTTCAATGCAGCTCAGTTAGTTCCAACATCATTTCTATTTTAAGATTTTTTTTTCAAATTCTTCTAAACTTATTATATCTCTCCTATGGCATTTTGGCATTCAGTTAAATGTGTGATATTTATTATTTTTATTAATTAAGATCAGCCTATGACATCTTTGAGTAATTCATTCAATGACTCAATGAAATCGAAGAAATTGGATACTAAAAAGAAGGATAAGAAGAAGCAGAAACTTGAGAAGAAAGACATTGGAACTCCAAGTGACTTCAGGTTGGCTGCTCTTGTGTTTCTATTTTTTTCTTAAGTGATGTTCATGTCGTGCATTTTCATAGTTATCTTATCATTATTTTTAATAATTTCAACAATTATATGATTTTTAACCCGTTTTGACTTATCATAGATTCCTTATCACCTAATAGTCACATCATTTACAACATTATCTTCTGCAGACACGTGAATCACGTTGGCTGGGACCCTGATAAAGGGTTTGATGTAAGAATTGTTTGTTGTCAACATATTTATCTTATATGATTTGTCATTAAAAAAACTCATAAAATTATCTGCAAATAAAAACTGATTGATATTAATTCCAATTTGCAAAACAACAAACTAACCAACAGATGAACAACCTGGACCCAGCCATGAAGTCACTTTTTGACCAGGTATTACTGGACGAAACTCAGCTGAAAGATAAGGAAACAGCACAGTTTGTCTACAAGTTCTTGGAGGATCGTGGTGGTGTAGAAGCAATAAAAAAGGAGAGACCCAGGCCCCTGCCTCCTCCTGTCATCAGCCAACCCATGCCACCACCATCAGCTGGTCGGACGGGAGGTAAAAATTCTGTCGTGTGATGTATGTGTGATGTGTTTTTAGTGACTCCATTATATTTTTGCACTTCTCTCAAAGGGGTTTTGCAATTTTGCTCATAATTCATAGCTTCAAATGTAAAATCAGTTTTTTTTATACAAGCTAAATGCGTCGTTGCAGGAATGAGTTGTTAGTGAAGTTGGGCTATTGTGAGTTAAGTTGTGGTTGTCATTGTGTACTTGAGGCAACCCCCGATCTCGGGGAAAATGCCGTCCTGACGTGTGTTGTGTTGTTGTTGTTGTGTGAATGCTTCTGCTAATTTGATATGTTGTTATTGGATGTACGAAAGATGTTAGGAGGGGGAAGTTAATTTGGTGTAAATTTTATTTCTTCCTATTACATTCATTCAGTCACATTTTGTTTATTTTCTTTGGCATGCTCGAAATGTTTTGGAATGATTTTCGTATGTGCCCTCCATGATCAACACTCATTGAGATCAAATATTTTTATTTTATAAGGCTCTAGATCAGCGGCGCCACCACCGCCTCCACCGCCGATTTCAAAGCCAGGTCCTCCTCCTCCTCCACCGCCAGTTCGTCTTGCTTCAGGTCCACCACAACCAAGCCCCCCGCCACCCCCTCCAACACCATCCAGACAAGGTCCACCACCTGTTCCGCCATCTCATTTTCCTCCACCAGTGAGTGGAGGCAACATTCCTGGTGGAGTTCCTCCTCCCCCTCCTCCACCACCTCCACCTCCTGGACCCCCACCACCTCCATCATCTCATAACGCAGGTTCTGGAAGGGCGGGCTTGTTGGATAAGATACAGGAAGGTGTCTCATTGAACCACGTGGAATCGAATGCTTCGAGTGAATCTGAAGGTGGAAGAAATGCTTTGTTGGCCCACATAAGAGAAGGCGTTTCACTAAAATCGGTCGGTGCTTACTTTGATGTTTATGTTTGTAGTTGTTTGTTGTAGATGTTGATGTTTGTAGTTCTTTGTTGTAGATGTTGATGTTTTTAGTTGTTTGTTGTAGATGTCGATGTTATGTTATCGGTGTTTTCGTTGTTTATTGATGTTGTTGATGTTCGTTTATATGCGTTGATATTGTTATATGCACATGTAGTTTAGTTTTATTTTTGTCAACGTTAATTTAATCAAATTTTTTCTGGTCATTTATTTTATCAAAATGCATTTTAAGTTTTGTTTTACTGCAGAGGAATAATTCTCAAATGTATTTTCATATTATGTTTTTTCATGTGTAGAATGCTCGTCAGTGTTATTGATTGGATCGTTAATGATTTAAATTGAATTTTATTGAACCACTAAAAACTTACACCAACTCCTGTCTTAAACTTCTTTACATTAATTTTTTATCATCCACAACAGGTGACAGTAAATGAACAGGCCAAACCTGACGTTGAATCGGATGAAGGGATTGCTGGAGCACTTGCCAAAGCCTTGCGAATGCGTGCCAAGGCTCTGGGCGCAGGTTATTTTACAATTTCATCTCTTGATATTTCGTTTTTTTTTCTCAGATTTTTTATTAATATGATAAAATTGACATGAATGTTCCAAAAAATCAAGCACCCCCAAATTACTATAAACTCTATGTACTCTGTTGGTCAGACTAACTTCCGACTAGTCTCACTCCTGTCTGTTTCCTCCAGTATCTAACAACGTTTTCCTATTTTTCTTAAGTTGAAAGCACTTTTAAGGATGTTGCATTTCTGTAAATTTTTTCAACACCGTTGGTCCTACTAAAATAAGACCTCTTGTCACTACATGAAACATAGTTCATTTCCAAAGTGGTTCTGGAATATTATACATACGTATATATGATACGTCGATTTCTGCCTCATACTTTTATGTGTTTATACAAAACTAAAATTATTTTTAAAGTGAACTGATAAATAATTAGTCTTATTATTTTTTCTTAGAAAAAAACGATGATGGAGATGACGACGACGAAGATGATGATGAGTGGGATGACTGAGTGGATGATGCCCTCCACAAGTTCTGTTGCACTTGATTATGTCTACAGGCTTTCTTCCTCCTTGTTTCAAATGATTTTAATCTCTTCCGTTTTTATCATATTGCATTCAAGTAACTAGAATTAGTTAATTAATGGCCTTTGTAACACTTCCCGATAAACCTATCACTATGCTTTTTGAAAATTTAAATTATTTTTTGTCCTTATAATTTTTTTCAATTTTAATGGTTGTTTGTTTTTTATTTTATAAATTTTATTTTGTCCCTTTACATTTTTTGAATCAATTCCTTTGGACGATTAAATGAAATTTTTTTTCATCAGCTAATTTCGTAAATATTCAACAAAAGTGATTGAAGTAACGTGAAAATAATTAATTAGCAACAATTTTAAGCGCGGAAATCAAAAGAACACATTACGTTAGTTGAAAGAGAACACATTTGGTTAATCATCACGTTATATTTTAAAGATTAATTACACGGAAGCTGTCAATTCTAAGTTGAAAAGAGACAATAAGTCTATTGCGATCATAGCATTATGATTTGTTTGGACGTAATATTATAACAAATAACGAATCGTTTTTGTAGGTGAATGATTTTATAAATAGTGTCACGGTGTGGGGCATGTACAAAAGCAACAATTGAATGAATTGAAATATGTGGTGGCGTCGACTCAATACACTCTCTTTGAATGAACGCTGGGAGCTTGCGAAGGAAGTGTGGCGTTGGGATTGTGTGCGGATCCTCCCATCACGGATTGCGGCTTTGATGTAAAACCGCTTGTGGCTGGAAATAATGTTTGTGGTCATTTACTATTAGCGTTTGTTTAGCAAATTATTCCGCGTTACTTTTAAATCTTTGCTAAGGTGCGCACTTTGAAATACTAAATGCGGAAAAACCTTAGGTAAATTTAGATTCGAATGAAATAAGATTCTTTGAATGCTAACTGGCTAGAGATGGGTCTCTAAACACACGCCTTTTATATTAACGCTTAATAAAACAAAGCTTGCACCGCTTTGTAAGTGACGAAATGAAGTTGGGCGCTGATGAAAAGTTTTAAAAATGAAATTATCTTTAACGAAACGAACACTAACATTTTGTTTCGAAGTCCCTCAGACGATTGTTTGTTCTGAACGCCAAGAGGAGGGCCAGTATAGTGATCATGAATATGCAGCACATGGCGATGATGGAGAGCATGTAGGCCCACCTAAACGTACATTCCCCAATGTAGAATCTGGTGGCACTTTCTCCACACAAACGTTTAACTTGTATGTGGTCCCATCCGTGTGGGTAAATAACGTTTCCGAGAAACATGAAAAGGGCTGTTTGCATTTCATTCAAGTTTTAATTTTTTCTTTTTTTGAAATTATTTCATGTTAGTTATGAGTGAGGGTTGAAATGTTTTACGAGAATCAGTTTTGGCTTGCGCGATGGTTTTTAAATTAGAATTTAAAATTCATGTGATTAAAATTTTAAACTTGGACAAAATGTTGTTTTTATATAAACTTAATAAAATATTTTAAGTTAAAAAATGCAAATTTATGTTTAACAACATATAGAAGTTAGCATTTATTTTTCCACAACACAAAGATCCTTACTTGATACTCCTTGTAAGATGCCACAGACAAGGTAGGCATACTTGAAGGCGGCTTTGAAAAAGAACAAAATGAACAAGAAAATGACGAGGAAGATAATTAAGATGGAAACTCCGATGAAGAATGTAGAAGCCCTGAAAGCAGGAGTCAATATAGTGGTGAAGTCCTGTAAGATTGTAATGAATGTCATGTCGTGTACCTTGTATATGGTAGATGGACCAATATGAATAAATATTTTAATTTGTATATAATGTTTAATAATAATAATTATAACATGCGTTCCCTTCTATTCCATTTCCATTCAATTTTCGTAAACGCTACATAATATTGAAAATATTGAGATAATATATAAAGTATATAAAATATTGAGATTACGTTAAGAATCTTATGGTTAAATGAACTGAACGATTGATAAGATGATTGTTTATCTTTTTTAATGTTTACACGGTATGGTTTTACCATATACATATATATATATATATATATATATATATATATATATATATATATATATATAAACCGCCAAAAGTTTGTCTGAATGATGTTTATAAAAAACAAATCATCTTACTATTTTCAGGTGAAACAAATATTTTTAAAATTTTTAGATATGCATTTTTAGAAACATTCACAAATTTTTGTTTTCAGTTTTGAAATTCACAGAAATTTTTTTGCTAACCTGAAATTGACCTCTGCAAATTTCATTCTGTCCTGAGTTATAGAGCTCGCAGTATTCGTACAATCCCATCCAACCAACACCAGGACTGGTTTCCGAGTCTCCGATCCATTGGGGTTCGGTGAAAACGATGATGTTCATGATGAGGAAACAGAGGGTCAAACATCCCCAGCAGATGCCCACTCCCTTTGAGTGACCCGAGTATTTCTTGTAGTAGACGTGCGTCTTCATTTCCGTCTGTGGCTCCAACATTTTAGCGTTTCCGAGGCAGACTGCAAAAATTAAAGTGTAGACGAAAATGCTTTTTACACGATTTTTCGTTAACCTTTAATTTATAAACCTGCAGCTTTTGAAAATTCTATCAAAAATGTGTTGCAATTTGATAATATATTTTAATAAAATTACCTTAACTATTACAAAATTTAAATGTAATCCTTCATACACACAGATCCGTAATGAAAATTAGCTGACGTATTTATGAAAGTTTTTGTTCAGTGAATAATTTAAAATTTCTTGCTTGATATTTTCTACACAACAAAATATTACTCAATCCACAACCATTCATTGCTCGCACATTCAACATTCACGCTCTACTGGTTAGTCTTAATGTAAATGCATGTTATTGTTTAGTTTAGAGATAGATGATGCACTGTACTGTGCAGTGCACACACTACACAGGTAAGAATGCTCTTTAATTGTAAGGACTGTTCACGCTTGTCTCTATGCATATAAGTACTTTATATATGTATATTATATTGTATATATATATATATTTATATATACATATAAATTTATGTATTATGTGCATCTATATTATATGTACGGTTTCAATTCAGAAGCGTAAAATAAGTTTAAAATTTTAAGTGAACTGAAAAATGTCAAGAATGATGTAGGTAGGCGAGATTAAATATAGTTTTCGTTATTCGTACAAGAAATATTTCGGTTTTACTAACTTTTTTCAAGTGAAAAAAGCCATTTTAAAATTAGGAGATAAATTTTAAGAAAATAATTTGGATCAACTTTTAGGGGATGATAATTTTAAAATTTTCATCATATGAATATTTATCAGATATATTAATTGAACTTAAACGCTCCAGTTTACGATTGTCTTCTTGTTCTCACTTCTTTTTAACTCGTGTTTTAACTCTTTTTAACACTCTTTTGCTAAATCTGCATTTGCTTTTTCTGGCCCTATTCTCTGGAACTCTCTAACTCCTTCTCTGACTACTTCTTCATCACTTACGAAGTTCAGAGCGGATCTCAAGACCCATCTGTTTGCAAAATACATTGAGGAGCGCTTTATGAACAAATTGATTGATTGATTGATTAAAAATCAAAAACAGTCTATCAAACGACGAATAATAAGAAATGAAATGTATGCATGTATAAGTCTCAATCTAAATTATTTCCTAAGTACTTATCAGATATATTAATTGAACCTAAACGCCCCGGTTTACGATCGTCTTCTTCTTCTCGCTTTTTCTTAACTCGTGTTAAACACTCTTTTGCCAAATCTGCTTTTGCTTTTTCTGGTCCTTTTCTCTGGAACTCTCTACCTACTTCTCTAACTATTTCTCCATCACTTGCGAAGTTCAGAGCGGATCTCAAGACCCATCTGTTTTCAAAATTCATTGAGGAGCGCTGTTGAACATCGCGGAAATAGCGCTTTATAAGCTAATTGATTGATTGATTGATGCAGATAAAGGGTTTTTTAACAAAGTTAAACTGTAAAAAAAAGTAAGAAAAAAAAGAAAAAACATGACACAAATCATTAGACTTAAATTGTTCAACAACACGGGTTCTTTTAAAAGAAATACTTCGATTATTCTTCTGTCATATATATATATATATATATATATAGTATATAGATATAAATATATGTTATATTCTATATTCTGTTCCTTGTGTTTGTCATAACCATGAGTATATAATATAATATTATATCTGTAACAGTGTTGAAGTATCTATGCAGGCGGTGGGCGATATTAGAGAATAATATCGGGTTTTTTGAATTCAAAATGTTCAGACCTTTTGTCTTCTGTTTGCATCTGGCCGTTTTATTTATTTTATACTTAGGCTTCCAAAATGTCTTCCTCGATGTTGAGAAGAATGATTGCCAGATGACATACATGTTTCAAGAGCCCTTGTATATTGTTAGATGACCAAATTATGAATTATTATTTATTTCAATTTTCAATATTTATCTATTTTATATTTTTATATTATTATAAATTATACTTCATGTTAGTTAGTGTTAATGACTCAGTTAGTTGACTCAGTCACTAACTGTTAGTGAGTTAGAATGGTAATAGATAGTCATGTTAATATTATTTTTTTCCTGTTATTTATTTGAGATTTGACTTTGATTTTATCAGATTGATTGACCAGGAAATATTTAATTTTAAATTAATTAATTAAAATTAATTATAGTTATTAACTATTTATTTTATAAAATATAATCATTCAATTGAGAATTGACAGTTAACTATTTTTATTTTAATTATACTTGAATTATTTTAAATTGGTAAATCATAAATCTTTTAAATATCTAACTAATTCTAATAGCTAATACTAATTAATATTATTTGAAAAATAGATAGTTGTATTAGGCTACAAAACAAATTAAAATTAATTAAAACTGTTCAATTTACTGTTAATTAATATTAAATATAAATAACTTGACTTGAAAGGTTAAAAAAAATATTATCAACACATTGTAAATGTTTTAGCTAATTAGCTAATAGCTAATTTAAACTTCATTCTTATTACTGAGCTGTGAAAATATTTTTTATTTATTATTTTACATTTTTAAAATATTCAAAGTTTTATTTATAATCATAATTAATTATCTTAATTATAATCTTAATAATTTTAATTATTTCAGAAAGTGAAGTTAGATGCTTCCTTGAAGTTGAATTACCCCAACTACAATTTGTACTATTATAATGAGGGGTAAATACTACTAGTCTTATGATTTCAAATTGTTTGCTAGTTTCACATAATGATTATTATTCATTGTTATATTTCATTATTTTTGCAATGTTTGGTGTGCAGTAACGATTATTGAAAAATTGCAGTTGAAACTATACCTGCACAATTGTATTTAAATATTTTTTATTTATATTATTATATTATGAAATAGTCACTTTTCACTATTTAGAATTTAAGATTAAGAATGATGTAATTTGTAATCTAAGAATAATTTTTTTATTTTTAATTAATTTGTATGAAGCTTTCATCATACATTAAAAAGAATTAATTAATTAATTTACACGGCATAAAAACTTTGTTCAATATTCAAGGACAAATTTTTGTCACACAAATATAAAATAACGTTAAAACTTTTTTGTTGCATCACACAGATCCAGTCATATTAGTTTGAATGGCGTCCCAGCTCTCTTTATCCCTGGAAATGCTGGAAGCTACAGACAAGGTCAACTACCATTAAATCAGACTATCATTTTATTAATTGGATATCATGTTTTTACAAATGGGATTAAAATTTTGAGCTTTCATTTTGAGTGACAGTCTTTGTGGCGGCGGCCTGATAGTCTAGTGGTTAAGGTTGCCTGGTGCTGTATCGCAGTAACCAGGTTCGAATAGGTCAGAAATATCCCCGCCTATCTTTTGTTTAGTGTGTGATGCATCGTTTAGCATGTATTCACATATGATGCTTGTGGCAATGTTTGTGGCGTGTTGTTGAATCTTCTGAACTTTGGAAGAGTGTAATTGACCTTTAACCTTTTAACCTGTAACTGCAAGCAACCTTATTTGTGGTTTGTTGTTGATATTAAGATAGTATAAGATGACTTAAAAAGGAAAATGTTTTAGTTTTAGTTAGAATGGTATTTTTAGCATTTAATTGTTGAATGAATCTTTTTCCATTTTATGTATTTATTTTTCAAGCTTGGATGAGTTAAGTTTAAAGGTGTGCAGTGAAATGATTTTTTGAAAAATAGTTTCCATTTTTTGATATTTCCATTTTTGGCTAAATTAAAATTTTGATGTGAGGTGGTTTTAAATTTAACTTTACAGTCAGATCGCTGGGATCCGTGGCATTAAGAATGGCAGAAAATATACCAAAGAAAAACAAAATTGATTTTTTTGCCATAGATTTCAATGAGGTTGAATTTAAAATATTAATATTTGTTATTTTGCTCTCTTTTTTATTGAATTAATTTTCTATATTACAAAAGGATGTTACATAAACAAATGAAAATAAGAGAACACTTGAGATGTTAAATTAATTTGTAAATATAATCTAATTTGTTACACAGGAGTTGTCAGGATTTTTTGGAGGTTTCCTTGAGAAGCAAAGTGGTAAATGAACGTTTCATACATTAACTACATTCTTATGAATTTTATCAAGAACCTACACATTTTATTATATTGATCTTAGATTCAATGCAATTTTCACGGTCATGGTGGTTTTTTTTACTTTTTCATGTAATTTATGGGAAAAAGATATTTTTTAATAATTATTTTTTTCATTTAACATTTGATTCTGAATTTTCAGAATTTGCTTTTCTATGTGTGGATCACATTTTGTCTATATACAACAGGACGAAAAACAACAAGCAGTCATCCATGTTTATTGTTGGACATTCTATGGTTGGCTGATTTCTTTTTTATTTTTTGGCTTGTTTTGTTTGTGTGCGTGGTTTTTTTTATTATGTTTTCTGCTGTGTTAAATATTCGAAGTTTTTTGTATATAGTATGTGTAGTCATACACTTTTTAGATTGTGGATTTTTGTATAAAATTACAATTGTCAGGGTGGTTTGGTAGGTAGGGCCCTGTTCAAGTACGGGATCAATGATGACAAAGTTCCAGTCATCATCACCCAGGCTTCACCTCACCAGATGCCCGTCCTGTTGGTTGATGAAGAGATGAAGCGGTTCCATCAGAGTCTGTACTACCCGACGACAACAGAGAACATGCCCAATGTGACGTTGGTGTCAACAGGTGGAGGAAGTAGAGACTTCCTGGTCAGGATGGCAGCTACCAGACCGGTAATGTTGCTATTCATTTCATAATCTGTACGTCATGGGGATCTGGGTGCTTTCAGACTTATTTTGAAATATTTTTTTCTATTTTTAGGGGAAATTATTTGGAAACATCATAAGTACATCAGTGAGTGCTGCTCTCGTTGCCGTTTTTACATTTTCAATTTTCAATTATTTTTCTGGTGTCGGTTTCTTGGAAAGAGAGATTAATGTCAGCTTTAATTAATTTAATGCTAGCTGATTGAATTACGTTTTAAAATTATAACACGCCAAATGACACAATTATTCGTAACTACTCCTCCCAGACAGTCTCCATGCCAAAAGCCTGGGTTTCAACTGATCATCTATGTCATGTTTGGTGAGTTTTGTGCCTTCCCATGCTCCCACGCTATTTTCATTTGTATATCAATTATTTTATCCAACAAATATATCAGAAGTTATTGTAAATATTCAGAATGTTATTTTTCTTCATAATTTTGGTTAGTTGATTTTGTTTATTTTAAAATCTATGCTTACATGTAAAATAGTAAAGTTGAGAATTCAGCTGTTGTCGGCTCTAAGCTGTTATTAAAGTGTGAGCGAACAACGTAAGCCACGTCTGAACATAGTTGAAGCATTACAAGTTAAGGCATATCAGAAGATGGTGATTACACTTTCTGATCTATATTTTTCATTTTCATGATCATGAATGGGTATTAGTCTCTAAGTAAGTTCGTGCAGTTTGGTTGGGAATGTTTAAATGAATGGCAGTTTTTAGTTGACGTTAGTTTAGAGTCATATACACATTTACAATTATTGAACTGTTACAGATAATTATTCATAGAGAACAACTCGCTGATGACATTTAACAAAATATATCAGGTGCAAGCAGGTTGTCATGGCAACGGTGAGGGCCATGTATGACTGCGTTGACGAGAGTACAAAACAGGTGATAGTTGACTTGATTGTGATAATGATGATGGCGTTGGTGATTGATGATGATGATGATCGTGATGATGATATGATTACGATAGTGACAATGATGTGTTAATGATGATGATGTTGAGGATTATGAACATGATAATGGAAAAAAATTGAAAATTTATTATCTTAATGTCTTATCTTATGGCCATTCTTTGTCATTCTGATTATGAACGAGAGAGCAATAAATAATTCATTCATTTATTCAGATAACTAAGAGTCCACCCTTGAGACACGAGGTTCTGAAGTACCACTTTGTAGAGAACAGAGGACCGAAGCATTATACCACTTCCTTTCCATCTAACTTCAAATTGAATAAGTTATCAATTGAGTGGAAGGAAGTTAACATGCCATGGAAGTTTTATGGATCAGTGGTCTGTCTGTGTTGTGTGTGTGTGTGTGTTTGTTAATTCCATTTAATGTGACAATGTCAAAAACAACTGTAATCTGACTTTATAATATACCACTCTTTGCTCATGCAAGCTCTAATTCAAGTTCTGTTTAGCACGCCATAATTTTCGTATTTTACAGTTCTGTTCTGATGCAAGCTAAGTTATCTCTGTTTCATTGTTGAAACACTACATGTTGTGTTTATTTGATGGTCTTTGAATAAATATGCCATCGACCATCACATGGCTTAGTTAAAAGTTTAATACGCTTCTACTTCCATTGGTATTACTGTTAATAATAAGTGCAATAATGCAGATTATAAATTGCCAACAAATTAATTTGTAATTTTTTTTGCCTTCGTTACAGGAAAAATCCATGCATGCTGCATTCAACGTTAAGACCCTGGTCTATGATGGAAAGATAATTGCCGTATCCAATCTTGTGAGTATGTTATAAAGGGCGGTGTAATTTAATGGAGTGAAGTAATTAATTGAGATGTTGTTGCGTGTTACTTGATTGAGATGTGTAAGCTAATAACCAATTATTAAGTAAAGCAGTAGTTGAAAAGTAAGTTGTTGATTCTAAATGTGACGTGCCCACTGAATGGAAATATTACTCAGTGACTGGTTAATACAGTACACATTAATCAATTTGATGGTTATAAAATGGTTAAAAAATAATTATTTGACATTTTAGGAGTTTGTAGATTGGGTTGGAGCCTGTTCTGTTAACTGGTTTGTCAGTTACACGGTTTTTTTTTGGTTATTTTTTGTTTATATGACACTTACTACTTAGTTTTTACTTTTTTAAATGTTGTTTGCTTCGTTTTTTATTTTGTTACCGTAATCTGTTTTAGATTTTTTTTAGTTTTTCATAACTTTTGCTTATATCAATTGTATTTTTTGTATTTTTTTTAAATTTGTATTTACGATAAACGATGATAAAAGTACTTCAAATGATTTTACATATAAATATTTTATCATAATTTATGATATAAACTCTGAAATCGTTGGACTATTTTATTTACTTTCTAGTGATGAGATGATTTCATTTAAATCAAAGACCATGCTTCTGCCCTCTGAGAAAGGTCAATTTTTGAAGGTCGTCCAGCTGGACTACAACGATTTGAGAACATTCGATTGGTTGGTCATCACAATTCCTGCCTCCAATCAGAATGATGTTAGTATCTTCTAGATAGGTTGTATTTTGAATGATTGTTATAGGTTGTTGGATTTTGAAGTGCTGCATATTCAAAAGAAGGGCAAAAGTATGTTCAATCATACGATGGTTGTTGTTGTTTGGAACGTTTATAACACAGTCATAATTGTTCTTTTATATAATAGGCTGGTGTATGTATTTGTTACAAGGCAATGGTTTTAGATGCTTAGACAAGTTTGTATGTAATGCAAACAGATACAAATAGCGGTAGAGCACATGAACCCCAGACAACGGACTCTCACAAAAGTTGTTCCTTTCTTGTTGAAACCATTCACTAAACACTTCTCACAACTTGCTGATGGCAACAACAACAATAATGAGGATATTGTTATAACGGAAACTACATTCTCTAAGAATTCCATCTATCACAAATTGAATATGAAGGGGTTCTACGATGTTTTGCAGGCATTCCACGTTTCCATTGAACCAGTTAACTGCGGTGCAACAACACAAGGTGGACATTGTATATGTTATTGATGTCAGTGTGGGATGTGAATGTATCAACATGAGATTGACTTATAAGTGTTATTATAATGTTAATGTGTCACCATTAACTCTGGAACTCTTAGTGCTAAATTTCAGTGGTTGTAGGTTGTATCATGAATTATTTTTTTTACACACACACACACACACACACACACACACACACACACACACACACACACACACACACACACATATATATATATATATATATATATACACACATACACACACACACACACACACACATACACACACACACCACACACACGCTATTATGAGCATCACATGCTAACGCTAATATCAACACATTTCAAACAGGACATTCAGTTTTAAAGTTTCAGTCCCCATGGAGTAATGATCCAACTTACACTGTTCTCAGGTAGATATTTTTATGAGAGAGTGGAGTTAATTTATTTGGTGAATTTTTAATGCATGCCATTTCGATTCCCGTTATCAATTAGATTTGTTTAAAAACCATAAATGTCGAAACATGCTCAGCGTATTATCATTCATCTCTATTGAACGTCCATATCAGCTCCGTCGGCTTAGTTTGGCTCGGCTAGGATCTGCTCGGCTCATACTTTCGCACAGTATGGTGCCTTCAAAACGCTGTCGAACAAAATGAATGTAACACGATCGTTGCACCGTCTTGCAGTATAATGCTCCAAAGAATTTTGTTTAGATCTCGTATCACTTGTCTGCATACTTCAGTTACCTGACTACACTTTTTTGAACAACAAAAAAGGCATAGGCTACAATTTTTTTACCTACTCTTCGATATTACTATAACCGCATTAACTATTAGTTAAAATAACAAATTTACCCTTAGTGAAGGGTGGTTGGGCTGATCCCCGAAGTACTGCAATACCGGGTCAACCCGTGGGGAAGTCTGAGTAAGCCTGAGAAAGATCCCTGAGGTCAAAGAATGGTTTAACAACGATGCCTCGCGATGGAGGGCCTATCACATATTAAGCTGATAGACAACGGCGATGATTTGTTTCTTATGGATAAATTGGATAGCTGTAGCTAAGGTGGTTTTGCTATGCACCGCAAAGTATAGTTGGATGTGTTGCAAACTACTTTAAAAATTAAAATGTTATACAATACTATGTTTTAACTATCAAAGTTTATAATTTATAACATGAATCAGTACAATTTCGTGGTTGGTAAATTAAACTAGCAAACAAGATTAAGAATATAATGAAAATAAATAATATCGAGTAAATATATTCCCAGAAGATCAGTTCGATGGCCTAAATAAAATTTTGAATATAGACATAAATATAAACTATTGACTCGATCACATGTAGACATAACGCAGGCAGTGTTGTGCGTTTCGTAGAATTTTACTAAATGATTTTAAATGCCGGACGGATTGAATGTAGGATCATCAGGACACTGCCTGGCAACGTAATGTTGTAACTTCTTGGAAGAATCTAGCGTGGATCACACATACTTGCTCCTGTTATTTACTTGAGTTATATAATCTATACATCTTTCTCAAAACAATAAACAATTAATATTGGCACGATCTTATGAACTGTTTTAGCTACTTATTTTCAGTTTCTACGCTTGAAATTTAATCACTCAGGATGTTTAATATTATCTGAAGCAACAAGTTTAGACCCCATGATGAGGTGGTTGGGCTGATCCCAGAAGTACTGCAATAACGGGTCAACCCGTGGGGAAGTCTGAGCAAGCTCGAGACAGACACCTGAGTTCAAAGAATAGTTTAATATCGATGCCCCCGATGGAGGGCCTATCAGATATTAAGCTGATAAGAACAGATACTACACTTTGATCTTAGCCAAAAGGCCGAGAAGCGATAAACGACGGCGATAATTTGTTTCTTATGGATAAATGGAGTAGTTGTAGCTATGGTGGTTTTGCTTTGCACGGAAAAGTTGTTTTATTAGGTTGGCGCCAAACGTTTTAAAAGTAAAAAATTTGTATAGAAATTTATTTTAAATGTCAAGCGTTTTATTATTATAATTTGAATTGGTATAACGTTGTAATTGACAAATCGGGGTAGGGAATAAAGTAAATATAATATCTGACACCCATGTGGAATTATTGTCGAAGGTGCTGGAAAAGAATTAATGTTATTGACACATGCATCTGATGGCGTTATCATTTGAAAGGAAATAACAATAAATGTCGAGGGAATTAATTTCAAAAAGGCCTCTGTTTGAAGATTTGAACAAAATTCCGATTGGCACTACTGACTTGATAACCTTTGGACTTGACACAAACCGTATTGTGTTGTGTACTTTTGAAAAGTTTTACTTGGTTTAAAATTCATTTTAAATGTAAATAAAATTACTAATTATTAATTACTAATGTTACATAATGTCGAAACTTTCTTTTTTATGAACTACGTATTTTTTAGCTACTTAATCTAGTCCTGAAGAACTAGAAGATTTCACTTGCTTTGAATTATTTGCAATGTATATTTATCATTCAAGATGCAAGCGAGTGTTACTTTGAATTAGTCTGAGAAATATCCTATTAACATTTTCAGAGACAAATTAACTGAGGTGAACATTATGTTGTCATCAAACGAACCACACATGGATAGCACGAACAGGCGGTCCATCAAACAAACGACGCAACAACATCAACAGCAACAACACTCTCCACCATACTTGGAGCTGTACATCGCCTCATCTTGTTCATACAGAATGAAAGTTACCTTGTCCAAATCATCGATGGCTGGACAGGTGGGTCTCTGAGTAGGATGATGATGATGTTGGGGATGACAATGATAATGATGAATAGAATGATGATGAAGAAAAATAAGACGATGAATGATGGTGAGGAAGAGGATGATGATTGGTCAACATTTACACGATGCTATGCAGTTTGTCAGGTTCTATATGCACTACATACCGTCATTCCTAGTTGTTCAAGTGTTTCTTGTGTTCGGCAGACAGTTGAAAACTTTTCAAAGTAAGATAAGATTGTGTTTGTCCTTTTTCATTTCGTTTTATACTGGTGGATGTATCAGTGGATATTTTTAGTTTTGTTAGTCTTATTAATTTTCAAAGCATTCAATAATTGTTGAGCTTTCTGAGTTTACTAACTGGAAAATTTATATGAACTGTGTGCAATTAAGAAACAGAAATTTAGGTTTCCATCGTCTCTTTTGAAAATCTTTCACTTCATCTTTAATCATTTTTTATTTTTATTGTGTTTGCTACTTTTCTTTTACCCATGAATTCAAAACTTTAATTAATTAATTAATTAATTAATTTCAACAGTGAAATAAAAAGTTTAAATTTTTGCTTTTTGATAGATTTTTATTTGGGCAGCAACTTTTTTTTACACTGTTTGTTATGTAATAGCTTTTAATCCACATCAATGTGTTAGTGTTATTAATTTTACATAGTTTTCTTCCATTAACTTGCATAGCTGGGTATGTATAATGTTCGAAATGATTGCTTGCAGGTGTGATGCTGGATGTGAACGTCTGCCTCTTCACCTGGTACCATCCATTCAGTGTCATCCCACTCGTCGCCGCCGGCAGATACCTCCTAAGGTCTCGCACCTTTTAAATCCTGCTGCTTCATTATGTTTTAATTTACAGTTTAGAGATGTAGGTGAATTTATGAATTCAGTAAAATTGCGTTTTCACACAAACAGGGGAGAGTTGTAAATTAAGAATAAACAGTTAATATTATTGCTAAAATTGGTGCATCGTTCATGAATGCAAGCAGAATCGCTTTATCTTCTCTAGGCGTATTTATTTCGTTAGATTGATTTACGAGTAGATAAACGGATGAAATATAAGTTGAAACGTAGCACACTTCAATTCGTTTGTCATCTCGTTGCCTTCCCCTAACAAACAGGTTGATCAGTCAGTTACTTGTATACATGGACTTTTGCATTTTCACCTTTTATGTGCACACGGACGACGATGACATCACTATCCTGAAGCGGAATGATATCTGGAACTCTGCAGTGCTTGTCATCTTATATTTCGTCTCCATGATCCTGGTGTCTCTTCTATCCTACATCTGCCAATTTGCACTTTACTTATGTGCCAAAGTAATGAACCCTGTCTGTAGAAGGTTCTTATGTTTAGCTGATGTATTTATAAATGTTAAATTTCGCATAGTCATACTTTTGTTGTTTTAATTTCTTACCATGATTACCAATCTGAATACAAACATTGTTTGTACGTGTGTATTCTTTAATACATAATATGCATTGTAACTTTTTTCAATTAAATAAGGTTATACAGCAACAAGTTGGGCGTCTTTTTGAAGTGTCTAACTCTCACATGTGCTGCATTATCATCGTGGTTCGTGTGTGGAGCCTGTGGTCTTCTCTTCGTACTCATTGTACATCTGGCCAGGGTATGATCTCTCTCTCTCTCTCTCTCTTTCTCTCTCTCTCTCTTTTTCTCTTTCTTATCCGATGATTATTTCTACCATCACCCGACGATTTTTTTTGCAGGTTTTTTCAATGTATTTAGATACGCCATCAGTGAAGTCATTTCAGACCATCATGTACTACCAAAGTAACATCAGACAGTTCTACCTGACGACATTCCTCTTGTTCTTCTTCCAGTTCGTCGTCAATGCGCCTTCTCTGGTTGTCTACATCAAGGATAAGAATGTGTTGGTTGCTGTTTGTGATTTATTTTTGTTTTGTTATTCACCGGTGTGGTTGATGGTTTTGCTTATTGCTTGTTTTGTTCTAACTTATTTACAGCCAGGTGGTAAAAATATATTGTAAAGAAATGGCTTTGAATATTTTTATGATTTCTTAGGTTTGTATTCACGGCTAATGTTGTTTGTGAGAATATTCCATTCTATGTTTGAATTTGTTAATATGTAGTACGTCTCTACTATATTTCCTGTTAGGTCGATAATTTCCATTCAACGTCACCAACATAGTTTGCTTATTTACAACTCTTCACTTTTTACTATTAATATAAATGCATATCTCACTTACGACCAATCGCCAATGCAGCTACAGCATGCACGACGACCCATCATTCTGCCACGCTGTCGTTGCCATCGTGACTTCCATCGTACTCACATCTTCATCATATCCTCTCAAATATCGGTTTGTTGTTTTGTTGTTGTCGTCATCATTGTGTTGTCGTCGTTATTGTTGCCGTTAATGTTTGATCTGTTGATGCGTTGTTATTGTTTTGTTGCGGCTAATGTCATGTGCACTGTTCTTTGTTGGCACGGTAACGCGGGGCTTCAGAAATTATCGACAACACATGTAAACAGTAGATGTATTTATTTATATATATATTATTATGTTTATTATTCAACCAGGTTACATAGCAAAGCCGTCAGTTACGTCATCCATCTTACGGCTCTGTTCACAGTTCTCTACGCTACTGTTAGTTGCATTTCTTCTTCCACTTTTGAATAAGCACTATTGTTTTTTTTTTCTGGTTGTAATTATGTTAATGTTGATTAGGCGAATATTTATATTGATTATGATGACGCTGGTACTGATGGAAATCGACGAAATGGTGATGAAATGACTCGAATGTGACTGCTCGGTGATGGCTTCGATTGCACTGATGACGGTAATGATGATGACGACGAGAATGATGATGGTGATAATGGAAGTTATGACAGTAGAAGTGATGATGCTAACGACATCGATGATAGAGTCTAAAAACGTTTTGAAGGTCACCTTGTACCGACTGCCTTACTTCATTGACCTCATCCTCATCATCCTCCTACTCCACTGCATCCTATCTTCGATCTTCTCATCATCTGACTCATCATCGAGTCGTATTGAAGATGTCCCTCTGCCAGATGGGGGCCTCAAAGAATTTAAATTTTGCAAGAAAAAGTAGAAAGTGGTTGATGATGATTGAGAGGATGGTGATGTTGGTGATGCAGTTGTTGTTGGTTTGATGTTATCATTGTGATTTTGTTGTTGTTTTATCTTCTTACCATTTAAGCATAACCGTCATTTGTGATTTCACCACAATTTTGGTGTTAATTTCTGATGTCTCCTTTCTTTGTTTTTGTATTTTATGATTTTTTATGATGTTCCAGACGATATTTTTGCAACACTTATTACTTTTAAATTACCATACATTGCGTTTAGCGCTGCATGTATATGTTAATGTATGTTTGTTGCATGTGTGTGTGTGTGTGTGTGTGTGTGTGTGTGTATGTTTGGTGTGTGTGTGTCTCTATTCGTGTTTCTTATTCATTGATTGCTGATCGTATTTCATTCAGTTTATTTTTTCTCCAAAATATGGAGTGTAGTATTGTTGGGT
>NW_008705459.1:4481036-4636545 GCF_000326865.2 Helobdella robusta | reverse complement strand
GAGCCGATATATTTGGATCTTAAGAATCTGTTGCACTGTTAAAATCACCTCCACATGAAAATCTGACAAAAGAAATTGAAAGTAGTAACATTTACGCATTTGTTTTCATTTCATGTAGATGTGTTTTTATTTATTAAACGCGTATGAATCTTTTCAATTTTCGGCATTTAGCAGCTGAAAAAAGTCTGAACGATGTTTGACAAGAGAATTTTGATAAGTAGTCTTGTTGAAATTAATAAAGAAATAGTTGCTAGCAATTTTTTTACAAGTAGTAACTACCCATTGTGAGTAGCTAAAACACACACAAACACCCGCCATACACAATTACACACACACACACACACACACACACACGCACACACACACACACACACACACACACACACACACATATATATATATATATATATATATATATATATATATATATATATATATATATATATATATATGGTTTATTTATTTAGATAATTATTTGTGTTTTCGATAATTCATAAACAACCTGTATGTATATAGTTGGAGTGATAATAATATTGATTAGTTACTGTTTTTAATTTTTAATGTTTCTTTTGTCGGTTTTTACTAACTTATTGATTTCTCTTCTATGTTCGTTTCGCAAATCAAAAGAAACATTTTTAAATAAATTGAATGTTTCATTTATTAAACTCACTGCCACGTCTTATATTGATTCGATAAGTTAGTTGATTCAGTACAGACACTCTAAATCTCCAATTACTTTTTTGTCTCATTGATGATCCAGTTGAATAAAATTTTGTTATTTTATTGTTGTCGAACTTGTTTAACTGGCGAAGAGTAGAGTTGTCATCCCTCATTTGAGTTCTCGTGTCAGCTCTCTTCTTCAAGCTACTTGAAACATTCTCACGGCCCAGCGTTCGAAAGATTTAAAAATGTCCACAGAACAAATGGTCATCGAAATAATATGTATGCCCTAGTTATATATATATATATATATATATATATATATATATATATATATATATATATATAGTTTGGAATCTAATATATGCTGATGATATCGTTTTAACAGCCCCGTCTGAGCTGAGTACAGCACAGATGTTTGAAGATTGGAACACCAGACTCGCCGATCATGGATTCAAAGTCAACATCAGCAAAACCAAAGCAATGAACACTGGTGAACCCATCCAATCCACAGCTACTGGACGATTGCCCTGTTCAGTTTGTAAAGCTGGTGTAGGTAACAATTCAATCAAGTGTCAGCAGTGTAACCAGTGATGTCACAAACGTTGTTCAAAAACAGTTGGTAATTTGTCTAATGTGTCCAATTTTGTTTGTCTTGCTTACATCAATCCACAACAACAAATTCGAAATGGCACTGTTTTTGAAGCCATTAAGGTAGAGAAAGTCACATCGTTTCAATATCTATGGGATGTTCTGGATTGTACTGGAACAGCTGAAGCTGCCGTTCGAGCACGCATACGTGCAGCCTGGAATAAATGGCATCTCCTTGCCTCTATGTTGATGCGGCGTGACATCCCATTACCACAACGTTCAAGATCTTATAAATCTGTGATACGTCCGGTCTTGTTACATGGTGCAGAAACATGGCCAATGACAACCAAACTGGAACAACAACTTCAACGAACCGACATGAAAATGCTCCGATGGATGCAACGAATTAGTCTGAAGGACCACATCAGATCTACCGAAATCCTGCGTCGTGCTGGTTTAGATGATATAAAGGACGAATGCCGGCAACACCGTCTGCGGTGGTTTGGTCATATCAAACGAAGTGGAAACAGTGCCATAACTTCTCTTGCAGATGTTGAAGTACCTGGCACACGTCCCAAAGGCCGTCCAAAGAAGTCCTGGTCGCAAACAATCGAGCAAGACATGAAAGCTCTAAATTTAAATGAAATGGATACAACTGATCGTCTAATTTGGCGCAAAAAGTTGATGGCAAAGAAAACAACGTCCTACCTCATGGAACTGGGTCTCTGGACGTTAAACGAAGATAGATATAGAGTTTTGATTTGATTAATTTTTAATTTTAACATTATAAAAGCTGACTTGGTTAGTTTTTTTGTAGCTGTTATGTTTGTTTTTCTGTTTGCATTTGTTTCGTTACTCAATAATCTTAATATAAATTTGATTGAAAACGATAGTTGCAACAGTCATTTAATCGAAATTCCTTTTTAGAATTTTCCCACTATCTTGAAATTCATGAATTTGAAATAATGTGAACCCTGTAACATTTTCTGTCCCAAATGTTTAGGTCAACAATTTCTTGACCTATTAGTTAATTTTTTGGGCCGCACCACAAATAACCGAACATTTCCTATGCTAACCGTATTTATCTTTATATCATAATTAGGTATATTTATGTTTCACAAACTCTATAAAACGCCGGCATTCTTCTAACAAGATCAGTTAATGTCATAGATATATATATATATATGCATATTACAAAATATTTGTGAAAAAAGACATTGTTATTTATTTATTTTGGATCCCAAATGATCCCAAAAATAATTTTCATTTTCACAAATAGACGCCAAATCTTTTTAGCTCGCAGGCAAATTATTTAAACATTGCAACGGGTAAAAGTTGGTCACTCAGTAAGTGTCCTTTGAATGTAATACTTGTAACATTAATTCTGCGGAGATGCAGTTATGAGATGTAAAACGAAAATTTTGAAAGTTCCTCATCAAAAAGACATCTTAATAATAAAAATTATGATTTGAATAAACATAAATATAATATTAGTTTAATATACAATTAATTTTTGTTTATTCCATTAACAAACGCATTTAATTGCGATTTTATGCACGAACATTACAATATCCATTAACATTCCAAACCCAAACAATTATTTTTTTATTAAAAAGCAAAAAATTGTCAGGTGGCCAGCGTAAAAACGCGGCAGATGTTGTGACTTGCTGCAATGTTCATTCATACATGCTGAAGGTTTTCAATTTTGCGCTGCTGTCTATCTCGTTGGTTTCGTGCGTTACCGCACCGTATATCATGTATTCGTATTTGAATACTGGTTGTAGCATGTTGAAACTGTCGTTTGAGGTTGTTGTTAAATCTCTGCTGTTGCGCTTCTTTGTGTTGGTGGAAGGTTAATGTGTTGATGTACTGGTAATTATTAAGGATTATTTTCACCATCATATCCGTTTTACGGTCTCACATCAGTGTGGTACTTTTGTTTTATAAAGTGAGAACAATTTAAATGGTGCTGGCTGGAATTTATTCGCAGAATTAAAAACAATCCCAATCTCAAATGAATGCTGTTGAATTTTCGTGCGTTACCAGTCAGCTATTTGGTAAACTTCTTTGATAATTGCATTCGACATGACTGTTGCTACTAAACCAAAGCAAAACTCCATCACATGAAATCTGCAGGTTTATCAGCATCAACGTCAGCAGCACCATCAGCGTCTCACATCTTCTAAGCTAATACATAACCAGCCTAAAACTCATTTAGGCGTGCTAACGCCGATGTACGACCGCCCCAAGCCATACAAAACACAAAAACATTACATCACATCACGCAGACCATGAATAGAAGCACAAACTCACAACCCACTAACGCAGGCAATTTATGCTTAGGACGCACTTACCTACAATAAACATACACAAAACGGAACATCCATAGGCAACTTTAAAAAATATTCGCTTTTCCATATAAATATTTACAATTATCGTCAAAAAATCCAACATGGCCAAATTGGTTGCCAAAAGAAAAGCACGCTCGAAATTTAAGAGATATTCATTCTGCTGAAAAATTTAAAGAACACTGGTTGAGATGTGTTTCAATTTTTATTTGGAATCAAATTTTTTTCTACTTTTCAGTACTTGAAATGTAGTATGGGGCGGCGTTGGATCCAGAATCTTTCGTTGGTTGGAAGGGATTATTTTCAAAACTATAAAGTGGATGACTATATTTTTGCTTTTTGCTAATTTTG
This sequence comes from Helobdella robusta, assembly GCF_000326865.2. NCBI lineage: Eukaryota > Metazoa > Annelida > Clitellata > Rhynchobdellida > Glossiphoniidae > Helobdella > Helobdella robusta. The sequence continues at coordinate 4,632,595 of NW_008705459.1, read as the reverse complement.
TTTTAACTTAGAAAATACTACATAAATACTGAATTATCGCATAGTTTTTCTTACAAAACCGTCAATTTTTTTTCTTTCATGGCCTTGTCCTGGGCCCGCCACTGGCTGGTTATTGTACATTTAACCCTATTTAGGTCATCTACATGAACGTGTAACATACGGCATGCATCATTAAAAATTGTGTCTTTGTAATGTTTGTTGTGATTTATAATGCAATTATTCTTATTACGTACATAATCATTGATTCCTTACGTGCAAGCAAAATAATAACTGAACCAGACAGTTCGACGACAACAACGACAACAACAACGACAACAACAACCAAAACGACGACGACAACAACATCAATAACAACAACAGCAACAACAACAACAACAAAGATCAGGTTGCATTCGATATAAATTTCGTTTCTTTTACTTTTTTTGAAAATTAAATTTTCAATGGTTGATGAAAAGATGAAAGAAGAGTGTCGGCGATTTATTTAAAAAACTATCAAAAACTTTTAAAATAAATTTCAATTGTGTTTTTTCTTTTCAACAAAAACGTTTTTTTCATTTAAAAAGTTTGTCTGAATTTATGTCCTACTCTTAAAAAAATATAGGCTGGTGCAACATTGAAACGATGCTGTATGAAGGAAATGGCGTGTAGTCTGCTATTTCCAACGTGCATGTACTTGGAACAAGCAGGCCTAGCAGCATCACATACACGTCCAGAGGAAACGTTCTCAACATGATTTTTTTTTTATTCTTTAAAAATCAGGATCTGACAGACGCAGAAACTGTAACAACAGAACAACAGAGAGAAGTTGAACCTACAATAACGTGCCACACTAAAGTTGTAATGGCACACTGGATAGCGACGCATTATACAGCAACACATTCTAAAGCTAGACGTCATACAACGACTCGATATAAAACTACACACCAAAAAACAACAAACACACCATTCAAGCAATGTCGAAATACGCAAAAAACACGTGTTACAAAAAACATATCATAAAACGACTGATCATGCAACAAGAAACCATGCACCACAAAACAACAACATACCACAACAACACGCCACAACAACACGCCACAACAACACGCCACAACAACACGCCACAACAACACGCCACAACAACACGTCACAACAACACGCTACAATGCAACACAAACATAACAACACACAACATCGCTAACGCCTAACAAAGCATTGCAAACAATTTACAACATTCAACCAACAACAACATATGCGACATGTTGAACAACACGGAATATCGCGCTCTTCCATTATAACTTCAAAGGTTCAAGAAATGGTTTTCCATTAAAAAAAACATCCAAAACTAAAAGAACAGACGTAACAAATAATATATCGCAACTAATTTCGACCATAATGTTACTAACATGACGTAAACTACTACGTTGATACAAACTTCGATATAAACGGGTATTTTCTTCTACTATGTTAACTCCGACGTATCAACGCCATAACCTCCTAGCATAAAACAGCGTATAACACAACGTATAACACAACGCAACGTAACGTAACTGCTGCTTGGTTATAAGTTATTCATCCGATATCTATTATCAAATTACCCATTGTCTTTTAAATCATTATTAAATATTAATCCTAAAAGAAGAAACCAATTACAGAAATGCTGCCAACCACTACTACTGCAACCACTACTGCTACTACTACTACTACTGCTGCTGCTGCTCTTTCCTCGTTTCTTCCACATTCTCCTCCACTACATCCTATTAATTTTCTTGATGCCATCACGTGCCTCATCATTTTCCATCTCGCCGCGTTTATTTCCAAAAGCGTACCTCTATTAACGGTTCATTCACCTACAATTTTGTGAAATTAACGTTGGATATTTTGTAGGGATGTGCAAGGATGTTCAGAGGTTTGTGGCACTTGCAACTCGAAACTAGCACGCTATTCTATTGCTTGTCACATAATTACATTTTTTCGTCATATTCCATAATATTTCGACAAAATTGAAGCAAGTTGCACTTTGTAACAACATCATATCGATACCAATGGAACATTTGGATTAAAATATTATCACCTTAATAATTTTTGTGTTTTTTTTACATGCGAGCATCGCTTTACAGTCAAACTGAGTTACCTACTATATTCACACAATACAGAAAGATATTTTAGACTATTTAACATAAATATATGTGTTATGTTAAAACCTAAAATTTATACCAATTCGCTAAAATGATTTCAATTTTATAAAAAAAAGTACATTTTTAGTTCGTTTTTGGCCTCACTGTTCATTTCATTTCTCTCGCAACCAACCTCTAGTGCTTCTGTTGAAGTTGTTGACGGAAGTGTCGCCCTGTTCTGCCTGTGTGTAGCATCCTGATCATTTCTTGTTTCATTCTTCTTTAATAAAGATCACTCCAAGTTTTGTGTTTATATAGTTTTTTACATTTTTTCGGTAACGGTTTCAATATTTGAAATTTTATACACAATCTAAAATTTGAAATATTTATGTCAATAAGCTTTTAATTTATGTTCGAGCTTAACTTAATGCCTAACTGTTACATTTTGATTATTTTTAAATTATTAGTGCGTGATTTAATGTATAACTTTTGCCCAACTTTGAATGCCAATGTATAAGGGGTAGGGATCGTCATGTTGTTTCATTTACTATGCAGACTGTAATACTTTTGAAATAAATGTTAAAATCCTGTGAAACTAATGAAACGGAAATTATTTAATTTCATGATAGAGTGAAGGAGATTGTAGTTAAGAAGAGTAAGAAAAAATAATACCACACATAATCAAAAGAATATCGATTTCTATTCGTGGGTTCATCTTTACATATAATTAGCGATGTTGCTGTGATGATGTTTGTTGTTGCACGTTGTTGCTCGTTGTCGCAGGTTGCAGCACGTTGTAGCACAATGTCGCAGGTTGCAGCGCACTGTTGCTTGTTTGTTGAAGCCATCCATCACTATTCAACGTTGTATCTGTGCACTACACTGACGAAATGCAATTCAATCGCAATCCCATCTTTCTACATTTCTTTCTCTCTCAAAGAATTTTTTAAATTCTACAAAAATATTCCAACATGAAATTCTAAACACGTTGAAAGTATGCTGGAGTTCCAATTGCTGGTGCTGATATGTGGCAAACGAGTGCATGCGATCTTGAAGTTTTCATTAAATTTGTCTGCCTTCGTATCCATGTGCTTCGTTTAAACGGTTTTGGTTGAAAAATGCGTTATTGTGGTTGATTTTAAATACATATGTTATGTTAAACGGTAATATAATTTTTTATAAATAGCAACTAAATAAGCAATAAAGGTAATGGATAGATAACGTAGATAATAAATAATGTAAATAACGAAAAATGATAAACTAAAAACGAATAGATAAATTTAATAACTCACACATCTCGTCACTTATGTAGATCCAGTTAAAAATATCAAAGGTAGACCTACAAAAAAAAGACAAACATGATGATATGATATCATTGATGAATTAAACCGTAAATTCGATGCGTAGTTGAATAAAAGTCAAAATAAATCAAATTTTTTAAATTTTAATTCTCGCTAAATAATTTTGTGTATTGAAGTGCTGCTAATGAATTTGTTGAACGCATCCAAGCGTTATTTCACCGAAAAGAAACCATCCACTTTATTTTTTTCAATTTTTGTGTGTCTTATCCTTCTTAATTTTTTGCAACCTATCGTAAATAATGAAAAATCTGAAAAATTTTTCTTACATACTTTTATCTATTAGCCACATTAAAAGTCTAAAGTAAAATAATTGTGAAATATTTAAATATTTGAAAAAATTAATTTGAAATTTATGGATCTAGATTGTGATGAAGACGGGAGTGGAAAAAGATCCTATATATTAACGTCATCCAGTCAAAAATATCCCAACTGTACTTTTTAATTTTTACTTGCACCTAAAAACGAACACACACACACACATCACACATACACACACCACACACCACACACACACACACACACACACACACACACACACACACACACACACACACACACGTATATACATATATATACACGTATGAAAAAGTCAAATGAAATACCATGGCAACTTATCTTTTCATTTTTATCTTCAAACATTTCAATTTCATAAATATTGAAAATGATTGAAAATTATTAACAGCTGTTAAATAAGTTTTTAATTTTTAATTAAAATTAAAATTACAAAAAATTTAATAAAAAAGTTGAAAAGTCAGCTTAAAGAGTAAATCTTTTGAGGTAGACTCTTCAATACATAATTTGCTTCAGCTGTTGACTGTGGCCGATCTAGACAACTTTGACGGGAGGAGCCAAAAACTTGAAAATTTTTAAATTTTCACAGGGGTGGGGCAAAAGTTTTTCGGTTAAAGATTTGTGGTAGTGTGGCTGAGGACCTTTTTTTGCTTATTACGTTCAATTTTTGGTCGATTTTACCCATAAAACGGTCCTATTTCTGACTTTTATTAAAAAACTGCTCCCAACGAGGGAGGCCAGCCCGGCTCCTTTTTAGATTCACCACTGGCAGCTGTCAAACACTGCAGTCAAGTCTTACGCAAATTTTAATACAATTACATACTTACATATAGAGGTGCCATCTCCCACTGAACGTTGGAGACAAAATTCCCGCCATTGCGTCAAACTTTTAAATAATTTAGAATAAAAAGGGTGATCCAGTTAACGTTATTAGTAACCAATGATCATTATTTTATTGACATCTACAAAAATTGAAATATAAAACTCTCCCCTAAATTTTAGTGCAGGCAGGTAAGCAATCATTTAACTGTAAATATTTTTCTATAGAAACGTATAGAAAACTAATAAATTTTTAAATAAAATAAACATATGTACAATTGCGATGTACAATATTAAACAAATTTTTTTTTTCGAATTTTAACAAAAATTAAGGACAAAAAAGACCACCTGTTTAACAAAAATAGCACCTGCCATTTGCCTAAATTTCATATAATTGATCAGGTTGTTTATTCAAAAAATTCTGTTATTTGACATTTTAAGAAAAAAGTTGCTAGAAAATTTCAAAAATTTATTTTTATAACGAAAATAATCATAAAAAATTCAGTTTAATTTCATAATTTGGTGAAATAAATTGTGGCAAAGTTTCAAGGCCAGGATGATTGCACGCGAAAACATGAATGAAGATAACAGCTGAAATAAGCTTTTCACTTATATAAAAATTTACTTTTTTATATGGTTGGTAAAATATTGAATTTTTTTATGAAACCAGTTTGATCGCTAATAAGATTTATACATTTAAGTTGTTGAACTATATTATAGTTTTCGTCAGAAATGTCCGATCAATGTTTGAGTTTTCCTCTTCGTCCCGAATTTTGCTTTCGAATTTTACTGGTTTTTTTATTTTTTACTTTCTGTTGTTAAGTCCTGCCAGTGTTTTTTAAGCCTGTGGTGAGAAATTGCAAAAAATGAAAATAAATGAATGATCCCACCATATGGATTGGATTTTTAATTGATAATAATCATATTAAGTGCACGCGTGTTTTTGATCCACATGCAGTCTAAACAAGACCTCCTCGATTTAAGGGGATCAGTGCTACTTCATCATTTTGCCAGCTGAATTTCGATATAAAATCTCAAAGGGGTAACTCAATGTTTCGTTTCGCTAATCTGTTCAATCAAACCGTTGAGTTTTTTAACAGCTGTAACAATTCTTTGAAAATTTGTTTGAATTTGTTATTTCAATCATCAACTTACTAACACACTCAAATATATAAACTTCAGCTGCATTGCAGTTATAATAATAATAACAACAGAAACAACAACAATAATAATGATAATATTTGTAATTTTGCATATAATATTTTAAAACGTGGTTTTTTATTACAAAAATCGGCCAGCGTTGGATACGATGAACGAAATATTTCATCTCCCTTTCATGTGCGTATATTCTGTTGACCAGCAAATTGGCTCGTAGCGTAGACAAAAAATATAAAAATACAAAAATACATTTTGTTTATGTGACTCAAAATACACCCACACTCACACACACACGCACATATACACACACTACACACGCACACATACCTACATATATGTATATGTATATATATACCTTTACACAATACCCGTATACATTGCGTATACATATATCAAATGGTATAAAAATACATGTTGAAAGCTTGCATACAGTAGTACCTAGGTAGATGCAATGTATTGCACGGAGCTAGAGGGAGCACTCCAGCGTTAAAACATAAGCGAACGTGGACGGGAGGACGGTGCATCAGTTGTTGTTGCTGGTGCTCTTTATTGCTGAACGGTTGAAATTGCTTGCTGCTAAACATTTATAACTTTATGTAACATTTCCGATTCACTTCTTCCGGTTATATGCCCCGTACATAAATATTTTAAATGTTACATGTGTATATATTTGCACGTTTATAACTTTATATTAACGATTGTTTGTACTACATATTTTTCTTGCGTAGTACCAAAGTAACATTTAAAAGTGAATAAGTTATTAAAAAATTAACTGTTATAGATTGTGACTCTACTTGAAACATTAGTTAGCGCGTTGGTTGGGTTGAGATTTTTGTCAGCTGGCGAAGAAAACCATGTTTAACTTTATTTCAAATTGAAAGTGCATCGTGCGAGCAGTTAATAATAAACTTTTATTAACTCGGTAAGAAGGTTGCAACGGCAATTAATCCTGGAAAAAGAAGGTTGGTGAAAGTTATTTAATAATCTACTTAATAATTCACACAAAACAAACACAACACATGAACTCATACACATACATGTATTTCCATTCATTCTTTCGCTCGTTTGTTCGTTCGTTCGTTCGTTCGTTCGTAATATATTGTATGCACATGCTAAGAGTTTGTTTTGCGTCATGCTTGCTGTTCATTCATCATTGACACACACGCTTTTTCATTATTTACATCGTTCACTATTTCGTGAAAGTGTTTGTTACAATTATTTTGAGGATATATTTTTTGTTGTGTTTGTAGTTTTTTGAAATGTGATGACAAACAAGATAAAAAGTTTAAACATAAAATTGACAAATGATAAGAGTTATTTAATTATTATAATTGATGTTTCATCAGCATTATTCAACACAGCTGTTTGATCTGGTACAGTTGTACGCTGCAAACAACAACCAAACATATCTGCTGTAAGTAAGTAAACATTCTCATCTGTGCTCGCATGTTGGTTGGTAGGCCAGCAATAATAATAATAATCAATGCTCGTCTCTGAGGCTTCATTTGATCGAATCAAGCTCCACTGATTTGAGATAAATAGATGCACGTGGGTACATTCTTTACGAATGCAACTTCGCAAATACGACTTCGCATTGTACAGTTCATTGATTTATACACATTTACGCAACAAAAAGTTCTAACCCTGACAAACAAGCACATAAACATTCCTGCCTGCCAGTTCGTGTTTCTACGCTGGTTTCTCTCTCTCTCTTTTTCTCCTTCTCTTTCTTTTTCCCTCTCTTTTTATTGAATGGTCAGCATCTTTATTTATAACTTCTGTCCACTTTCTAAGCGCTCTTTCGCCAAGCAAGTCGTACGTTGAAAAAGCGTCACTTCAGCCAACCAATGAATGGAAACGTTGAGAACATGCATTACAGGATGGAGACATCGCAGACGACAACAGAGTCCTAGAATTATTTTGTTTTGCTTTATTTATTCATTGTGCTTTTGATGATGCACTGGACGCGGCTTCAGGCAGTGTGTGTGTGTTAGTATGTGTGTGTTTGTGCAATAATGTATTCATGTTTACATGTATCTATGTATCTATATATTTGTTTACATGTATCTATGTATATGTATCTATGTATCTGGTATGCCCGTTGTTTGTAAGTTGTACTTACGTATGCATGCATGCGACTTGCGACTAAGTAATATAATTATGGAATGGTCAGCAGACCACTTTCTAGAACGTAATTTTTTGATGGTCATTTTGAGCCGCAAGCAAATTTGCCAACCAAACGTTAAAAAGCAGAAATGTTCAACAAATTAATAGAAAAGAAAGTTCACATTTTAAAAGTTGAAGCGAAACGAATAAAAATGTTTCTATTTAGTAATGTAATGAATTTACTTGAATGTTGCGTCGAAGCAATTTGCATCGATGGCATGTTGTTAGTTCCCCTAAGTGCTAAGACGTAACGATTTTCTTCAATTTACAGATTAAATAAATTCACTCTTGACATTTGAGGACTTTCAAATTTTTATAAAATGAAACATTTTTTAAAATTTAAACTTACAAAATCAATATTTTAAGCACATTACTAACATGAGATGTGATAAAACCAACAGACTTAATGTCAAAGTGTCAGTAAGCCTATGTAGGCAACGTTTTCAGACTCAAATTCATAGTGGGCTCGAAAAAACATTACAAAATTGTGATCGAAAGTCGTTAATTTTAAAAACACGAATAACAATGGACTAAAGTATAACATGATTTGCAAAATGAAAAACCACTATTGTTCATGAAAGATGTTAAAAATTAAAAAAAAAGTTAAAAATTGCATATTTTATTTTTTCAAATTGAAAAATTTAAAGATCGACCAGCACCTAGGCACAACTCGCACAACCATTCTGCATTCAAACCACAACAACTCAAGAGATTTTTATTTCAGCACGTGTCGTTTGAACTCGTTTTTTTAAATAAAATAAAATCAATCAATTATTTTCATGCCATTGTCATTTTTTGTTATTAAACATTTTACATGCAAACGCAGGTAGGTACATTTGAGAATAACCAACGAATAAAAGAAAAATCTAAATTTTTTCCCAGCTCTAATTTTCGTTGATATGAACAACCACAAATAAGGATGAACGACTCTAGTTATTAGATGCCATGTAAAAAAAACTTTTTCCTCCTCTTCTTGGGTTTTTGATTTTTATAAAATATTTTATGTATGAACACATGTTGGTGGTTGAAGATGTTATAATATATTTACCTAGTTGAAGATCAGCATTAGAGTTACATCTACTTGATCGTCTATTGTATTGAACTGCCACAATCTCACAGTGACTTTTGACTGCCTGTACCACCTCTATCTCGATGACTCTAGTTAGTTAGCTCTGGTGGTTTTGTGCTTTCGGTTGTGCTAGATGACAAAACAAGAATGAACGAATACAACGAAAAGGTAGTTCTAGTGAAACAAACCCGCACTGGATCCGACATACACGCACTTACACAAATCTATATTTCACAAAAGTTCTCATCATTTGTTTTTATTTTATTTATTTTATGTCTGCATGATGACATGATACACACACGCACACATACACCTACACCTACACACACACACCCGACATACATACACTTACACACACACACACACCTACACACAAACACACACAAAAACAAACACACACACATTTACAAAGTTGCAAAATTTTCTCTCGTATCCCTCTTCAAACAATTAATAATGTAATCACACATTAAGCTACGCATAGACAAACATAGTCAAGCATACTTTTGTTTCGAACGCACTGCACAAACCTGCTTATAATTACTGATAAAGCACACAGGTTTTTTAACATATTTGCCGTTCTACACACACAAGCCACACACACACACACACACAAACACACACACAAACGCATGCACATACACGCACGCACGCACTTGCAGGCGCGTACACGCACGCACACACTTGCATGCAACCTCTTAAGAACCGACTTAGGATTGGAAAATTATTTTTTATCTCATGAAAACTTTCGTTTCAATTTCGAGTACTTGGATTGAATTCTCTCTAGAGTCAAAACAGAGCAGAAAAAAAACGTAATGCTATTGTGATTAAACTGAATAAATTGCAAGTAAAAATCTAAAAATCTTACATAGTCGTATGTTAACATCTCTTATCATCATACGCACAAGCAGTTTTCGGATCTGTTAATAAAATCAACCTCAAAATTATTATTATTATTATCGTTATTAATGTTATTATATGAAATATATTATCGATAACATTTTTTTCCTTATATTACCATAATTGATATTATCACTATCGTCACAGTATCATTGATATCACATCACTGATTATCATCACAGTATCATTGATATCACACCACTGATAATCATCACAGTATCAATGACATCTTTGTAAACTTTATTTTTATCTTTCCATCGCTTACTTGTAAAATTTTTCCGGAGACATTTTGATTTTTATTAACGTTGCATTTTTCCAGTGCCACCACCGCATTTGAATTAATTTCGTTCGAGTTTGTGAATAATGCGGAAAAATTATGAAAATCATTTTTTATGATCTGATGTTACTAGGCTGACTCTGAGGCAAAGCATCACGCCTACAACTATGTCTCGCAACTCCGAACTAGACAGTCTCATTGGTATACCAATTAGGTAGTCAGCATTGAGAGAAAAGTAACTTAGATAGGTGAGTTTCAAATTGGGTATAGGATATTTTGGACTGAAAAATTTAAATTTTACAAATGAAGCAAGTAGAAATTTGTTTTTGAAATAAAAAAAAACTTTAAAACCAAATTTTGTAATATAAGATTTTAAAAATAAACACACGTGAAACAAAATTAAACTACAAAAATCTGTCATGTCATTATTGAATCAGAGAGAAGAGGAGCAATTGACACGAAGATGTTGCCATGCATCAGATGTATAAGGGGGTAGGTTTATTGGACCTGATTGTTCAAAATTTAATTGTTGAAGTTCAAATTCTAATCAGATGCAATAAAATATAAAAATAATAATATTGAAAATGCCCGGAAAAGAACAAATTTTTATCATTTCAAAAAAAAAATTTTATTTTTGATGGGATGAGAGCAATAATGACTAAGCTGTAATGATCAAATTTGCAACAACAACGATGGTGATAGCAAGATGATAACAAGATGATGACGACACTATCAATGTTACTGTAGATGTTAGTGATAATGAAAATAGCGAAATGATAACAAATGCGAGTAAGCTGCTTTTTATAAAAGAGTATGTATGTTGTTCTTGTCTGTTAGGTTTTCNTGAGTCGAACATATGCTTCAATCTCCTAAGAAAACTATGTAAGATGTTAAATGTTTTTTTTTATAAAATGCGAGCGATGCGAAATAACTTTTTGACAATAATGTTTGCTGTTGTACTGTCATTGGTATAGCGTGTGAATTATGTAACAGGTTTGGAATAAATAAACTTTAATGTTGGAATGTATGAAGAAATGGTTGTTGTTGCTGAGTCGCCAAAGTTATTTAAAAAATATAAAAGATGAATTCGCCTTAATGAATAATGTTGATGATTATGTGACTATAGTGATTATGATTGTAGTAATAGTGATTATTATTTTAGTAATAGTGATTATGATTGTAGTGATAGTGATTATGATTGTAGTAATAGTGATTATGATTGTAGTAATAGTGATTATGATTGTAGTAATAGTGATTATGATTGTAGTAATAGTGATTATGATTGTAGTGATAGTGATTATGATTGTAGTAATAGTGATTATGATTGTAGTAATAGTGATTATGATTGTAGTAATAGTGATTATGATTGTAGTAATAGTGATTATGATTGTAGTGATAGTGATTATGGTGAGTGACGACGACGACGATGATGATGATGATAAGGGCGCAAAGATGCAAAAATGTTTGTTGATGTTTGATTGAGGAAATGAAAGCGGCAAAAAAAAAATAAATAAAAGGACGCGAGTTTTTGGTTTATTTTTTTAGGTTGAGGACATTGGCTATGTTAATGTGCGTGTGGAAATAATCGTTTGCGTCAAGTTTTTTTATTTCTACGTCAAGTTTTTCATTTTTGCGTCAAGTTTTTTTTCGATCATAAATAAAAGCAAAAGGTATCCTGACTGTGAAAAGATTGAAATGATTAGAAGCATTCCAAACTCTTCGCGTCCTCTTGACTGACGTTTTAGTGGCTGCTGTCGTTGCCACTGTGGCATTCTTATTTTTATTGTTGTTGGCGTTGTTATTTATTTTTTGTAACATTTTTTAAAGTGTTTTTCAGAAGTGTCAATCAGCAACAAGCATGTAGGTACCACAGCCATATATTTACATGGCTGTGGTACCTTTATATGGCTGTGGTACCTTTGTTGTTTTTTATTGTCGATGTTGAAAACAAGATGACGATAGAAATGTTGATGTTTATGACGTCATCACGAGGTTGACGATGCTAATCATGACTGCGATACAATTTCGAAGATAACATTGCAAATAATGTAGACAAAGAAGACCCAACAAAATGATGATGTTAATGATGATGGTGATGATGATGATGATGTGGATGGCAAGAGTAGTGGCAATTACTACGATGTTTGTGATGATAATCAGGATGATGAAGAAGATGACGATGAAGAAGATGACGATGAAGAAGATGACGATGAAGAAGATGACGATGAAGAAGATGACGATGAAAAAGATGACGATGAAGAAGATGATGATGAAGAAGAAGATGATGACGATGCAGATGGCAGTAGTCAGTGCATCTACCATTGCATCGCATAGATTGTCCTTTGAATAAGTGATTGAGGTTGAAGTTGGTCGAAGGATCGTTAAAACCTTTCACACAAACACGACAGCCTGCCTACTACACAGGAACTTGCCAAATGGAGTCCTTAGGGTTGATGGCCACCCCTCACAACAAAAAATTTAGTTAGGATTAAGGTGAAATTTAACAAAATTTTTGTAAAAGTAAAGTAATATGAATGTGGATGAAGCCAAAAAATACTTCACCACTTTTTTAAAAATCCAATTCCATACAAAATGTTTGGCTATTGTTAGATTTTACTTATTATTTACCTACACTAATTACCATAAAATATTTACTAATTTTGAAAGAGTTACTCAGCAAAACTGCAGTGTCATTGTCTGCATCTTAAATGCTAAATTATAAAAGTTCGTATCTTACTCTCCGACATAATATTCCTTTGAAATTTCTCAATAGACCAAATTTTTTTTCGCATCTTATTTTATTTTCAGTAATAATTTTTTTACCGGTATTTTGATTTGCACGTTGAAAAACAAAATTTCCAGAATCAATACAATAAACTCAATAAGAAAATATTCATACAGCAAGATGGAGAGTGCAGAACAAATGAACCAACCTTGAAAATTAGACATCAAGGAAAAAATTTTAAAGCAAGCATTACGAACATAAACTTTAAAAACTATCGTCGAAAAGAAATAGAAACATAAGAACAAACTAACTAAACGATCCAAAGAAACAATTAAGAAACCAACCAACAAACAGACAGACAGACAAACACACAGACGAACAAACAAACATTGAAAACAAAGTTTGATCCACTTCGCGTCATGTTGCCTGGTGATTATGCTGATTGATAGCAGCTACCAATGAATGGGATCTTGATGACGATGATGATTGTGATAACACTGATGATGATGATGATGATGAATACTATCTTGATTGTGATAATGTGATGATGTGATGTTGGGATCTTGATGATGATGATTATGATACCACTGATGATGATGATGAATACTATCTTCATACTGATGATGTGATGTTGCTTGACGACGATGATGATTATGATGCCGCTGATGATGATGATGAATACTATATTGATAGTGATGATGTGATGTTCGGATCTTGATGATGATGATGCTGATTATGATACCACTGACGACGATGATGCTGATTATGATACCACTGACGACGATGATGATGATGATGACTACTATCTTGATAGTGATGATGTGATGTTAGTTATGAAGAGGAATGTATGTGACCTTGACGATGACGACGACGATAATAATACAATGATAATAATGATAAACAATGATGGTGATGATAGTGAATGTGCTGGTGATGACGCCGACGATAAAGGTGATTATGTATGATGGAGAGAGACAGAAGTGACAGCTAGACTGCAACAATGATGATACGATGTATCTGCGATGCTGATAATACAAATTAAAAATAATGACGAAACTGATTAACATAATGATACAAACATGTCGATCAATACCAAAACAACACTTATCATGTTAATACGTTAACGATGATGATTAGAATGATGAAGCAGTGATGACATGACGAAGCTGATGGGCCGATAATTGATTGGAATGTAGCCATCTGAAGTGCAAATTTAAGTTTATTTGCTGCCAATGTGATTGTGATGGATCTGGCAGCCGATGGATTACAATGATGATGAAGATGATGATGATGATGAGGAGGATAATGAAGAAGATGATGATGATGATAATGATGATGAAGAAGAAGATGTTAATGATGAAAAAAAAGATGAGGAGGAGGATGATGAAGAGGATGATGAAAATGAGGATGAAGATGATGATGATGGTGATGATTATAATGAAGATGATGAAGATGGTGATGTTGGACGAAAATGATGATGAAGATGATGATGACGACGACGATGATGTTTATAATAAAGATGAGAATGACGATGATTATAATGAAGATGAGAATGATGATGATGAGAAGGATGATGATCGATTAATGGCGCGGGGCACTTACTTCCAAATATTCATTACATCAGTTTATTCATCATCTCCATTTTCATTCCAATCATTCCTACAAATCATCATCGTCTTCGTCATCGTCATCACCGTCATAAATTTAATAATCTCGCCCGTCTTAATTATTTTTATACTTATACGTTTCTACATACTGTACTTATATAATTTTATACTCTTACGTTCACCAATTAATTTTCTTCACTTCACTTCTTCATTTACTTCTTTACTTCACTTCTTTACTTCACTTCACTTCTTCACTTCACTCTTCACTTCACTCCTTTTCCAGCCCCATCATCCACGTCTCGTCAACAGTGGCAATGCAAATAGGAGTTTCCATCTGCTGAAGACGATGCTCCATCTAAAATTTAATGCTTGTACGCATTCGAGTGAATGTATTTACAGCATGTGTACACAGGCGTTTGTCAGTGCAGACGTACAACGATTTCCTGTACTGACTGAGTGTACAAAATGAATGAGTGTACACGTCAATCCACACAAACATGCGGCTTAATAGCTGTTGTCCAGAAGAAGCAGGGCGATGACTACATGATGTGATTAGGAATGGTAAGGAGGTAATTATAAAAGAAAAAATTATCACGATGACGCAATATTAAGATGATTAAAAAATTAAGATGGAGGTGTTATTGATGTGATGAAACAGAATGACAGCGACGATGACGATGATGATGATGACGACGACGACGATGATGATGACCTGTTCTGATCATTATAATATCATCGCGCGATATTTTACTGCGCCACTTGATAAATAATTGATAATTATTTACTACCACAATCATGCTGCTGTTTCTTGATGTACTGTTAACGAGGCTGGAACGACAGCCTGATGGAATTAGGAGGATTTCGTGGGGACAGAAAGGTGATATAAAATTCGTCGTAATATTTAGAAATATTTTAACGGCATTGCTTGACGTAATTGAAAAATGACGTTAATACGACATGTTTAAGGTTAGCTGGTAATGATGATTAAGTTGTTTTCTTTGTTGTATTTGTTGACAACATTGTTAGAGTTAGCTGGTAATGATGCTTATGTTGTTGTGTTGTTGTAGAAGATAATGATGTTGTTGCTGCTGCTGATGATGATAGTAGGGATAACAATCAGCGATGATATTGATGATGATAATGATGATCGTGACGTCATCGACCATGTTGATAATGTTGTCTGCAATCCTCCTCTCTACGGAATTCCACGTCATTCACGCTTTATAAATGGGACCATGATGTTTTCATTTTCACGAAGCGACCAAAAGATGAGTGAGTGACTCTGTGCTATTGCTGCAGTGTTGAAAGTATTGATCATTTGATTTATTCTGCCTGCTTGCTTTCAGAGTTATAATGGTGATGGTGAAGAAGATGATGACGATGGTCAGAAATGATGATGAGACGATGAAGCGAATAATTGTCAAGAATAGTTTAAGATTTAAAATTTAGTAATTTCATGCTGATCGAGACACGAATGAATAGTTGCAAAGGCACATATGAATATGACTTTATTACTAAACAAAAATATTCTTGAAACACACTATAATAAAATCTAAAACAAACAGCTAAATTATAAATTTATTATAATCATATCGAATATGACTTTATTACTATACAAAAACATTCTTGAAACACATTATAATAAAATCTAAAACAAACAGCTGAATTATAAATTTATTATAATCAAAAAACCTGGTAAATGGTCAATGACTCATTGACGAGGTTGAAAATTATTCCCAAAAAAACCTTTCAGTTAAGAATCTTCTGAGATACCACGAAAACCTAATTTAAGCATTGCTCCATTCAATCACAAACTTCAAAAGAGAACGAGTTAGAGAATGGTCGCCTCATGTTAAAAAGGTACATTAGCGGATGTAAGTTGTGAGACGCAAGGGAGCAGATGGTGGTGGCAGTAGGTCGTTCATCTGCTTCTAACGTTGAGATGGTTCACCCCATCGGTGCAACAAACCATGAAATGAAAAATTGCCGCAAAAGTAAATGCTTGAAAAATATGAGAATGAGAAAAATGAAAAAAAAGAACTAGAAAAAAAAACAATTTCTCATGAAATTCATTTCTTGTTTGTTTTAACGATTTTCGTTTGATTTTTGGAGGTGCAAAAATGCAAAAAATGAATGAAACGCTAGGTGGATTGTCTCGAGCATCTCTGGAGTGTGATCCGAAAAGCTAAATATATTAAACAACAGAAAATAAATGCAATTCAAATCACGTATGATTCTATAAATTGAAAATATATTTAAAATTTAAATTTAATTAAAAACTTGTCTTTACAAACGATGTTTTGATTTTTCTTAATAAAAAATGGAGTAATGGAGCTTGTCAGTTTTCTCAAATGAATAACATTTTAATTGAAGTTTCGCGAGTATAATGCAAATGCAATGCATTAGATGGGTGGATTGTACAGTAGAGACAAACATTCTGGCTCGGCTCAACTGATAGCAGACAGCCTTTTAGAAACAATATTTTTATTCAGAGTAGAACGCTAATTGATGGCCTAGCGTGACCTTGCCGAAGAATGCACGTGTCATAAGTTCTGATGAATATAAAGTGCCTTCGTTTCACAAGTAAAATTCTTTGACGTATTTTTATAAATGTAATAATATCGTAAGAAAAAAAATGAACTAGAAAAATAAGAAAAAACTCCACCAATACTGATACGTACATTTTAGTGATATTATTCATTCCAGACGTGAAACTTTGCTGTCTCGTGCTCTTCTTTTCAGAAATATTCAAAAATATAATCGGGCAAGATTTTTTTTCTGTTTGCTTAGTGAGATCGATGTGCGGATTTTTAAAATAAAAAAGGTCTAGTTGTCATAATGTTTGGTTGTTTGCTGGAATTAATGATAATTTCATTATAATAATTCGACGTTTATTCATTGTTTGTTCCCTGCAAACATCTTTTAATCATTCGGATTATAAAATCCAAGAGTTCAAGTTCTTAATTATATACAAACATTTCTTTCATTGTTCCTGTTGCACCAATAAATTTTTTACAAATTTTAAAATTCGTTGGAAATTGCTGGACATGTTTTGTGTGTAATATTATTTAAATTAAAAAAAAATCAAAAAGTGGTTGATTCAGTTTAATTACTATAATTAGTAAGCAAATTTCAAAGTGACACATATGAAAGTAGAAATTGAAATGTGGAAGTAAAACCTGGTAGATGATTTATATAAAAACATTAAGTTGCATCTGACTGATAATTATTCCTTGAAACATATTGCAATGTATTTAAATGTTTTTGAGAATTCTAAATCTCTTTTTAAATTTAAATTGTAACGTAAATGCTAAAAAATTTGAAATAAATTCATAATTTTATTAGAAGATAATTTGAAAAGCATTTTGAAAGATAACTTAAAGTGATTTTCAATTTTTTAAAATTTGGTTTAAAATGTAATTTCATGCGATCATCTATTTCCTTTCAACTAAGTTCTCTTGGAAGATTTAATCAAAAATTAAATGATTAATCAACCAATTAAAATAAAATTAAATAATTTATGGACGCGAGAAATATATTTTCAGTAACGGAGAATGTAGAGAAAAGTAGTATTCTTGGGATACGTGATTTTAAGTGATTTTAATTGTTACTTCCCGGCCGTATATCGCATGGTAGCCTATCCTACCGCAGAACTTATAAAGCGCCTCTCCTGAAGTGACTTCAATCAAACGCACTCGCTTCACTTTCTTCGCTGTGGTAGGTTGAATAAATGAATTGTTAGACTCTTTTTGAAGTCACTTCGAATTATAGTTTTAAATTTCTTCAGATCAGCAAGTACATGCAGTATTATTAACTAAACTGAAAAACATTTAACTCATTAAATCAGGCGAATTGCGCAACATAGAGTAAAATAATTAGTTGATAGATGATAATAACCAATGGTAACCACACACACACGCGCGCACACACACCTTCACGCACACAAACAATAAAAAATTAATCCATTTACTCGCCTCAACTTTCAGAAAGTTGTTAAAAATGAATATAATTCAACCCTGGAGGTACATCTCACGAGTACGTGAGTGTAACATCTATACATAGTGAAGTTGATTTAAAAAGCGCTATATAAATGCTTATTATATATGTCATATATAATAACCTATATGTGTATTTATAAATCAATATTAATATTTATTATTAATATATATATATATACATATATATATATATATATATATATATATATATATATATATATATATATATTTATACAATATTCTATAAATTCTACCGAATAAATATAAATTCTAACATTCGGTAGAATTTATAGAATATTGTAAAAATTATGGTCTATTACCAACATATATATATATATATATATATATATATATATATATATAAAGTTATAAAACATGTAAGAATACCAGAGTTAGAAGGCAGTTAAAAATGGAAGAGATTTAAAAATGAACTTTCAAGACATCGGGGGGAATGATGACAATTTATTGAAATCTCTGGTTAAGTCAAAGAATTTAAAATGAATAGATGTGATGGAAAATAAAAGAAACAATATTCACTTTAAAAACTTGTCCCATTTATATTCATGTTAAACATTGGAAATATTTCTTGTCTCACGTCTCCTGTCGTTTTGACCCTAATTTAAAATCGTTACTCTTCGAATTTGAGAAGCAAGCTCGACAAAATGATAATTTTCGCATTGTAGTTGCTTAAATTTTAATAGAAATCGAATGTGAAAATATTTTTGAAGGTGGTCTATTATTTTTGATAAATTGAAAAAATTGACGTTCCTACAATTTTGAACCAATTACAAAACTAATTTTACAATACATTTATAAATACTTTACAATGTGTCTTATAAACTTCACAATGCGTATGACTTGTGAAGGTAGGTTCTTTTCGCATAGATAGATAGATAGATAGAAACGTGCATGCCAGCCAAGAGAACCGTGCGTACGATGGTTGAGGTAACATCTTCCGGCCAGATGCAACATTTGCCTGGCTTCCTTCACTTCGCACCTCCATCACATCTAGAAACATGCTTTTTGTGCTTGCTTTCTATTCATTTGATTAATCAATTCATTCACGGCATTCATTTGTTTATTTTAGTCATTCATTCATCCATGCATGCATCCATCCGTCCGTCCGTCCTTCCATCCATCCACCCACCCAGCTTTGTGCTATTGGTGATTTTTCAGTTGAGATTATATGTCTACATCTATCATTCCTGGCAAATTTAAAAACAAGCAGTTCGTTCGTCAAGACACATTTAAAAAGATCATAAATTAATTTGAATTATTAGATTAAATAAAAAATATAAATATGATAAAACATAAAAATATAAATAACATGAATAACACACACTCTAAAGACTATTTAATTTTATTAACCGTTTATTAATTAATTAATAATTTTTTAAATTAATTCATCACAAAAATATAATACAATCGATCACCATTATTCAATATTGCCATGCCTCGCTGTACAACTACTTGTTCTTCATCATAATTCTCTCGACTTTTTTGCAAAAAACATAAAACTCGTCGTATAGATTATTATTTACTTTTGAGTTTTCATAGTAAAATTTTTAATAAAAAAACACAAAAGTGTGTTAAGTATGATTATTTTTCATAAGTAAATATACGAAATTCATTAATATATTTTGCATTAGCATAACGCGTCATGCCTCGTTATGCCATCCTCTTCCTCCTCATTATCTTCATCATCATCATCGTTGTCGTCTCATCATCATTATCGTCAACATCATCACAGCATAATCGCATAATCGATTTCATCATCACATAATGCGATGCAATCATCAACTTATAAGTTTGCAAATAAAATATTGAAAAATAGCAAAGGCATTTGTTTGTAATTGTTGAATTTTGAATTACATTTTTGTTTCAATTTTATCATTTTAGTACAAGCAGCAGAGTTTTCAACCATTTGCATTGTTTTGATGTGTTTCCTTCAAACAGATGAAAAAATCAAAGTGAATCCCAAATGAAAAATAAAATTCGGGCAATTAAACCAGATGCTCGTGTATTCAGATGCATGCAACATAAAGAGTAACAGAGTGTAACAAACACAAATAATTCACAAAGACATTACAAAGTACCGTTTTGAATATAAAACTTGCTCGCTTGCTAGTTAGATCATAAAGGATACAAATATTTATTTCATCGTATTTTGCCGTCCGATAAGTTTTTAATCACAATCTGATGCTTCATGGGTTTACATGTTCCAATTTTGTACACCAGGCCTGACACAAGTGAAGATGGTTAAATAACAAAACTCCGAGCAAACATTACTATTAAAGAACTCGAATTTGTTTTGATGATTTATATGGTGGAGACCACCGTACGTACGACGTTCGTTCAAGGAAAGATTCAATTTAAAAATACCTCTCAGTGCACACTTGATTTTCATGTTTTTAAAAATTGATAATTTTTCAAGTGCACATCTGCCTGTTAGAAGTGGCAGGTCTATGGTAGGGTGCCTGCAGCAGTGTTTGTATTAAAAGTCACCTGTAAGTGAATGTTATAATGGAAGAAGTGTTGAAAAGTAGCGTTTTTGACGATAAATACCAAAAAGGGTCGTAAGCCTAATCTTAGCCTCCCCGATCAAGGCAGATATTTTTGAAATATCCCACCGGTCAACGTGTTGTGCATGTGACAAATTATAAATTGCCCCTCCCCGTCAAAGTTGTCGAGATCTGCCACTGCCTGTTAGCAGAAAACATTGAAACTATTATATAAAAAATGCAGTTTTCACATGTAACAAATTTATCAACATGTTGTGTTGCTGCCTAGATTAACATTATCATTTTGAAATAAACCTATTATGCGAATTTGTATTTAGTGTTCAATCAATCATAGTGAAACATCTGAAAACTTAGGCTCTGATAGTTAAAAAATGTGAATTTTTTTTTATGAAATCTATCAACAATGAACACAGTGTACGTACTGCAGTAGTTTTGATGTGGTTTGACACACACCTGTGTTCTATAATGAAAATGTCTGCGGCGCTAAGCACAAAGTCAGCAATGATTTTAATGTCACTTTGATTAATTGCAGCAAATATTAAAATAATTTTAGATAGAAGAGTATGCTGGTGTATTTGTTTGGTCGATGTATTTCTTAACAAACATTTGCAAATCAATCACGTATATACATTAGCGTACCGTCTCATATTTTACACCCTCATACCTTCAAATCTCAAGTTTCACCATTTCAACCCATTTTCAGTTTCAATGTCTCGATCATTTTTGAAATATTAACTGTGGCAAACTTTTTTTGCCTAACATTTACGCTAAATAATCATTGAAATTAATGGCCAAATTAAATGGATAGTCAGGCACCGAATTATCAAAATTATTATTATGAACAGTAAAACGTTGTCTACAATTTTTGGCACAAAATAATAGTTCACAAAGTTTACAATCCAATGTATTTTTAGATTTTTATTTCTACACAGAACTTTGAGGGTTGTTAGTTATCTATAGACACGTCGCTTTACATCATCATGATCATCTTTTTCGTCATCTTAACATCTTCATAATCATCATCATCGCCACTGTCGTCATTATTATCATTATCACCACCACCACCACCATCATCATCACCATCATCATCATCATCATCATCATCATCATCACATCACCCAAGACTGTATGTTTACGTAAGAGATTAGGCGTGCTATAGCCACGTTGGTACGTTTTAAACGGGCACTCTTTATATTTTAATGCCGCGTTTGTTAGCGGAGTGTCCTTCTTCACCAGTTCATCCCACACGACGTTCTGGTTTAATGAAGGTTTTATATGGGCGGGAATGTGTGCCTGTACATACACGTCTGATTATGTGATTATATGCATGTATTTAAGTATGTATGTATGTATGGATGTATGGATGTATGTATGTATGTGTATGTGTGTGTGTGTGTGTGTGTGTGTGTGTGTGTGTGTGTGTGTGTGTGTGTGTGTGTGTGTGTGTGTGTGTGTGTGTATTATGAAAAAATCTGTTGGTAATTTTTCAAAATCATTTTGTTATACTGGTTGGTTGTTATATTGGCTAATTGTTTTTGTGTCACATTGATTGATTGTTGAAACTTTGATAACATTGAAACAAACGCAACGAAATCCAAATTTTTATTTTACAACTTTACGTTCCAACTCAACAGAGCATAACAGATATAAATTTTTAAAGCAAACACTTTCTAAGACACTTGAGATTAACAGACCATCACAATCACAGTGTTGTGCAACACCGCGATGACGTCATTACTCCGGCATTTAATTTTTATTATCTTTTTTATTTTTATCATTATAAGATATTTATATAGCGCCCGTTTAATGTATAAATTTTCAATAGCGCTAAAGAAAATAAAACATCTACAATACAAGCCACGTGAAGTTGAAGGGCAATGAAGGCCAGAGCAGGAATAGTTGGAAAGATGCATTAAATAAAATCCAATTAATTTATTTTGCAAATAAAGAAAACGACTTTTTGCCAGTCAATCAATCATCACGGCAGAATGAAAAAATCTAAAAATGTTGTGCGAGATCGTTTTGTCATTGTTGGGGAAAAATTCATCAAACGAGGCAGCACCTGTTACAGCAGGCGGTTTTTCAGGACATTTAGCTCATCAGAATTCAAGACAACAAATTTCTGCTTTGGGGAAATCTATTTAATTTCCATTGAATTAATTAAATAATGGATGGATGAATTACAGTAGATTATCCGATCATTGCTAACAAAATCTTCGAACAACACCATGTTGTTTGGACCCGGTTCGAATAATTCGCTGTTGAAGTGTTTTTGGATATCTTACTACCATCTATTCATAGGTCAATAAATAATTGAGTAAGAAACTCTGTGACGCCACATTCACAGAACATGTTATCATCATGCCGATATTGGATAAACTTATGCTTGCGCTTGATGTGATAAGAAATTAAAGGACGGTTTTTAATTCTTTTAGAAGTTGACGTTAGTAACTAAACTAATTAATAAAATATTATTATCGACAAAACCTGCCTAAGACTTCAGTTTAGGCTGAAAATAAAATAAAACCTTGGATGAAGTTGTGAACTAAAAAACGATCAATTAATGTTTGTTTCACATAGGATTAAATTGATTGGATCAGACAATGGCACAATTATGAACTGTCATTTGCTAATAGTGATGCAATATTCTATAAATTCTACCGAATGTTATAATTACTATAGTTACAATAACATTCGGTAGAATTTATAGAATATTGTAAAAATTATGGTCTATTATCAACATTTAATAGTGATGCATAAACATTCGAAATGTCCTTTTCTTCAAATAATATAATTTTCTAAAATTAAATCTCAAATCTAGAATCAAATAAATGGAATGTTCAATAGCTGTTCTTCTGTTACATTAACTGACATGACTGCGATTTGTAACGAATGTGAATCAGCAGACCATATTGAATCAAAGTTGAATGCGCGCGTAGATATGTACGATACATTGTTTCGTTGTGTTATGCTGTTGTGTTATGCTGTTGTGTTATGCTGTTGTGTTATGCTGTTGTGTTATGCTGTTGTGTTATGCTGTTGTGTTATGCTGTTGTGTTATGCTGTTGTGTTATGCTGTTGTGTTATGCTGTTGTGTTATGCTGTTGTGTTATGCTGTTGTGTTATGCTGTTGTGTTATGCTGTTGTGTTATGCTGTTGTGTTATGCTGTTGTGTTATGCTGTTGTGTTATGCTGTTGTGTTATGCTGTTGTGTTATGCTTTTCATGATGCTAATGTTGCACTATAGAAAATTAAATAAACAGCTTAGAAATCATATAAAAGTTAATAATGAATTAGATTGTAGTTTATTTTATATCCCAATTATATGGTTTTATGATGTAGTAGTCGTAGATCTTTTAGCTGAAATGATTTCAAATTGATTTGATAATCGCCATTTAAAAGAACCTGACATTGATTATAGCCCCATCAATGGCTTTTTAATCAACGAAGAGTCAAAGATACATAAACACATACTACCAGTCATATTACTAACACACAGACAGACACGCACACATGCACACGCACATATATACGCATACAAACGCGTGTTTCACTGTATACATTCATAGCACGTGTTCAACTTCCTTCGAATGTGTCCTTTTTTTTACTCAGACGAAATAAATCATAGTTCATTTTTTAATTTTTTCTCATATATGTTTATGCTTATTGATTTATTTAAATTTATTGCTTTTTATTAATATTTATTTATTTATTTTTTAAACATTATTTTGAATTTTCAAATTTATTTATATTTCACCGACAAGTTTTTTCCACTCCAAAGTTTTTCTTTCCTCGAGCGGTGTTTGTCTTTTAAATGAAGATGAACAGTTGACAAGATTCTTGAACTTTTCCATCTATCATTTTATACCGGGCTTAAATATTATATGCTTTTTGTATTTGTGTGTATAAACTAATAAATATATAAATAAATATACTCATAAATAGATATATATATGTATGTGTTTGTGTTTTTGTGTGTGTGTGTGTGTCAGCTATTTATAATTTTATATTGGTTTGCATTGCTAGAACAGAACATAATGAGTCATTTGTGTGCATTTTTCATTTATTTGTTTATAGTAAACATTCCACTTCATCTTTAAATGCATATTTTCAAACTATTCATTCACATCATTCCAGACAGAAATGCTTTGATTTAATTCTAATAAAATTTAATCATTTTTACTTCATGAATAATAAAAAAATCATTCATCCACATACATAAGCTTTTGTGTCGATGATTATTTGACGCCAACACACCAGCTGAATATTCTACACACCCATTCAAGTAAGGAACGGGGCTAATTTGTCAGCCTTTGTGTTGGTTTGTTAATAATTCGGCCAATATATCATTGATCATTTTCCATGATTTCATTTTATGTCATTCTGTCTACTGGCTAACATCTGAGCTGAGCAATTCACTAGTATCTATATTTACTAGCTGAACATTTTAAGTATCTATATTTAGCATTGATTAAAGTTCAGTATCATAACACACGTAACCACATACACACACACACACACACACTCATGTGCACAACAATGATCAACACAGATGACGATGAAATGTTGTTGTGGTGAGAAAACACCAAAAGACTCAATTCCTCTGTCGCAGGGACTGGATTCAAATGCAAACATATCCTTGTCTATTATAAACAACGTATAGGATGCGTATATTCATGTGTAGATTTTACGTGCATAGTGCTTGTTTAGCATTGCGTATTAGAAAATACCATTACATTTTATTACACACACACACACTTAGATACACTCACTCACTCGCGCGCACGCACACACACAGACAAACACACACACACATACACGCACACATATGAGTGTAAAATTTGTAATGACATTCTTATTATCTTTGAAATTTAGTCATCATCGTGCATCTTTTGGCAGAAGCCAGCCAATCAACCGCAGGGTATATTGTTTCAGAGCACATCTCGCAACATGATTGGTTGCCAGAATTTCAATTTAGATGCACTGGTCGCTGACCTCAAGTTTTTGATGTTATTTTTTTTACAGAATTGAATGCGGGAAGCAAAATGTGAATAAAAAAAAGGGCGAACAAGAAATGTTTTTAATCCCATCAAACAATCAATTGAACATTCTTGAAAACAATTTCCTTGCATGCTTTCGTCTTACGTAGAGCTTTCAACTGAAATCCTATTGATCAACTATCTAACAGCTGTTTGGCATTTGTCTTAATTTTTACAATTATTATTATTATTATTATTATTGTTATTATTTTTATTTATTTGAAACAAAAAATTTTTCTTAGTACATTTAATTACGCAAACAACTCCGAATGAACAGATCTTTCTTCGAGACCATCTTTTGTAATGGAGTGGATGGTGGTGAAAAGTTGCCATTTCAAAACTTTTCAATGTGTTGTCGGAAAATCGTAAAATTATTAGACAAACAAAATTTTAAGCTTTTTTTTGATAAGTTAATATATCACGATTATTTTTCCCAAACATTTGTGTTCGCTTAAAAATTGTTAAAATGTGCAAAAAACAAATTGTTGCAAGTTATCATTAGTTGCAAGCAGCATTGATTGCAGTTAACATTGGTTGCAAGTACCGTTGGTTGCAAAAAACATTGGTCTCACGATGCGCCAAGTTAGGGCGGTGTCGAGAAGTTTCCTCGTTAATGACGTCACGTACTCTTCAGAATTCATCATGGCGTCTGTTTTATCAACATTTAATTGCATGCTTGCTTCCCGCTGCTGCTTACCAGGTCCATTGCAATAAATTTCCTCCTCACTCTTCAGCATGATGCGAATTTTAAGTTGAGCAAATTAAATTTTGTGCGCGAAAACATGCTGTAAAATCGAACGGGAAAGTGTATGCATGTTGCATATTCTTTTTATTCTTGTTAATTAGTTGATAAAATATTTGTTACGCATATTCACATGTGTGTGTGTGTGTGTGTGTGTGTGTGTGTGTGTGTGTGTGTGTGTGTGTGTGTGTGTGTGTGTGTCATTATACATTGAGAGAAAATAAGTAAGCAAGCATTTGTCAAGTGGTATATTATATTTGTCAATTTTTCAATTTTGTAGCATCCTTAAAAAAATTATTTCTCAAAACATATAAAGAGTTATTTAAATAGCTGATTAGGATGTTTGCAGACCTGTTTGCAAAAGATATCAGCCAAGTTTCAAATTTCTTTCGATTAATCAATCAAAGACGAAGCTGCTTGGTTTGTTTGCATGTATTTGTACGTGATTGTATTTGTGACTGTGCTTTTGTGTGTACGTGCGTGTGTTTGTGTACGTGTGCGTGTCTAATTTCATATGATAGTGTGATATATCGGGGATGTATTTCTATGTATATGATTTTCAATGTTATATAAGTCATCTGATAATATTAATAATAATAATGTAAGAAACTTTTTTTTAAACTTTTGTATCATAACTTCATCTTACTATTATTGTTAAATAAAAATTACTTTAAAACACTTAAAATCAGTTAATGTAATTGTTTGTTGTAGTAAATTTTTTTATTCTTATGTTTTCAAACATAAAAAAATCCGACTTCTACATCGGTCCCCAAAAAAAATCTCCAGCGAAAATTTCCGACTACTACCTAATGGTCAGCAGTGTTTTAAAATTAAAAATTAAAAATTAAAATTAAAATGCGGATTAAAATGAAAATCTGACGTCACTTCAACACATTTATGCTACTTTTTATGACAAAATTTTTATAATATATAACATATGATATGTTTGACTCATTTACGAAAAGTTAAAATAGCACAATTTCATTTTTCGCAGAACATTTTAAAAAATATTTCTGGATAAATAAATGTTTGTATGTTTGTATACAGGTATGTATGTATGTTTATATGTTTATTTAAACAAGAGCCATGGTTGGTGTATTATATCATTCCTACAAGAATCAACATGGCCTGTGTTTGCCGATATGTTTGCTGAAGTTTTAGGTGCAAAGCTTGCACCTCCTCTCTAAGTTTTTTGTGTTTTCTTTTATCTCGTTTTTAAAACATTTTAACAGTTTAAAATTACAGAATTAAAAGTTTGAAATGAAGACAAACGGTCATAATGAGACAGCCAACATCAACATTGATATTGTTTATTATTTCATCATTTTTTCAATTTCTAAAAAATGGACATTTTTAAAAATAACTTTATTTTCATCGTTAGTACGATTGTTAATTGAATATTTATTGTATATTTAATTAAAAATTACATGTTGTTTGTTTGAAGGGCAGGTTACGGATGAATAAGCACGAGATCCCAGCTGGTCTCAGTCTGATGCTACGCGACTTCACTGTGGCAGTCCTCAGACAGAAACCTTCCGACCTCTACCTCTTCGCCGCTGACTACTTCCAAAAATTATCAGAAAGAAACAGAAACAACAACATTCCTAGCAACACTAACAACAACTGCAACGAGTCAAACGACAGCAAACCTGAACAACAAGCATTCAAACCTAAGGTTAGGGAAAATTAACCTTGAAGCGATTTTAAAACTTTTGTTGTAAATGATTTATTCGTCGCAAAACATTTCATTGTTCAATATGTTTTGCCACTTCAAAATAATTGTCGATAAGTTTTTATATTTTTGGTTTTTATTTAATTGTTCAATATGTTTTTTCATTTCAAAATAATTGTCGATGTATTTTCTATACTTTTGGTTTTTATTTAAATGTTAAATATGTTTTGTCATTTCAAAATAATTGGCGATACTTTTTCATATTTTTTTATTTTCATCTGGTGGCTTGGCGGTTTAACGACTGTTGAAGACACCTCTGTTGCAGTTATACAGGATTCAATTGATCCATTTATATTCATACACTCTGTGTATGTGTTGTTGACATCTCTTAGTAGAGAGAATAGTGAATAATTATTACTATTTGTAGAACATATTGTCATTGTTTATAGTTGATGTTGTCACACTCTACAAAATTTCCTACACAAATATATTCATAGTAATAATATATATTTTATATTTTTTGTAAAAAATAATTAACAATTGTACAGCAATAAAGACACAAAGCCATGTAAAAAAAATTAAACTGTACACAAAAAATCTTTTCAGTCCCATCTACGCAATGCAAAACATTTTTGAGGAGAGTTTCAACAACATTCGCAACGTCTCCAGCAACAAAACCGCAAAAAACCATTGCTTTAACACTCGACGCAGTTCTCGAGACACCAACAATCTATGAAAACAACAACAACACACAACAACACTTCAACATCTAGATCAACAAGTGAATGAAACCACTGTGCAATTGCATTAGTACCCTAAGAGAACCGCTCTTCAGAAAATCACTTTCGATGTAAAATGATGGGACTGACTGCTGATGCTGATACTTGCGCTGATGTTGCAACAAAATGAATGTTGCGGCAACAAAATCAATGCTGCGGCAACAAAATCAATGTTGCAGCAACAAAATGAATGTTGCGGCAACAGAATGAATGTTGCAGCAACAAAATAAATGTTGCCGCAACAAAATAAATGTTGCCGCAACAAAATGAATGAGAAGTATATATGTCATATTTTTTGTTTTTTCTTTTTTTTTTAAATTTTAAAATTTATTGTTTAAAATAATTGGACAGGATATTGGTAAGAAGAAGGCGGTACATAACTCAAAAAAAAAACAATTTAAATTTGTTAATTTTCCTGATTTTCCAACTTTCGTTGGAAGAGTAATTTGAATAAAAATGATTGATTTCGTTTCTGGTAAATTAACATTTTTTAAAAAAGGACTCTGCAGTTTCATTGAAAAATAACGCAACGTAAAAAGTAAGGATGGATTTTGTTAGCGTAATTACACGGCTGTTGAAAATTTTCTTTCTTTTGCAAATTTTTAAATAACTTTAACACCAGCGTGTGTCTACTTTCATGTTCAAAATCCAATTATTTAAAAAATTATTTTGTCCCTACATATAACTGCAATAAAATTTTATGTTTTTCTCTTTTTCTTATCTCAATTATTCATCAGTACATATAAATAATTTATGTTAAATATCTAGGATGCCAGCTCGTTGTAAACATTGAAAATGTATCGATCGTAAATTTTTGTCTTACATTAATATTAATCACATTAATTTAATTTTAATTTAATTTGATTTAATTTATTTCTTTTTAATCAATGATTAACGTGAAATTTGAAGCAGACAGATCACTTATTTGCTTACATGATATATTAACAGGCATATCTACAGCTGGCAAAATATTTTCATAAATTTTTTTTTTTAGAAAAATTTGGATGAATTGAAGTCATCATTGAAACGTGTGGTTCAAAAAATGGCCGAACGCTGGATCTTGATTAAATCGGAAATAAGCCGGTAATAAATTCCGACATCTTGTGGAAAATTTTGTCTCTTTTTTAAGTTTTTTCTAAACAACAAAAACTCAATTTTGAAATTTTTACAGGTTTCTTTGATTAACTGTTGCCAAACTAAATATAAGTATGTTTAGAGTAGTGTTCATATTATAAAGATATACAAATACATTTGAAAATGTAAATAAAGGTCTTTGATGAAAGGTCATCTGTAACTTTCAAACATACATAGATGCTATAAATTGGGTGTATGTGTTATTAATGCATACATCACATGTGTTGTCAAGTTTTTATTTCTACTGCATTCAACAAGCTCAAACGAAATGATAAATCACGTGATGTTTTTGTTGGTGACGATGAAAGAGACGTTATACTTGTATGTGTGTGTGCGCGTGTGTATTTTTGTATATTCGTGTGTGTGTTTTTGTTTGTGTGTACGCATGAACCTTGTTAGTGTGTGTAACTATTACGCGCGTTATTCATGAACAATTATTTGAGATGTGGTCATGTTCCATCGGTGCACCTGCCCTAATGTTTTCAAATTGCATAAAGTTTTGTCTGATTGGTTGGTTTTGTTATTTTTGTCATTTTATAACATGGGTTTATAGAAATTTTCCTATTTTTGTTGTGAAGACTTGAATATAAGTTATTTAAAAAATTTTTTATGAATACAAATTGATTTTTTGTTTATGCAAAAAATGTGTCAAATCACGAGCAACATTAAATGCAGTTTCAATAACTACAAACAACGCATTTCTGTCCAGACTAAAAAAAACCATTGAATAAAAAGTTAAAAACTGTAGAAATATTAAAATTAAAACAAAAACTACAATGATGAACATAAGATACTATATAGCATTGAATAGTAATTTTTTATTCTGATTAATGTGAACAAAATATACGGTTGTCAATGAGGCGAGAAAGAACACGCTGGAACATTTAATAACAAGAACATTTAAAGAGCAATGCATTGTACGTGGTGATGATGGATGCTTTGTTGAAATCCGCCAGCATTAAATCACCTTCCCTTCCACATAACGTCAACAGCATCTCTCGTCTGTTGAGAATATAAATATAAATAATAATTGCGTAGGACTTTTGATTTCTTGGACAGTATTTGTCCGCTGTCTGCAGTCTTATATAGGGGCAGAAATAGAAATAAGAGCAATAAAGTGTTGTATCGATCTGAATGGTCGGTGCTTGCATTGGTCCTAAAAATGGTCCTGCGAATTCGTGAAGTTATTTCACATGCAGTCGGACCTCTTACATCGTTGTAGGTGGTTCAACATGATGGTTCCAGGATGGTTGTTGTATAGAAGTTTGTTATAACTCCTCTTACTGTATTTTGTTAGTTTTTTTAGCTGATGTTTGTTTGTTTGTGCGAGCGTGCTAGCGAATTTTGCGTTTTTAAAAAAATTTAACAATTAGACTAAAAAAAAAAATTAGCGAATTTTTCGTTTTAAATAACATATTTAACAATTAAACTAAAAAAAATCATGCGAGTACTGCGCTTCATTTATTGTCTCTTCTTTTTTTTATTCAAAAACGGAAAAAAATCAAAAGGATGAATACAAAAAAGTTTTAATAACTTAAATATACAATTTTATTGTAACTTTTCAATTAAATTAATAATAATAAACATAAAATAACAAATTGTTAGTTAGCTAGTAGTAGTAATATAAAAAATTTTATTCCTTCATTTGTTAAATAAATTATAGGATCGATAAAATTTATTAAATTCTTGTTGAAAATATTTTTATTTACTACTTTTATTGTATTAACAACTTTTTAGTAGCAAAAGTAGAGTTAAGAATTTTATTAAAATCCACTTGAATGTTCGAACTGAGGAATAAAATATATGAGGCTCCGTCATGTAAAACAAAAACTTGTTTTCCATTTATTGTAAATGACTATTAAAAAAACATAAAATTATACATTTGAAGAGAATTGGCAACGCTAATAAACAGGTTGATTAACTTCTATATTTTCGTTATAAATGTTTCATTTTTTTATAAATTAAGGAAACAAATGCAACTTTTAAGCCATTTTACTTCTAAATTGACAATTCTTCTTATTTTCTATTTTCTCATTGGTCGGGTATCTTGGTGCGGAGTTGTCTTTGCAGAGCAGACGTCATGGGTGGTGTTAGTCCTTCATCTTGGTACTATGTACCAATCATTCCATTGCACCTCGGTCGCTCGGTCGGTTGCTTCATGTAGCACATTATCCGCACCCGCCATCAACGACAATTTGTCAAATTTTGAAATCAAGTCTCACTCATTCCACGTCATTCCAGTTAGACGCATCCAGAATCGTCATCTTCAGTCCCGATTTTACAATCAATATTTTTTATCTTAATTATTTTTTAACAGATTGGTGAATTCTTTTACTAATATATGTATGTATATGTTTACATATCTGTATTTTTAAAATTACAACCAAAAAAAATGACAAAAAACCTCGTTAACATTTTCATTGTTCGTAAATCGTCTTAATTTGTTGTCATCAATTTTTGACAGACAGGTAAACTATCACGATTTTAGCGCTATAAGATTCTACCGCAATAATTATTGCTCGCCATAGTTACTGCAACTTCATTCAGACGCTGGATAACTTCAGACGCTCTTACTATTAATTCTTATTATTTCAATATATCTCACTTAATCTGAATAAATTATTATAATTGGCAACTTAAATTTTAACAAAATATTTCTTTATTTTCATAACTCGCTAGAAAAACGATCATTGAACTTGTGCATATTTCAGATTGAACTACTGAGTGAATACACTTGTTCATATTTCAGTACTCACAGCCTGAGCATCCATCCACCCAAACACAGAAATGAAGGCAAGTGAAAATATTTATGGAGCCATCATCCCATCTATTCCAGTTATTACCATCATCGTTGTCAGTCAAGCTTCTGATGTGCAGCTTATTCAGCATGTTTTGTATGCATGCATATTTTTATACGTATTTAAATATATACGTTACGCGTATCTATCTATCAATATTATAATCGTTTACATTATTTTCATCTTCATAATTATTTGTTACATGTGCACACAGTCACAAACTAAATGAAATAAAATATACAAAACACATACACGAATTAACACGCGCAAACACTAAACACACTCACAATCACATACAATCACACACAAACACACGATCAAACACGTAAAAAATAGCACGCAAACATGAACACGCAACTACACGGACGAACACATGAAGTGACAATCATTCCACGCATTCATCACCACCATCATCATCTTTAATTTTCATCATCTTCAAATTCACACCTATCTCATCTTAGATGATGCACGGTTGTACACTCAATGTACACGTAAAGTACATATATATATGTACGTACGGTATGCTTGATATACATACATACATAGATACATGCATGTATGTATATGCACATGTGTATATTTGTATATATCAGTGTGTATATACGCACATGTGGTACATTTTCAGTGTATTGTATGTGATATATGGAACGAAAGTGTTCATAAACATATCGATGCAGGCATTGGACGTCTTCATATATGCATGCATATTCTGTAAAATTTTATAAAATCTTATTTATAAATCCCCATTTGTCTTGCCCCATGTGCAAATGTTTTTAAACTGAAGCATCGTATCGCGTTATGGATTAATTCGGAAAAGTGTTTGACGTTTGATCGATTGTCTTTTTAGGTGTATTAATTCGATTATTATTTAAACCTCAAAAAAAACTACTCTGTGTTTTTTAAATTGTAGAAATTTAAAAAGTTAACCAAAACTTGAAGCAATTACATACAACTTGTTGAGTGAAATCTGATAACAAGGCAGTGATGATCTGATAACATCAATGATGTTGATGGGATTTGATTGAGTGATGCAAAAAAATCTCTCATAAGAAGGTTGGTTGGTGACCAGTGCATGTCTGACATTTAGTTAATGTAATTAAATTACAAACTTTTTCCGCGTTATTAAATCAATGTCAATATAATTTATGTAATTCATTTATATATATTTTTATATTTGTATATAATTTATAATAAAATAAAATGGCATTACATTTTGTTATATGTAAAAATAATCCATATGGTTAATATTATTATACTGATTGTTACAATTTTTCTTCTTCTTATTATTATTATTACTCCACTACTTCTACTGCTACTACTACCCATACTACTACTCTTACCACTACTACTACTACTACTACTACGACGACTGCTATTACAGCTACTTCTACTCTTACTACTACCACCACACAACTTCTACTGCTGCTACTACCACACAACTTCTTCCGCAACTACTACTACTACTACTACTACTACTACTACTACTACTACTACTACTACTACTACTACTACTACTACTACTACTACTACTACTACTGCTACCATTAATACTAACTACTTTATCACTTTAATCTTTTAGCTGTTTAAAATTATCTGAAAAACGAGCCAACAGTAATAGTATAAGTATAAATAAAATTATGTATCGGATTCATGGGAATGTACCTACGCGAGGATTATGTACGCGCAGCTTCTAACGAGGCAATTTCAATCGATGTTTCTCACAATTAATTGAATTAACTAATTGATTAATCATTTTATTAATTATTTGATTAATTAATCGCACAATTAATTAATTAACTGTGAAGTTATTTTTTTACATTTATTCTAAATAGACTACATTCTAATAATTTCGTTATATTACATGTGTAATGATACATAGGAAATTTTGTGTCTAGCGACCAATTTTTTCAACCAGATCAGTTTATAAAAACTCGCAAACAATAAAATACAACGTACCGACGTAGTTTAGTATGCTCGAGGATTGCATGAATGTATTTTTAACTTCGAATAGTTGCTTATCTTTATTTGGTTAGTTTATCTGTATGAAAGCCTTTTAATTTGCATCTTCTTTTTTAGAATATAATGAGCCTTGTGTTGAACAAGCACAACACACATGCGTACGCGTTTGGCCGGCCATGTTTTAAACATTCATTGGCTAGGAGGCCTCATGTTTTACAACAAAACTCGTATTTTATAACGCATTTATGTAATATTAACAGTTAGTTATCTCTAATTTTATTCTTTGTATCATCAGAAAAGTAACCTTATTATGGAAAGAATGTTTTTGAGGCCACTTTTGAGGAGTTGTATCGACTGAGAGACTGTTGGTTGTTATTTATTGGGCTGGTATTGGGCTGGTGCTGGTAGCATTGGTTGATGTCATAACGAAGGAGAACTTTTTTTAAATGTTCTTTTTTGATTGCATTCTTTTATTTGTCGGTGATGTTTATTAAAATAGAGAGGCTTCTGATTTTCAAAGTTTCGGACGTTTTTATCAATTTTAAAATGTTCATCGTGTACTCATCGTGTACTCATTTAAATGTATTTTGAAAAGTTTGTACCTATAAATTAATTCGAATGAACGAGTGAACAAATGAATGAATGAATGCTGAATAAATGAATAAACAAATAGAAAAATATTTACTAAGATGAGTGAGTGAATGAATAAATATATATTCTGATGTGATTTTGCAGTGTAAATTGGTGGACGGTCTCAACTCCAGGCTCGAACTATAACAACATGAAGGTCGCAACAAAAAACTGAATGAATAAATGAACGAACGGACAGAAGAATAAATGGATAAATGAGTGAATGGATGAAAAAATGGAGAGAAAAGTGAAAAAAAAATACGAATGGTCAGTCCTCGACCATGCATGAATGCATGGCCAGTTTTATGTTAGTCCATAAATTACTTCCTGTTACTCGTTTGCATGTGGAGGAAACACGCTGACATGAAAAACTGCATGGAGGGGGGTTGTGTACACCCTTTGGATGGTGCCCTACGTACATCCCTGATTATTACTATATAACTTAACGTTAGGTACCTTTTATTCTTTGTCGATCAGTTTGACAAATTTGACAAATTATCAATTTAATATATATACATATATATATATATATATCACTTATTTATCTATATTTTTTATCCTATATATTATATTGTTAGTTAGTTTTGTATATTTGTTTAGGTATTTGTTTATGCGTGTATATTCATTAAGTTGTTTTAATGTGTAGCACTATTTTAAGATTCGCCAAGTCAAGCTTATGTGTGTGTATGTGTGTGTGTGTATGAGTGTGTGAGTGTGTGTATGTATGAGTGTATTTCAGTGTTAGTGTAGACATGGTTTGTGTGGTTTGCTTATTTGCCACGCTGAGTGCTGGCCAGGGATTTGCCGGCGAAGATGGAAAGGATGTCGTTTAATCTTGTTTAGAATACTTTAGGAGCTTCATGTACATTCGCTCACGCCTATGAGTGTTGATGTGTAGTTTGTGTGTGTGTATGTGTGTGTATTGTGCGTGCGTGTGTGAGTGCGTGCGTGCGTAAGCATGGCATGTGCAGATGTGTGAATGTTATTTTACATATACGCATGATTTTACATACATTTGTTGTAATAAGATGACTGCATATGCAAAGTCTCACCGCTTGTTAATAGGGAAGGAAATCTTCTGCAGAACCTCTAGGGTTTCTTCGCTAATAACTTTTCAGATATTCTCTCTCTTACTTATCATTTAACATAAAACTATTTGCTCTCATTTTTGAATTTTAATTAAACAAACAAAAAAGGCATTTAAGTAATGTTTTATTTAATCTAGAATTTATAATAATTAATTTGTGGTAGTTTTTATGCAGTTGTAACTACTGGCATTAATTAGGGCGATGATGACAACAGCAGAATATTGTGGCGATGATTAAGATTTGATCAAAACAAATAACGAAAATGATAGCATATGATGATTAAAATGATTACCCTTGTTGTTATTATGACTGGACTGATAATTATTTATAATTTTTTATTTATTGATAGTTAAAATTGATAATTATTTAATAATATCCTAATAATTTTATTTTAATTTGATATTAAAAAAATTCCATGAGGATGATAAATGTGAATATTTACAATGATCAATGACAGTTCTGTGTGCTAGCTCAAATGAAAATTGGATTAAAGTTTTTTTTATGGTGGTGGGAACCTAAAAAATGATTTTTTTCGTCCGTTGTCCAACTGCATTCTTAAGTGTAAATTTACAAACTCTGTAACTTTTAAGTAAAATGAGATCTAAGAATGTTTATCTTTTTCTTGAATGTAAATGAAACGCAGTAACCTTTTTTAAACATTCAAACTAAGAAGAAATTTAAAAATTATATTATTATTGGCATTAAGGTTGTTGGCATTAGAATTGAAAAAATAATTTTTTAATAAATATACATTATATAACTTATAAATTTATGCAAATTTTCAAGATTTCCATTTATGTAATCATTCATCAATGTACGTAGTACATGTATATCATAGGTTATGCCTGCAACCTAGGTATCTCACCATGTAAATCTGTCTGGGAAATTTAACGTGTTTTCACAAATAGACATAAAAACCATTTTAATTGAGCATCATTTGAACTGCGAATGAAAATTTTTTTTAGATTTTACATAGAAAAATTTAAAAAAAACACGTTTAAGTGAGATTGACGGTGATTTCTAAAGCCGTTAAATGGAAAAGCCTTGTTTAATTAAATCTTTAAAACTGCAAATTCCGTTCAACCGATGACTGGAAAAAATGTTTTCTACTTAATAAATAATTTCAGATAACATTTTTTGTTCTAAATTTGAATGATAAATTGTCTGAAAAATTTATTTTACTATTTTAGTATCGTACTGTGCTAGTGCTAATGTTTTTTTTTTGATGTAATTATCAGCGGTTAATAATTAATGAGGAAAATTTAAAGTTTTGTCCTAATTTTTAAAGTTCGGGCGGTGTGATGGCCTAGTGACTGAGATGCGTACAATGAATAGTGCATCAATATTAAACATTTTTATTTTAAATTCACACACAAGTCTGATGTAGAAAATTATTTTTTCAATTCCACGTTTTATAAATATGTAAAAAAAACATTGCCAAAATATAAAGGTGAAACAAAATTTAGAAAATTTAGAAAAATGTATTTGCTAAACCGACCTGATGGTGGTGCAATTATGAACTCTACCAAATCAACCACTCCAAAACAAAAAAGTAATAAAATCAAACCAACTGTACTGGCAAAACGTTTGAAACTTTTGTTAAAAAAACATGTAGATACAGTTTGGATGATCACCAGTATTTTGATCCTCATTATTTATTGTTCACAGTCTGAATGTTGCGTTGAAGCTCTTGTTTGTTTTGGTCCTCTTGTCGATATTATCAAAACATCACATCACATTAATATAAAAAAAGAACAAATTCAACAATTTACAACGTTAGTTAATGCCATTTCTGTCACATTTATCAACATATTGATGATGTTTGGTGTTCAAATAGCAGCATTAACGTTATATGATGTCATGTTCATCTTGATTGATGTAATTCATTGACAGAAAATAGCTATGTTTGTTATTGTGGACAACGATTCGGAGGCATGCGAGCCAGACCCCAGCTCCTTCCAGCCAAAACCGCTGGAACATGCCAACAACAACATCAACAACAACAACAAGAAATATGTAAACAACAACAACTACGATGATGACGACCTTCAAGCTGGTAGCCAGCAAAAACAACAAAGCGGTTTCCACAAGTATGTATGAATTACCTGTGTATATGTTATGTTTATTTTGACTGTAATAAAAAACCATACAACACACTCATACATACATACATACATACATACATACATACATACATACATACATACATACATACATACATACATACATACATACATACATACATACATACATACATACATACATACATACATACATACATACATACATACATACATACATACATACATACATACATACATACATACATACATACATACATACATACATACATACATACATACATACATACATACATACATACATACATACATACATACATACATACATACATGCATACATACATACATACATACGTCAGATGATACTTTAAGTAACAATCTACTTAAAAAAATCATCCCAGAAATTGTCATCCCAATCACTCATATTTACAATCTTTCCATCGTCCAAGGAATATTTCCACAATGCTTCAAAACATCCAGAGTAGTTCCAATTCACAAAAAGGGGAGCAAATTAGAGACAAGTAATTATCGACCAATATCTCTACTTTCTCCACTTTCCAAAGTACTAGAAAAAATAATTTTTGTCAGAGTCACCTCATTTCTGTCCATAAATAAATTATTAAATGATAATCAGTATGGCTACAGAGCACAGCATTCAACTGAGCAAGCTGTGCTGCAATTAGCACAAAATGTTATGAATAATCTTAACGAAAAGATATTGACTGTAGGTGTATTCATAGACCTCTCAAAGGCCTTTGACGTCATCAACCACGATATACTGATTAAAAAATTAAATTCACATGGAATAAGAGGAAAAGTAAGTGCATGGTTCAAAAGTTATTTAGAGAACAGAGACCAGTATGTGGCAATAAAAAGTCACTCCTCAACAAAACTTAACGTAAGATCAGGCGTGCCACAAGGATCAATTTTAGATCCTCTTCTATTCATAATCTTCATGAACGATTTTCAACATGCAACTGATGCAAATCACCTTCTATATGCAGATGACACTAACATCTTCTTCCCAACTAAAGAC
The DNA here is from genome assembly GCF_000326865.2 of Helobdella robusta. NCBI lineage: Eukaryota > Metazoa > Annelida > Clitellata > Rhynchobdellida > Glossiphoniidae > Helobdella > Helobdella robusta. The sequence continues at coordinate 4,592,651 of NW_008705459.1, read as the reverse complement.
CCATTGAAAGAAGTAGAATACATCAATAACAGTCTTCAAAATATATCAACCTGGTTTATCAAAAATAAATTAATAGTAAATTATTCTAAATGTAATTACATTATTTTTGGTCCGAAAATTTTAACAAATATTATACCTAACCTAGACATAAAAATGAACAATATTTCTATTCCTCGCTCAACCAGCACAAAATTCCTTGGAGTAACAATCAAGGACAATCTTTCTTGGGATATTCACATAGATACTATGTCTAAAAGAATATGCAAAACCCTAGGAGTTATAAGCAAAATTAAAAATAAATTAAATAAACCTACTCTAATTGACCTGTATTATTAGTTAATCTTTCCTCACCTCATCTACTGCAACGTAATTTGGGGAAACAGTCCTGACATTCATCTAAAACAGTTAACAAAATGCCAAAACCGATTCATCAGAATATTTAAAAATCTTCATCCTCATTGTCACACAAGTGAATATTATCTCGAGATGAAAATACTCAACATCAAAAACTTGTTCATCTACCACGTTGCAACATTCATTTTTAGATTTCTACGTCAGCAATTGCCGGCATTTTTTAGAAACTTTTTGACTTTTGGAACTTCCATTCATGCAAGAATTACACGCCACACGCCACTTTTCTATGCTCCACCAGCCAGAATTAAAGTACTCTGCATGAGTTTGAAACATACCGGCCCAGGAATATGGGAGACGATACCACAAGAAATTAAAGATTGTAACACTTTGCATCTTTTTAAAAATAAACTGAGAAATTTTTTAATTACGAAAAGTTCTGTTTTTCAAGGATAATAATGTATATGTATATATATGTATATAAGTGTGTACATATTTCATTAACATTGATACATTTTCTCCTATTGACAATTTTATTTTATCATTGAGAAGCAATTTTGAGCTGCACGGTGGCCGAGCCCACAAGAATTAATTTTCTTTTTTTGGTCTCCGAATCATTCATGCTTTTGTTCTGTTTGATTGAATAAAAGTGATTTGATTTGATTTGATTTGATACTTACATACATACATACATACACACACACAAACATACATACCTACATACATACCTACATACATACAACAATAACATATACAAATACCCATGGACACTAACTTAATGTAAGCCCGTTGACATTCAAACGTGCAGACCCACAGCTTAAGAACAGCCATCACAAATACGATCGATGAACTTCGACTTGTTGTTTAATCAATTGCACTAACACGTGTGAGCGTGTGAACGTGTGTGAACGTGAACGTGTGTGAGCGTGTGAACGTGTGTGAACGTGAACGTGTGTGAACATGTGCACATGTGCGTGTGTATGTGTAATTTCATCCTCATGGTGCATTTTAAGCAGAATCTAGCAGACGCAGAAACTGTTACAACATGCAAGGCAATAATATAAAATGAAAACTGGATTACAACTGAAAATAAATAGTTTCTACATTCTTGAACAGTCATCAATCGAGTGTGTTGAAGATTTGAGTGGCGGTAGGATAACGATGATGTGAATGGATGTTATGGAAAACATCGAAAGATACAAGATAGCCAAGTTATTCAATTGGTGGACATATTCACAGTCTGGCATTCACTTTGCCTCTGAAATATTGTTTGAAGATGGAAAATTAAATAATGTTCATTTCAGAGCTATGCGACAAATTAGACCACCATGACACATATGTCGAAATACAACAATATAATGATTTACAGTTGCAGATAATTATATGAAACACACACGCCCAAATACATTTACACATGTATGCAGACTTACACACTGATACATCCATTGTAAGTACATAATCGTCATTGTAACAGGAAAATAAATATCTGTTTACCAACGTAAAAAAAACTCTTTGAAATAAGATCAAACAAGTGGTTGCGGATAAGAAGACTGATTTTTAACAGATATAAATCAAAAATGCAATACGTTTGAGAACCTATGGTTTTATTTTCATGAATTTTTCATCAGCCCAGGCATGATTAATTTATAAATTTCTGTGAAACACCAAGCAGAAGCGTGTGTTGTTGGATGACTAGGCTCATCTTTCCATTTGCTACATCCATATGAAATGTTCGAAAGTTTTGAAGATAAAATTTTCATAATTTTTATGCTTCTCAAAAAATATTGACGTTTTTACGTGAAATAAATTTTAACATGACGTGCAACCGAATCAAAATGTGGCTTTTAATTTTTATTTGTTGTTATTTTGCAAAAACCGAAATGATTTGCCTGCGTTCGACTGTTTGTAAAACATTTGAAAAAGATTTCACAAAAATTTGCACGGCTTGAAACTCTTGCGGGGATTCGTTTTTTGTTGTTGCTTCTTTGTACAATTATGGAAAGCTTATAATCTGAATGCAAAAACACGTTCTGTCATTATATAATACTAAAATAAGATTAGTGGCCAATGTTTATGTCCGATCATCTTTTCGTAACAAATAACCTCCAAGCCGGAAAATAATAATGATAATAATGAGGGTCAGCTGGTCAGAAATGAAAACAATGATGACCAAATAACAGATCAGCTACTGTTACTAACTATAACTTTAATGAATGGATCAGTGGAACAACTAACAACGTGTAAGCAACAACAGCTACAACAGCAGCAACAACAACGCATGTAAATAACATCAACAACACAACAACAACAACAGCGGAAACTACATCTAAATTACAGAAAATCTCAAATGTAGACTTTAATAAGGAGGCATTGAAAGGTTGAAGAAGACATCCATCTCATCCTGGAAGCAATCATTTAAAGAGCAGCCTACCAGAGTGTTGAACACATTCGTTTGCCTTGCCGGCGCACACATCTGGTGACTCGCTTCATTTAACCCTTCCAGCAAATTGCTTTTTTTCATCAAAGTTCACGCCATTCTTTCCAATAAAACAATCTTGTAGTCCTCTTTTTGGTTGATTAGTTGACAGCGACATTAATTTAGTTTATATTCGAAACATGAAAAAATTCGACAGATTATAACAATAATTATTTGTTTTTTTAATTTGGATTGAAATATTGACAAATATTATAGAAGAACCAGAGTAAATATAAAACTGTAAATGTTTCATTTTAATAATTTATATTTTTGTGAAATATTTTAACGTTTTTCACGTTAAACCCATAAAACAGTAAAAAAAAATTCACTTTACTAGTGAAAAATAATTTTGAAGTGAATATGAAGAGGTATCATAAAAGGAAATGAGATGATTCTGCCATGGAAGTCATTTGCTACATTTGCTATATATATATATAATATATATATTAGATCAAAACTGTCAGAAATACAGTTATTGATGAAAATCACAGCATGTTCGGCGTTAGTAACTTCCTGCTTAAATTTTCCAATTTTATAACGGTTGATCGTAAATCATTCTCAAGTTTCTTGGATTCAAGACCAAAATTTTTGTGAAATTTTTTAACATTTTTCATTAAAGTCGATATTTCGCTATATAAAACTGTGCAATACAGTGCACATTTTTATCACACTCACCATCGTTGTAATGATTGTATATCATCATTTTCGCATGATTAACAACTAACTAAACCCCACAATTATTTTCATAATAAATAGAATGACCAGCACAAACATATTATCATCAGCACGTAATCATCATTACAGTTATTGCTACCATTAGTTAGAGTAATTAACACAATCTACAACATCAACAACAACCCAACAAATCTTCACCATCACACTCTTCGTATAAGGGCTTAGCTCACAGCAACACGATATCTATGTATCATCATTTGTATCGTTATTTGTATCATCATTTGTATCACTATTTGTATCATCAATGTATTATCATTCGTATCATCATTTGTATCATTATTTGTATCATAATTTTTATCATTATTTGTATCATCATTGTATCATAATTTGTATCATCATTGTATTATCATTTGTATCATTATTTGTATCATCATTTGTATCATCATTGTATCATCGTCATCATCATTATTATCATCATTGTCGTCGTTTTCACCAGCGTTATCATCATCGCCGTCATAATCAGTTTAGGCATTATTTCCTTATTGAAATAGTCATCTTTGACGTTATCTTCGTCCAAAGACATCATCGTCTGCAATTGTTATGATCCGATCATTCACCCTACGCCCTAATCATCAGCTTATCAATGTTTTATCATTATTTAGTCATCATAGTCATCATCGTTTCTCTTAATACCACCATCAGCACCTCCACCAACACCTTCATCATCGTAACTATCATTATTTTTATCACAATTACGCGTTTATCACTACCACCATCATCATCATCTGTCATCCACATCCTCATCGTCACATCATTATCATCATCACCATCATCATACCATCATCACCATCTGCCAATATCTGTCATCAACGCCATCTATCATCATCGTCACATCACCATGATAACTACCTACATCATCCGGTCATCACCATCACCATCATCATCACCATCATCATCATCATCATCATCATCTGTTAGAAATTTCGGGCGCCGTAGATCAGTAGCGGCAGAACGTTACGACCCGGAAGAAGATGAGGATGATGACAACGATGATGCCAACAAAAAAGTTTGTTGTTGTTGTTGTTGTTGTTGCTAATGTTGTTATGTTGTTGTTGCTGATGTTGTTGTTGTTAATGCTGTTGTTGTTGCTGTTGTTGTTACTGTTGTTGTTGTTGTTTTTGTTGTTGGGATACAGTTGCTGATGTTGTTGTTGATGTTGCAGTCCTCATATGAATAATGTTTCATTCTTTTGTTTGCCTTGAATTTTTCCTCCCAATTTCTTTTACTATTGAAGTTATGATGTAATTATTTTCTGTCTATTGTAAATGTATGTCGTTATTCTTAACTAATTTGTGAAAAACCTAACAAATTTATTTTCCTAAAAATTTATTTGCTTTATAATTTATCATTCATTAATCAAGTACATTTTCACACGTACCAAAGAAATCATCTTAGACAATTTTGACAAATGTCACACAAAGTTTACGTTGCGTTTGAACCAGGTTGCTGCAACACGAGGCATGGCGCTTCTACTATCTTTACCTCAATTCCGAGAACAATTTCAAAATTTTGTCAAAAGTATGGCATCATTTAATTAAGCGAATTTTACGGAGAGAGAAAAAAATTATCAAACATTTTCAATCTGCCACTTCGTGTACGATCATACTACCTTCACTGTTCCATTCATTCCTGGATCCTAATTAGACATCAGTTTTAATTAAGTGGCGTAAATTCATCCTTAAAAAATCGATTAAATACATTTCTAAATTAAAGCTCGAATGGCTGACACTCACAACGCAACAAAACTACACAATAATATTATAACAGGTAGACAAAGTATTGACATTTTAAAAGACGAAAAAACACATCAACACAACAACAACAAAACAATGACAACAAAACAATTTATTAATAGAAACAACCTAACAACAAACCTCCAACTACGCAGTTGTTGAGCAACACTCAGTAACGAACAAATAAAACAGGGCTATGTGGTTTGCTGTGTCTAAACTAATTTCAGATCTGAAAAAATGAATTTGATGGAAAAACAAAAAGATTGAATTAGACGAACTTTTATTGCATTACGTCAAATTTAAAAACTATATATATATATACTTAAAAATGAGAGCCACTAAAATCTCGATTCATTTTTTACCCTACCCTAACTCAACATTTCTGGTAAGATGAATTCAAAGAAACAAAACGAAAATACGCACCCCATGTTGAATTAAACCGATATGAATATTTAATAGTTTTTTAATTAAAAAAAAGAAATTCAATAGTTCCTCCCGCAACTTTTCAGACAACCAGTTTTATTCCCTGTAGTGAGATCAGACCAACTGGCTTGAAACTGTCATATTCTCTATTCTCCATTATTTATTTTTTACGTTCAAATGAGTCAGTTGCCAGCCAGTGATGTGCATATAAACATGCCAGGTTCACAGTGCAATAAAGTGGCAAAAAAGACACGTACCTTCCCAAACAATCCCTGCTAACGAGCAGCAAACATTACATGCATGCTCCGGGAATGCAGCCGAACGATACAAACATACACTTCTACAAAACGGGTGACGCACTCTAAATAAAACAAACATACACAGGCACGCGCACACACATACACAGGTACGCACACATATACACAGGCACGCACACACATACACAGGCACGCACACACATACACATGCAAGCACACACATACACATGTAAGCACACACAAACACACGCACTCACACAGAAATACACGCACATATATGCAGATAATACATTCAAATAAAACAAATACACACGTACGCACACGCACACACACACACACAAATTTGCAGGTAATGCATCCAAAGACAGACGAGCAGCGCAAACGTCTGAAAGAGGCGGTGCAAGGCATCCTGCTTTTCAGATCTTTGGCTCCTGAACAAATGAATGACGTCATCGACGCCATGTTCGAACGTAACGTAGATCCTGGAGATCATGTGATTGAGCAGGGAGACGATGGAGACAACTTCTACGTCATCGATTGTGGCGTTTATGACGTCTACGTGAAGAATGAGGTGAGTCGTTCGTTGCTGGTTGTCACGTGGTTGTTGTAGTTGGTCAGTGTCAGTGGACTACTTGCGGCTTAACGAAGTTATTTGTGCTGCAGTAAGAGGGGGTTGATTATTTTTCCCAACATTTTCATCATTCGCTCTTTTATGCTAAATTGATTGACTTTGCGTCATACATAATTCAGTTGCAAATTAGCAGATCAGACGAGAAACCATTAAACCAGCCATTACCTAACTTAATGCCTCAAAGAGAGTTTGTGTATTGAAATGTTTCTAACGCAAAATTTTAGATGGTATTCATGTTCCAGAAAAATTTTTTATTAACATTGTTTTCTTCAAACTTTGTCTAGATGTTTGTTAAAACACAAAAAAGCTCTAATTTTTAAAAAATATTTACAACTTTTTGGAAACAATTTTAAACTTAGATTGTAGTTTAATTTTTCAACTTTATCATGGCAAGGAAGTTATTAAGTAGAAATGTTTCAGCCGTCGTCGTTGTCAGCGAGCTTATTATCAAATGCGTTTTATGCAATTCACTTTATCATTAAATGAAGTTAACTCAATTTTCATGTCAGCTCTGAAATACTGGGCAATGATGAAATTAAAACTGTTTCAATTCGGTTTGGTTTGTAGAATATCCTTCAACAACTTCGTCTAACAACCTTGGTCGGTTGACAAATTTTCGTTTAACATTTCAGCTGATGTTACAAATTTCTCAATATAAAAGTGAGATTAGAGACATTTTTAATGAACTGCGGTAGAAGCCGTCATTAATTTTTCCACAACCGTTCGAAACAAATTTGATTCTCAAATTATTTTCAACGAGAAAATTTTAACAAACGTCTCAAGATGGTTATAATGAGTTAGCCGTTTAAAATTAAATTTTTTAAATTAATGCCTTTTCTTCAGACTGATCATGCCTTGGAATTCGTGTGCGTGTTTTGTGTGCGTGTTCCTCTCCTCGTGTGTACGTTCGTGTGTTAGTACGCTATGTTTGTCTGTTTGTTTGATTGCCACTTTTGCTAATTACATGTTGAACTTGCACAAAAACATGAGCCAACAGTTTTTAGTTTAATCAAAATGTATCAATTATATTTTATTTACATTTTACATTTGTAAACAAGGACGTTGCGTTGAATCGAATAAAGTAACAGCACGTGGGAACATCAAAAGTTTGATTGAAAGATCTAACCAACTGACCAGCCATTAACTGAATGCTGTTGACGTTGAACATCATCGTTATCATAACCATTTATCAGGCCGCCACGCAAACAATCGCAGGAAGGACAATTAGGCAAATGGTGTGCACAAATGTGTTCGTTTGAAGCTTAGCTTGAAGCCCGCGTGCACACGCTCCATGTACTTGCTGCTTTATAGCGTAAATGTAAAACATGCTCACAAACATTGTGGAAGTGTGATGCAGTTTGTCATGTAAAAAGGCAGAAGGTAATGTAGGTAGGTGAAGTGATGCGTGTCACAGAACAACAATAATAGCAACAGCAACAACAACAACACGGAACAACAAAAACAACAACACAGAAAAACAAAAACAGCAACAACAGCAGAAGCAACAACAACAACAAAAACAACAACTGGATGTAGTAACGTGCTTCGTGCACCTTTATAATGTTGCATGCAATCAGCAGAAACATAAGAACTGAAATCTCCAGCCACTCCATCTGCACATTGTGCTCTACGTCTGCATGTTATGTCTTCTCATTAAACATAAAAGTACACGTTGTATCGATATATAACTGGGTTATAAGATTGCATTAACATCTTATCAGGAAAGGCTGTATGATTTTTTGTGAAGTAGATGTCTATCAAAAATGAGACTTGAATATTTCAGAAGCAGCCAGCCAGTTAATTTTGCAGTGATGTAAAATGGATGACTTGAGTCAATGTCAATTTCTTCAAGTCAATTAAATTAAAATTGCTTGAATAAATAATCACAGAATTATCGCTGACAATTGATATTGTAGTAAACTAATAAGATGTGATGTGGTTGGTCTGATCACGAGCAGGTAAAATGGTAGAACAATGTGTCACGTTTGGCAACAGCGTTTATAAAATGTCATAAAATTACAATTTTCCGGCTTCGATCTTACAACAAAAGTTTAACTGAACAAAGCTTGATCAGTTTTTCCATTATAGATAACATTTCGTAAAAAAAATAAGAACGCAAGTGAGTTTATCAGAAAATTTGTTAGACACAACAAAATTTCACTAAGTTATTTATGACGCCAAAATTTTCTTAGCGGTTTTTTTGCGAAACTTCCAAGTTTTTTTAGATATTTTAAAATATTTTGCTAATTATGTCTCTAGTTTCTTTTAACAAAAAAGTATTTTTTCATGGAATTTGTAAAGAAAAAATGCTATGTAAAGTTGGAGAAATGTGCAAAATTTTAAACATTTTTATAAAAAGTTTTAAAATTGAATTTGACCATCAAACAAATTTAATATTATTTAATAAAATAACAATTAACTAAATAGTAAATTACAACACGTGTCTTTAATGTGTTCTGGTTTCACTGTTACTGTATTTGAACCAGGTTAGTGCATAACAATCTACAAAATGTTTAGTGAAATCTAGCCAAATTATCAAATGTTAAGCAGTGCACAACACAAGCCCAATGATAAGCAAACAAATTTACACTTACGATATTTTTGTATTTCCATGTTTTCAACACTCCTTCATATTCATTTGAATAAAACTACTTGCTGTTACTTGTTGCTGTGTTACTGCTTGCTTTGTTGCTGCTTGCTGTGTTACTGCTTGCTGTTTTGTTACTTGCTGTGTTGCTGCTTGCTGTGTTACTGTTTGCTGTGTTACTGCTTGCTGTGTTGCTGCTTGTTGTGTTACTGCTTGCTGTGTTGCTGCTTGTTGTGTTACTGCTTGCTGTGTTGCTACTTGCTGTGTTGCTACTTGCTGTGTTGCTACTTGCTGTGTTGCTACTTGCTGTGCTGCTACATGCTGTGTTGCTGCTGGCTGTGTTGCTGCTTGTTGTGATTCTACTTGCTGTGTTACTGCTTGCTGTGTTGCTACATGCTGTGTTGCTGCTTGCTGTGTTACAACTTGCTATGTTACTAAGATTTCTGAGAGCACACACGTCCATAAAGATCAAATCACATGCAAGACAGAAATATCCAAAGTTTTCTATTGACCCATTGCTTTCAACTTCGCATTAAATTATATTTTCATGCCTGTTGTTTCCGTCATAAAGATTGAAGAATATCGACAAACTTTATAACCTGCTTCGGAGATATCGACAAGATCTTTTGAAAATTTCAATTTCTATCAATATTTATATACACGAGCAGTTTAATTTAATTTTAATTTATTTCATACTCATCTCCATTTGCCATCCGTAATTTTTGATCTGTATATTTTGCACGGGTGACTTTGCGGAAAAAGTTGACGTTGAAAACCACTACGGTTGATTAAATCCAAAGGAACTGCATCTTACATAATATTTATTTATGTATTTATTCACAAAACTATTCTCATTATCATTTTAAATTTTCTAATTAATTCTATAAAATTATAAATTTTACATAGCAAAGTATTACGAAATTTTATACGTAGTGCATGCAAAGGTGAAAAGTGGCCCTAGCTCATCAAAAAGTGGAAAATATATTTTACTATTTTTAAATTTTGAATTTATTGCATGACGAGTTGTGAGGAAGCGTAGGTGTGGCCAGATTTTTTCAAGGAAACTGAAAATTTTTATGCAGATGGCTTTTTGAATAATTTAACATTTCTTTCTTTTAAAAATATTCAACATTATAGAAAAACGTCTTGCCACCAGAAATCATATGCCACCCACCATGTCATTCAGTATCAGCTATCAAACACTAAAATGTTTTTACGAATAGAAAATTTTCTGCGCACCAGCGTTGAAAAACTTGCCCCAGCCAGCTGAACTAGTTATTATACTATAAATAAATATAGATTACTTTGGTTCTAAACAAAAATACAGTTTGAAATTTAAAAATTTTCTCTAAACACCGCAGACGAGTCACCAGAGTGCAGCACAAGCACAACCAGTACCACAGACTTCATCGAACCAGCCAACATCCTCCTCCTCTTTCTCTCCATCATCATCCACATCATCGTCCACACCTTCATCGTCAACATCATCGGCGACAAAGGACGCATCGTCTCTCAACAAATTCGTTCATCGTTTCGAGCACAGCGGAAGCTTCGGCGAGTTGGCTCTGATGTACAACATGCCACGATCGGCAACCGTGGTTGCAGTCACGAAGGGTCGTCTCTGGGCCATGGATCGCAAGTCATTTCGTCGCATCGTCTTGCGCAGTGCGTGCAAACAGCGCAAGACTTACGAGTCCTTGTTGGAAAAAGTTCCAATGTTACAGCATCTGGACCTCTACGAGAGGATGAACCTGGCCGATGCTCTCACACCGGTCTATGTGAACGATGGAGAGATGATCATCAAGGAGGGAGATGTGGCGGATGGCATGTACTTCATCGAACATGGCGAGGTCGGTTTCTATCAATGTTGCTCTTGCTCATTCGTTTTTTTGTCTACATCGGGAGGTATTTGTATTTTTATTAGCTCTTGTAACTTTGTTTGGTTTTGTTGTACCTTTGTTTGGTTTTGTTGTAACTCTTTGTTGGCCCGTACAATTTGTTGTGATTGTTTGTTTCTTGTTATGTTGCTAGCTGTTGTTTTTATTTGCTTTTAACAACCATTTTTGATTGCAAGCGCTGTTCTTCGGCCTTTAACGGGTGTCAGTCCGGATTGCTACTTTTATGCTGTAATAACAAATTAGAGCTTTGTGGCCTCAACGACGATTTTATTGCTTTCATCCTGTCACATGCTGACATTGTTGGTGTGTTTGCCTTGTTTTAATGCCACCGCGCTACCCATAGATGGAAGATGCCAGCAGGTTGACGGGGGGATATCAGCTGGTTGATTGACGTAAACGCTGACGTCATTATTACATCCGTTGTTTTTACTGCTCACGTCATGACTTTCCCTATTGCCGGTTCTGCGTTTTTATTGTCCGTTTCTTTGTGAATGTGACTTGTTTTGTTACTACTGCTGCTGCTGTTGTTGTTTTTGTTGATGTTTTGCTTAATTTGGTTAATTTGTGTTGTTGATATTGTTGTTGTTGTTATTCTGTTGTCTTTATTGACGTCGTTATGGTTGTTTTTCGGATATTAACTGGTCCGCGAATGTAAATGCAAATGTTGCTCGTCCTTTATAAAGAGAAATAAAAAATGTGGTCCCAGGGATCAAACAATCTGCAAAAAAGAAAATTGGAGAGCAGGTTTGAGTGCATCAAGTTACATAAGAAGATCCTTTCAATGCATGGATTTATGGAATTAATACATGTTAAATCCATGCTGATCTTTTCATTTAATTGTTAATGTCTTCGAAGTCGATGTATTTTTTGATGATGTTGTTGTTGATGTTGTTGTTGATATTGTTGATGTTGTTGTTACTGATGTTGTTGATGCTGATGTTGTTGTTGCTGATGTTGTTGATGTTGTTGCTGTTGATGTTGCTGTTGTTGATGTTGTTGATGTTGCTGTTGATGTTGTTGATGTTGATGCTGTTGATGTTGTTGTTAATGTTGTTGATGTTGCTGTTGATGTTGTTGATGTTGTTGTTGTGGTCGATGTTGTTCAAGTTGTATATTGTAACTTTTTTTTTCAAAGTTATTCTTTTGCCGTAGACGTCCTGCTGACGTTCTGGTAGCTACTGAAGCTGCTGTCGATGTTAAACGTTTGTTGTTGTGTTTGGTTGGAGTTGCGGTTTTTGTTGATTTACAAATTGTTTGACTGTAATTTTTTACAGAATATTTGTTTTAACAATCTTAATAAATTATCAATTGTTTATAAATTCTTTTATAATATTGATAATAATTAAATGATAATTTTGCATTGATCTAAATGTTTTTACATACGTCTGAAAATGTGTCTCACATTCTTTTTGAATTTTTATATATATATATATATATATTATAACAAACTGACATAGATAACTTCGAATTAGTGTCCTGTTACAAAATATGTTTTGAAAATGTTTGAAATTAAACGAAAAAAATTATCAAAGTCGTTAAAATATCATATGTTGATCATATTTTATAGGATCAATTGTTCTAAAATTATTTTATCAGTAATTATAAAACTCTTTGAAAAAAAAAATGCAATAACCAACCCAGAAAAACAAACAAGTAACAAGTAGCATGGATATTATTTAATTATCAATACCATAAAAGTATTATAATATAAAAATAATATAATATTAAAATAATATAATATAAAAATAATATAATATAAAAATAATATAGTAAATAATTGTAACATGAATAACGCAGTAAATTTTTAATTAAATAAGTATGATAAAAATTCGAAACCCTAAAAGGTTAAGGTCACCATCACACGTAACGGAGTTGAATGTGAGGCAGCCCGAATGCAGGCTGGGGACTACTTCGGGGAGATGGCCCTGGTCGAGAAAGCCCCTCGTTCGGCCTCGGTGTATTCGAGTGGAGGGGGAACAACGAAGTTGGCCTTTCTGGAGGTCGACTGTTTCGAAAGACTGCTGGGCCCATGTCTGGAAATCATGAAGAGGAACATCACCAATTACGTTAAGAGTTCGTAATGTCATCTTCCGCTTTGGCTGAAGTTTGGGGAGTTGAATGATTGCTGATGTTTGCTGGATTTGACGGTTTTGTTGTGATGTATGTGTCTGATGTTTGATATGTTTGTTAGGTATGTTAGTTGTTCCATATGCTTCTGTCATGTCATGCATATGCATGTAAGCGCTGGTAGTATGTATTGTTCTCTTATAATATATGGCTTGAATGTTATATAAAATTGATATGAAATTTGAATAAACAATATACATAAATATACAAACCTATATATATATATATATATATATATATATATATATATATATATATATATATATATATATATACGTATGTTTGACGATGTCATGTCAAACTCGTGGGCACCATCATATTGAAAACAAATATCACGTTATAGTTATAAATAACCTACCTGGTTATCCAGAATGTGAACATCTTCATCCGATCGTTTCAACAAGATGTATTTTTTTACACAGACCTTTTACTTGTGCATATGTAATCTCAACAGACAGAATTAATAATATTTTACTACCTTTGGTTTGTTGTTACAATAATTTTTGGTATTTTAGTCATTTAATAAACTTTATTTAATTTAAAAAAATTTCTATTGAACCATTTATTAACAACTGAAAGAATTTACCACTGAATCACAATGTGATGTCCTGTCAATGTTCGTTGCATCATTTATCATCTGCTACAGATGGTTGTGTGCATGTGTGTGCGCGTAGCGTATGTGTGTGCGTGTGTGTGTGTGTGCGTGTGTGTATGCGTATGCGTGTGTGTGTGTGTGCATGTGTGTGGTGTGTGTGTAGTGTGTATATGAGCACATCCAAAGTACAAGAAAAACATTTTTAAACTTGAAACTTAAAATACGTATGACGATGTTTAACGCGTTTATAGCTGGTTTTTTAATGTATCTGCTTAATAAGCAGTGTATGCGTGACAGAAAGCAACACTGAACGAGACGTCAGCATGATTTTAAAAAGTTAATTGCCAAGCCCTTAATGACATGATTCCACACAACACACAAAACTAATTTCATTTCGTGTAAAGCATTTTGATTTCAAATAATTAATCAGTAATGACTGCATGTCTACCTCAAGATGTGCCCGTTAAACAAAAGGTAGTTTTTAGACTATTAGTATATATATATATATATATATATATATATATATATATATATATAAACATATATATATATATATAATTTATTTACTTGTCTTTTCAGTAATCTCATATTTTAAATATACTTAATTATAATTAATCAATCACTTAAAAAAATGTTCGCTCTGTAATGATGAGACAGCTTGATTGGTGCAAGAAGATGAATCATGCCCCCATTACTAACCTACATGTTTCCAAATCATGAACGTGTCTGTCTTATTTATCCACTGTTGTTTCTTTTACTAAGAGAGAGAGAAGACACACTCGCACAAGAAATACACACGGCCACAAAAACACGCACACAAGAAGTCACACACACATACATTCACACACATACATTCACACACATACATTCACACACATACATTCACACACATACATTCACACACATACATTCACACACATACATTCACACACATTTTTTTGTCGTCGTTGAATTGAGTTTAGAGTAGCTTCACTTTGTAACTTAATGTTGATGTTGATGTTATGTTTTTTCGTCACGTGTTTAAAACTTGTTCAATAAATATGGTGCAAAATGACTTTTTCATAATCACACACACACACACACACACACACACACACACACACACACACACATACAAGTCTACATATTTATATAATACACACTTACATTAACACATACAAGCGTACACACACACATCCACATGCATTCCTAGGTTCGACGTTAATGTCCTTCGCTGTTTCTCATTACAACTACACGTACAAATATTTTTTCAAAATTTTTACACAGAAAATGTTTATCCAATTAGAACAACCATTACAAATTTGTAATATAATTAGTAGTGCTGGAAGCAGTGCTTAAACACGCATCGATTTCATTGTAGTGGCAGTAGGAGTAAGAGTAGTATATATATACATATACACCAATTGTAGGTAATAAAAATTAAGCAGAATTTTGCATATTAATATATTCGTTGTTTTTTTAATTATGTTATTTTCTTTGTTGTCATTATACAAATTATTCAAAAACCTTTAATTAATGACAACCGTCATCTTTGTAGTGAGTGTTGAATAAAATTGGAAATCATGACGACCCTGGCGTTTCTTTCTGCGATAGCAACAGCCGAACCGACCACTTTAAATCAAACCTATGTGAATGGTGCGAAATAATTTTGTTCTATAAAAAAAAGTTTGAGCAAGTGAAAAAGTGAAATAAACTTGAAATTCCAAATCTTAAACTAAGATCTGAATTTCAGTCAAAAAATCGTAATTATTATTTTATTTTTATTAATTTTTTTGTAAGCGCCCTTTAAAAAGATCTCAGAGGCTCTAACGACTATAGCAGTACATCGTGTGGTTCTTTATTAAGGCAATACAATTAATTGAAAAGCATTAGCACTGGTGAGCTTGGACTGAAAGATATTGTTTCAACACTCTACAAAATTGAATAACAGACAGTGCAGGATCGCGAAGTTACCTAGGCAAACCATTCCAGACAGCAGGACCCATTTCGAAGAAATTCCTTCGACCAAAAACCAAGTTTGTGTCAGGTGCCAACAGTAAACCTGAATTGTCAGAGTTCAATGTTTGACTCAGCAATGGCATTGTTCTAGAAATGACTCTGTCTGTTAAATATAATATTTAGGGGCGACTCCCTTAATACATTTAAAAACCGTTAAACATATCTAACAAATTGCGTTATTAATTTCACGGCATTTTAACAAAATAAATCGTGAAATTGGGCATTATCAATCATTATCGATAACTAATATAATGTCTGTTGATCGCATATGCTTAGAATATCTACAGATCTACAGAACAGATATGAACTTCCGTGTACGCATAATTAAATTTTATATACATATATTCCAATTTATTTAGGGAAATTTTTAATCTGAAATTTAGCCAAAGACAAATTGACTGAAGTATGACTTATGGAAGGCGCTCGTGTGCAGTACAGAATACTTATCCGGTGGCAGTTTAAATATTTTATAAGAGATGTAGTTCAAATTTAATTGCAATTACAACTTCTGATGGTTTTGTGATATATGTGAAAAACAAACAATGAAAATATGGACACAATATGTTAAAACCACCAAGTTAAATTCATTTTATTCTCCATATAGGGAAAAACTGTGTAAAAACGATGTTGTTAAAACAAAATATGTAAAAATTCAAATATTTTAGTTATTTAATTTAAATTATTTAATTTAAATTTTAACAACTCTTAAAACGTTCATTAATTGTAAAGTTTTTATTGTTTTGTGTCGTGTTGTATTCCAAGCATTCCAAGTACCGTACATGATGAAAGGTGAGAAACATGGATATATATCCACAATGAGATAAAATGTTGATGAAAATTATTTATTCTTTGCCGTTTGTTTACTTTTCTGACCTCGAAGATACTTTTCATTCATTGACATTCGTTCATTTTGTTTTCTAATTTCCACAAAGTGAATTTTAACTTCTGGAAATGAACAGTTCATTTTCGTGGGCGGTGAGACGATACAGTCAGAATTTGGCCGCCACTGCAGGAGGTCATGGAGGTATGCAAACAATTTACACTTCTTTTATATCGCTCATTTTCAAAGTTATCATCCTCATTTATTCCATGTTCATTTCATTGAAAAGTTCTTCAAATATTTTACTTGAAAATGTTGTGTATGATAAATATATGTCATGCGATATTGAAACTTGCTGGGTAGGCTAATTCATTAAACCCCAAAATGAAAGTAGTACTATTTAGTCTATCTAAAAGTAATATAAAAAAACTAGCAAGCTTTATGTTTATTAGTAATCTTAATTAATCCTTAATGCTTAATGACTTAATTTAATGCTTAAAAAAAAGTTAATTTTGTTAATTCTAGTTATTTATTTGGTTTAATTTGACTATTTATTAGTAGAAATTAGTATTAGACATTGAGATAAGTAGGAGTCATTAAAAAAGTAGAAGTCACAGTCATGAAGAGAAAAAAAAGAAAGATAAAAATTACTATAAATTTTTAGTTTTAGTAGATAGAAATTATAAATTTTTGGATGCTCTTTTAGTTTTAAAGGAATAACCTAAACAATCTGAGTTTCATATTCGTTGATGTTTAATTTAATTATTTAATTAATTATAAATTTTATATAATATTCAAAACTTTAACCTCATCCAGGTGGATCAAGCCGATGGAGGCTACTGTCATTCCTTACTCTAATCCCCATTGGTGCCTGCTATGTTAATGCCCAGCAAATTGAGAAGCAGGAACATGAGCATTGGGAGAAACACAAGCCCGAGTTTATCCCATATGAGCATTTGAGACTTAGATCAAAAGTATGTTTTCATCTATTTGTTATTTTTTTAGCCATCATTAAAACTATATTATTTTAATTAGATAGGTATATAAATAAGGAGTTTTAAAAAATTCAGTAAATTGAAAAGTATAGTCATATATGTTTTTTGGAAGACATATATTTTTTTAATAGAGCTATGAAATATTTACCAATGTTGTGGGAATAACTATTAAGAAGAAATTTAGCAGGAAATCTTTTTTGAGCTATTTTAGGTTTTTACAGTAAAATCATAGCTGGACATGAGAAGTTTGTGGTCAGGGCCAAAGAAAATAAATGATAAAAATATTAGGAAAATAAATTGAGATTCTTGAAAAAAGATTTAAAAAATGGAAGGCACTTTGATATGGATCAAGGCTGTACAAAACAGGTGCTAAAATGAATTTACAAGGTGTATGTCATCTGGATTATTGAAAATAAAAATATTTTTTTTGGTTTCACTATAAATATTCTTAAAGTTGCTAATAATTTAAATCATGATTACATTTAAATAAAACTAAATGTGTTTTTTTTTTGATTGCTTATGAATAAAAGAGGTTTCCATGGGGCGATGGAAACCACACACTGTTCCACAACAAGAAAATTAATGCCTTACCCGATGGTTATGAGGAATAAATCACATCAACATCATTCTGCTACTAGTACTTCATTGAACATGATCATTTAATCATTTGATGGACCCTCTGATGATGAATTTTCGAGTTCCTCAATTAGTTTTTGATTTATTATGAAAAATTATGTTCAGTGGTTTGTTGGTTTTTAGACATTTATCTACACAAATAAAATTGAATTAAAATATTTTTATAAGATTGAGAACAGTTGAGAAAAAAAATGTAGTTATTTATAATGACAAATACTACACAATTCGGCACAAAAAACATTTTCTTTCCGTTTATTCAAATGCTAAAAATAATGAAGATTGAAGAATCAAATTTTTGAAAAGTGAGTGTTCAATTTGGATGGTTGTGTGTATATATATATATATATATATATATGTGTGTGTGTGTGTATGTGTGTGTGTGTGTGTGTGTTTGTGCAGTTATCAGTAACATTCTTTATAAGAAGGTCCATATATAATGTAATGTAATAATAACGTATGTACAAACAAATGTAAAAAGAAGTGCATTCAGGGTCATTATTGTCAAAAATTTTATCAAGGTTGAAGATGTGCGATCGTGAAAGAATTCTAAACTTCAATGAAGCAGAAGTACGAACAATTCTCGAAATAATGAAAAATAAAACAGTAGAAATGACAAATTAAATTGCTTTTACATTAACTTATATGAAATAATCGCTTATTATTTTTAAAATGTGGCACAGCAGATCTCGTTGCATTGCTGTTTGGTTTCCTGGACAGTTTTGGGTGCGTGTTGTGTACATTGTGTTTCAAGAAAAAAGATCTAGAGAATGTTTCAGAATGAATTGTAAAAGTAAGAAATAGATGTGTACTAAATAATGTGTATAGATGATGATGATGCATGTAGCTGCTGGTTCATTAAGTTAAGATGAAGAAAAAAGAAATAAGAAAACCTGTGCGAGCACATTTGCGTTAAATTATTTTAATCCTTCCGCAGCAAAGAAAATCCCAGCTGTATCCACACTGTACAGTCGACAAAATTAATGCAATTAATTAAGTGCCCAAATAAATAGAATATATATAAATGCAGCAATATTTATAATAACGCAAGTTTCAGTTGCACCAGAATGCAGATAAATATTAGCGCAACATTTGACGAATGATCTGAAAACATCTTTATAACATTAACAAAGATGAACTTAAAAATGAGAACAGAGAAAGAAATGAATGAATGGTGAGGTCAGAGTAACTGGTTTCTTCGATAACATCATCGCTTGCTACCATCATAATATAAATGATGATGCTCCATTTACATTTGTAAGTCGGTTAATTCTGAAATGTGCTCATCGTTGAGCCGTTGTGAATGTACGAAGAAGATGATAAAACATTAAAATAACTACCGGGACAGCATTTGAGAGCTGATGAGTCCAAAAGTTAATTTTAACCAACAATAAATAAACAATGAGCCTATAAATACATTTAAGTTTACAAAATATATCAACAAATAGAAATGCGTAAAAATTAAATAATCCAAAAGTTTGATCAATATGTAATACAATAAATTAATACATAACAATCATATAACAGAAATTCAAATGATAAAAACAAAATTCTTCTAAACACATAAAATCGACAACTGTTAATTTTCAGCAAACAAAGGCTAGACGAAGATCAGCGTTTCTTTATGTTTGGTGTACCTTCACATAGATAGATCAGAGGAGAAGGAACTGGTTTTGAATTTTAGAAGGAGTCTGAACCATTAAATGGAAATTACATCCTCAACAGGTTAGATGAGAAAACTTCATTCAAAGAGGAGTTTTCGTTCTAAAGCGTGAAGATAAGAAAGAACTTTTTCCATTTACAAAAGGATTGTGGACGCTTTGAAGAGATTTGTTTTAAGGGAAACTGGAACCTAATTTCGTCGAAAAATTCTAAAACACATTTACATGATTTTCAGTAGATAATACTGAAAAAATAATTAATTATCAGCAAACCAGACAATTTGAGAAACTTAGATGTAGATTAATTTATAACACCAGAAACTGCCAAGCGTTCAACAGCAACATGCAACCGCAACATGCAACAGCAATATTCATTCAGCCTGGTAAACAACAGGAAACAAATAACCATCACATATACTTTATATAACATATCGTATAATATTTTGGAGTTGTCCAAATGTTTCACCATTCTCCCCTCTCTCTCTCTCTCTGTCTCTCTCTCTCTCTCTCTCTCTCTTTCTCAATCAATCAATGTGTTGCATTCGTCAACCGCCCTAACAGGTTGAAGTGTTCGCCCCAAATGTATCTAACAAAAACAACAGAAAAAAAAGCAAAGTACAAACTCACCTACGACCGCATCAAACAATAAACGCATGGTTGAAAATATTGCATCATAAATAACGCATAAAAAGTCTCGATGAATCATTGGCATTTTTTCAAATTTGATCTCGCTTGTCTCATCACCGTCAATGGAGTAACTCAAAATCTCAAAACATCAACGTTATCGTCAGTGACAAAACCATTATCGCCACTGCCACTAGGAATATATCATCAGTGCTATGTCGTCGTCGTCGTCATCAACGCATTGTCATCCTCAATGCGTCAACAATGCATCAATGCAGCATCATCATCATCATCATCATCAGTGTATGTATCAGCATCGCCACGGTCAAGTTCTTTTGTTGGATGGAATGTTTTGATTTGCTTTGGAGAGCATGTTAGCGACGTCTGTCCTCTGTGTGATGGTCAGATCTTGGACGAGGTACGAGAAACATTCCATCGTCAACTCTGGACTCTCGCTTACGAGACTGTGTGTATGTACGTATGTGTGTTTGTGCGATTGTGTGTGTGTTTCAAAATTTATGAGTGTTTAAATGCAACTGCGTGTGCATGAGTGAATGCTATATTTAACCGTGAAGAAAAGACAATTGATGTACCTTCTGATCTGTTCAATTAATTTGTCCCTCTTAAAACTTCGGATGTTCTCACTGACAATCGACTGTTCTACATTTATGGGATCCATCTGCTCAGTCAGCCATTCAACGACCGCCTTGTTATCATCCCACAGGTGTGCCTAACATTTTTTTTCACAAGTATTGGAAAAAAAATAATCTAACAAAACGAATTAAAATTTTTAAAAACAAAAAGCCACGAGAAACTAACCATAACTGTTCCCTTTGATTCAACGAACCACCTACTCAGCATGGATTTGATCTGACCACCCTTCAATTCAGGATTAATCTGCCTGATCTTCTTCTTCACTGTCTCCTCCATCAACAACCTCCTCAGTCTCCAGTACAGAAACTTGCGACAGTGCTTCCACACTAAAACATCCTGTCATCGTAACATTTAATACAATAACATCTTGTCATCGTAAGATTTAATACAACAACATCTTGTCATCGCAACATTTATTACAATAACATCTTGTCATCGTAACATTTAATACAATAACATCCTGTCATCGTAACATTTAATACAATAACATCCTGTCATCGTAATATTTAATACAATAACATACTGTCAGGTTTGGCAAAAAACTCGGCGAGAATATCTATGCAATAATGTAACATCAACAAACGACGTAACATCAAAATCAATAACAACAATGCAACATCAACAACCACAAAAATGCAACATCAACAAAAACAACAATACAACGCAACATCAACAACAACAACAATGCAACATCAACAACAACAATGCAACATCAACACAACAATAACAATGCAACAACAACTAGAGAGCAACAACAACATTAGAAGAACTAACGTGAATGCATCCCTTCTCGTGCATCCTGGCGGCAGTGTCGTGCAAGTCAGCAAACATAACCGCCACCTGGTGGTACATGGGAGTCAGCTGGGATTCCCGGTCCATCAATTGCTTCTCCAGTTTCGTCTTTTCCGGCGGAGGAATTTCCATGGAAAGTTTATCTTTTAGTTGTCTGCAGAGCGGATCAAGTCGGTGCATCATCTTCATCAGGTCTTTCATGCGGAATTTTATTTCAACAGTACCTTCTGCTTCCAAGATTCCACCTCTATAACGGACAGTTGACAAGAAACGAATGAACAAACGATGAATGAATGGATGAATGAATGAATTAATAAATGAATGAATGAATGAACGAACAAATGATGAATCAATGGGACTAAAGTGAACAGATGTAAATCCATAGACAGCTAGATAATAGATAAACAAAGTAAATGGATAGACAGATAGATAGATGGGGGCCAACCTGCCCTCTTTGTCCGCGTACATCTCAATGTACTCAGGATTGATCTTGGTGTCAAGGACGGCCCAGGCTCCCCCCCTCAACTCCGCATTGGGAGGGATGTAGATGATGATCGGCTGGCTGTACTCACGTAGGCCATCGACAATATATGATCCAAATTTCAATATTTGATCGAACATGTCTGTACGGAGTGAATAATAAAATGATTGATTAGTACCAAAATGATTAATTGAAGACGAGCTGTCCAAAGAATCCATTAAAGAAAATTACGAATAAAAAATAGGAAAAAAATTAAATTCATTTAAACATCCGTTGATCAAAGCATCTTTCAAAAAGTTTGGCGGCTCTTCTTTCCATTAACCTTTCATTCCGCCAGAAAATCCTCTCCAGTTGGCAAAGATGATGAGAGGAAGTTGTTCCCTGTGGAAGTATGTGATGGCCTGTGCAGTTTTGTAAGAAGAGTCTGGAAACCAGACCTGACCTGCTTGTGGGATCACCTGCCATACAAAAAATTTGGGTGACCAGATGGTTGGTTGACCCACTGATAGAAAGATCGTAAAAGCTTGACAAATGAATGTAAAGATGAATGGATGAATGAATTTTGAATGGTAAAAAGATGAATAAACAATTTATTTATGCATGAAAAATGGATAGATGAATAACACGTTAATGATAAATCCAACTGATAATGAAACCTGAAAATAATTTGACGGTTGGTTAAAAATTTTGGCAACTTTGAATGGTGCAATTATAGTAACAGTCATTTTCAACACCATCCTCTATTATTTTCATCATCACTCTTATCCTCATCTTCATCATCATCATCATCATCATCATGGTGACCTTGACTTCGGAATCTAGATTAGCAGGATCAGCAGGAATGGTCATCTCGATAGTCCTCGTTTCCGTCACGATCACACCAACCGGAATGCCTCCCAATCTGATGAAGGTTATGATAGCGATGATGGGCATGATCTTGACGATAATGATTTTAGATGATGATAATGATGACCACGACCAATTCTCATCCAATCATCTGCCTCTACCAACCAGCACTAGCAACCAACCTGGCTCTACCGCAGATGACCGTTTGTGCCCAAGGTGCCATGATTTCCATCCAAGAACCCTTATCAAAAAATCCAGACTGCCATTCTTCCAGATTTTCTGGATGCGGTCTGCCATCCAACATGAATCTCGGATCATATGGCGCCTTTGTTGGAGTGAATTCAATAATCCGATCTACTGGGTCTGTAGGCTCAACGGTGGCCGATGGACCATCCTTATACTGTTGGTATTTGAAGGAAAAAAAATTCCAAAAATATAGTAATTACCTACTCCAAAACAAAAACAAATAGCAAAAAAACAAAGAACAACAATAGAAATAAAAATGAACGCTACGAAACCTTAGGCATGTAGGAGAGCCACTTGAGCATGGTGAGTACGCCATTGTAATCATCAGAAGATACAGCGTGTGAAACTCCGTTGTTGTACATGATCTGTATGCCTCCGATCTGATTGTTACTCGTGTACACTTCTCGTCCAAGAACCTGTTTGTATGTGTTTGTGTTTGCTAGTGTGAAATTTTGTGTTAGTCTGCTACACTGATGATAATTTGTTTTCACCAAGGTTAATTCAAAGTTATAAAATTACAATATTGTATAAAAGGAAAAAATTTTAAACACAAATCACGACAAAATATCCACTGCTATTAATTTAAACAAAGAATGAAGCAAATGGTGTGAACATAGATGAATGAACCTTATTGAGGGCACCAGCGCCTGTGAGAATGATGTGCGAGTTTTCCACCTGTACGACCCTGTGACCCAGCCTGACCAGGTAGGCTCCAATACCGACCGCCCGACAGGACACCAGACTCATGGTGATGATTTCGCTGAATGCTGCCGACATCTCACCTGCTATCATCCCTGACCCCATCAAACATTCCACACCTATGCCGTCGTCCTGACCTGAGTAGCCATCATGTTACTAGCCATCAAGGTGGTCATGATGTGTCAGTGAAGGTTACACCTCTTACGGTGATTGAGAAAGTGATAAAACTGAGAAAAATACAAGATTTGTTGAATACAGTGACCAATGATCAAAATACAAATGATAGAGCTGACGGGTTGGCTTAGATAGCTCACCAAATTATCAAAAAATAAAAAATCTGTAAAAGCATAAATTAGTGATGTTTGATAAAGAGTACCGACATGATATTGCAAACAACAAGCAAACAGCAAGCAATAAAATAGAGAAGAAACATCGCACTGAGTCACAGTGCCAAAGAAATGAAGGAGTGATCGGCGGATGAAAGAAACTAACCGATAACAGTGGTTATCTTGTACCTAGTCTCTCCCTTGTCTTCAATGAGTTCTGCCTGTATGGAGTTCTTCGAACTTACCTTCTTGTACTCATCAGGCGTCAGATACAAATAATTGAAGCCCTGATCATTGTAATAATTCAAGTTATTAGTTCAAAGAACAAAAGACTAAGTGATATGGAGGTAGTTGTTGAATATATTGCGAGCAGTGTTGACATTGTAAAATAACGAAAACTTTGAAACATCAAAACAAACTTCAGCGACAAAAGAAACAACAACGGTGTATTCATCCACATATATTCACTCGATTCATCCGTCCATCCCCAAAATCATCCAACCTAGCACAACGACCTTCACCTTATCTGGATCATCAGCATCGATCCAGGCAACGTGGAATAGATGTTTGATCTCCTCAGCCAATCCGATGCGAGCACCAGAATTTGCAGACAAGTAGATGCACGGAACTTTCAGTTGGCGGGCCAGCTGCATAGCTTTCTGTTAGGTCAGTTTTTATGGTCGGATTATAGGATCTTTGGATTAATAGGACACTGTAATATTGCACAGAATAAGCTGAAATAAGAACTTCTCAATTCAAAAATTTGCAGGATATATGAATGATAAACATGATGGTTGTTGACACAATTTTGTATTTATTGTTGCTTTAATCACAATGCTATGCAATTCGAACACCCCATCATCACCAGGATCACTCGACGATTGCTGATTACTTCATTATCACCTGAAACAATACATCCTCCTTAGGACCGAACGATCCAATCTGGAAGGTGATGTCATTCCCGATGACGATGACGTCACGACCTTCAGGGAACTCAGGGGTCATCAGGTTCATCTTCCAAGCAACCATGCCAATCTGAAGATACATTTTGATAGTAATCAAGATGGTGATGATGGTAGTGATGGTGATTACAATACTAGGTTAGCGACGATTCAGATGTATAAGATAACGTACAGTGATAAGGATGATGATCATAATGATGATGATAAATCAAAGTAAAAATTTAAAACATCAAAACAATTATATTAAATTTTAAACTGGCAATAGAAAAAGAAGAAAAATAGTTCAAAAAACGGACAAACATTATTTTCTCCTGGCAGTCTGTTCATCTGGACCAGTTGTTCAGTGTTGTCGAGGACCAACTCAACAGTGGAGAGTACAGTGCTTGGAAGGTTGAACGTGCTGGACGACCTCAGCTGGGTCTCCCTCCATAACGAGAGCAGAGCCTGTAGGAAACATACCAAACATAAGAGCCCAATGACGAAGATGGAAACATACGAAATATATTTCTGATGTATCCTCGCTTTATCAAGACATTGATGCCATCATCAAACCTGTCTAAACATTTCAGGAAAGTCGTATATGTAGGTGGTACCGTTGGTTTGTGCCTGGAACCTTTTCAACTGCAGATGATCTTTAGTGACGTAAGGGGTGCTCAACAACAAGCCATGCAGGGGTCCATGTCTTGAGCCATACGCCTCGTATTTTATCTGCAAGTCAACATTCATTAACTCATTGTTAGATAAACCGACAATTTAACAAAAAATAAACATAACAAAATTAATATTGAAAGTTCTTCATTTAATTTTTCCATTAAATATGAAAAGAAAACAATGTGAATAATTTAAAAAATTCGACTTTGATCACAAAATTCATTCATTCATTTATTTATCCATCCATCCACTCAGTTAATTCATTCCTCCATCTAGTATCCAACAATCAATTTTACCTGTCCAACCCTCTCATCGAGTACCTCCTTGTACATAGAGATGTCTAGGTAGTACCCACTTTCGCTACTAAGGTACAATCGAATGGGGATGCGAGTCACGCTGTTCACCAATCTGGTTGGTGTATGAAGAATATCCAGCATGGATTAAAATTATTTTCCACACAATTATTTTACAACCTAATAAACCTTATATAACATTCATCCAGTCGACCTCATTGCTGACGATCTACAAATCCAATCGACAGACAACAATAAAACTGACCAAAAGAATAACAGTAACGCATAATAGAAATGCTAGCAAGCCTAGAACAAAAACAAACTTGATGGTCATCTTGATTTCACTCTGCATGACTCTCAGCTTCCAGATCCTACTTCCATATTTCATCACCATCGTTCTCACCGTATCTTCCAACTGTGGACACAAAACGTTTTAGACATTAATAAAGTATAACTGAAATAAAGTAGCACAAAGATGACACAACTCCTCATTTTCAAAGTCGTGAAAATAATCTAACAAGGAGGCTAATGAGGATAAGATATGCTACAGCATGACCATCTTTTAAACTTTTAAATAAGTAAAATATTTTAGTATTTTTTTTAGCAAGCAAACACACATCCCTAAACACACACATACACACAAACACACACACACACAGACAGATAGATACGTAGCAAATAATTAAAAAAAAAATTAGAAATAAGAACCTTGGCAAGATCGGACAGTGTGAGAGTTGGTACAAAATTCAGAAATATGTGGTTGCAATCTGTCTTCTTCGTCTTTGTGATTTGATTATTTAATTTCAACGCGTTATATAACATGAACTAACTTATTTAATTTCAATGCGTTACACAATTTCATTGACTTGATTGATTGAGTTAAAAACACGCACATAGTAAAATCTTAAAATAAAAAAACATCAACCAATCTGAACACAAAAACATTCTAATAATTGTGTAATTTAAACATTGGCATCTTAAAATCTACAATAAGACATAAGATCAGAAAAATTTAAAAAAAAAAAAAAACAACATTGGCCAGAACATTTACAAAAAACAATAGAAACAACATTTCAACAAAAAAAAACAGTAAAGACATGATCATTCGCAACAATTAAAAAAACCCACCACCAACAGCCACCAACAACCACAAGTCACGATCACCAACAAGATGAACCTGATAATGTGATGATGCGACTTCCAGTGCATCCATGGCTTCGAGTAGCGTACGTTCGCCTTCGTTTCTCAGGTACTCAAATGAAGCTTCCTTCGTGACCAGGTCCGAATGGCGAATGATCGATCGAACGAAGAAACGATAATCTGTTACTTCTTGACCTTTGGCCGACTGTGGTAATGATGAGTAGGAATGATGATGACGATAACGACGATGATGAGAATGATGAGTAGGATGATGAGTATGATGATGAGTATGATGATGATGATGATGAGTATGATGATGATGATGATGAGAATGATGATGATGAGTATGATATCAACAAAATGAAGGTAACGACCTTAGCTTTTCCAAGATAGAGATGCATTCTGTGGTTAACTATTGGCATTGCCTCCAAGTCAAAATTACTCATTCTGTTGATCTCAAGTTGAAACGCCAGAGCTGGCTCCAAGTGTCGGTAGATCCGGTCCTCTGAAAACTATACCGACGATGATGATGAAGGTTGATGATGAGATGATGGTCATGAAAGATGATGATTACGGTACATCTATGCTGTTAATCACGTTATAACGTTGAGGGTTGTATTAATGGAATGATAGCAGCGCCAGCACTACAATAGCGAAGATGATGTCAGTCAGATGATAGGATGACGGTGATAAAGATAAATGTAATGATACTCCCCATGACTAAATATGATGAAATATTATCATGCCAAAATATTTGTCCACTTCAACTTACCTGCTTCTTACTTCTGAAGGTAAAATATTTCGGAAATTCCCGTTTATGGAGTACCAGGAATGTGATCCGCCTGATACCGTACGTGGCCAGTTCATGGCGCTGAGAAGTTTGTTTCAAAGTATTCAGTCACTAATTACAAAAGTTCTTCGTTCGATGTTTCATGTTATCGTTCGGTTTTGAAATGAAATCAGAGATAATATGTTGTCTCAAAATTCTGGCAAACTCAATTCATTTATTTCCATTACCCCATTTCACCGCTTGATTGTTGCTTATCTTTAATATTATTCAGTGCATTAGACCACAAATTCAGATCAACCATTAATTCATTTCCCAAAGAATCCTCCATTTTAAAAACTGAGACAAACACACACTGGCATACAACAAATCGTGAATGAATAAAAGTAACCTTCTCCAAGCAGAATCTATTGAAGACGAATGCATAACTCTCATCATCTTCCTTGTTCGCATACCTGATTGCAATGTTCATGATGTGCACAGGTTCACTCACTCTACTCTGTATGATGAAATGATTAGATTCACTCACTGCTAGCGTAATTAGACAACTTATTAATTGATTCGATCCGACAAACACAGACATGCTTAAAAATAATTCTCTATCTGTTGCATGCAGCAAAGGTTTTTGTGCCATGAAACTTGTACAGCGTACGAGGTACGTTCATTTTTTCGTACGTAGACAACAATCAACTCGTCATACACACCAAACATGTGACTGACTAGGGATCTCATACGGAAGTCATTTGAAACCTGTTAATTATCCATCAAATCTTTGACAGTTCTTTCACAGTAAATAAATAAAGATGAAACAATAAGGAGAAAAGCAACTAACGGCATCTCTTGAGCAGACTTCCAGATCTTTGGTTGGAGTTTTGAAGCGCTCCATTATGAAATCAAAACAACTGCAGGGACAAAACATCGAACAGGGAAGTGGTGAATGAACAAACTTGATTTTAAAATAAAACAATTGGTAGCATTTTTATTAATAAAATGTCTCTGAATTTGCTAATACACTTGTAACATGAACCGTTATGAAAATATATTTCAAAGACCAAAGACAAATAAGAATAGTGAAGACACTTGAAATACTACTACAACAATAACAACAACAATAACAATAATAACAATAATAATAATAATAATAACAATAACGTAAATCAAAGAAACACAATAAGAAAGTTATTACGAAGTGAATTCGTAGAAAGACTCGAAGGCGGCCATGACGCCCATGCGATGGCACTGCACGATATCCTGGAAGAGGTTGTTCATCGAGTCGTCACTGAAGCTGGCTATGCGTGGCAGGCCCAACGGCTGTGGGTGAATCATGGTCGTCGAGTTCTTGCGGTTGATCAGTCTGTTCATTTGTTTGTTGGTTTGTTTGTTTGTCGGTTGGTTCGTTGGTTGGTTTATTGGTACATTGATTTGGTTTTCGGTTAGCAATAATTATTAACAAACATTCTAGCTTTGTTCGTTTTAAACACTACCCTCCACTCAAACATTTATTTTTTGTATCAGTTCAACAAAACAGACAGAGAGACACACAATACCTATTTGGATGGGTGCTGGGCAGCAAAAACATGAACTCAGTTACAATATGTCCAGTATTTGTGGGTATCTGATGCATGTAACTTATCTCGTAAGCAGTGTATGCCCTTTGTATGTACACCTGATAGTAGTAAATAAACTATGCAAAATCATCAATACCAACAACCAAGTTAACGATAGCATTATCAACAACAACAACAGTAACATTATCCACAGTACCAACAACAACAACAAACATGAACATAAAATATATATATTAAACCAACCTCAAGAGCGGCCTGCTTGACAATATCATTAGAGTGATAGAAGAAATCTTGCAAGACGTCATAAATGCTGGTCTCAGATGTTATCAGCTTCTGCGATTGTTTCATTTGGAAGGATGTTGGCGTTTCATTGTGATGAGGTTGTTGATGGAAGTTGTATGCGTTATCATTGGTGATGTTTTGCAAATAAAAAGGTGGCTTTAACGACAATTCATCAAGAATATTTAACGAAGTTTATTTAATATTTAAAGAAGTGCACTTGTGGACGATAAATACACGTCCACAATTGCACTTCATATAATTCACTCACTCAAAATTTCTACCATAGTTTTGAACCTTACAACTTTATTTGCCATTGTCATTATCGCCTAATAATTTCATCAACATCCTCATCCAAGCAAAACTCTCAATAAATCTTACTTTTAAGTTTTCAGGACTGAAGTTGTGGCCGAACGTATCGATAGCAGAGAGGAAGATGGACTCAACTTGGTTGTGTCGAAGTTCGTATGGACTCTGGTAGGCTGTGATCAAGATCTAATGGTCGAGCGTACGGTTGGTTAATCGGTTGGTTGGTTGGTTGGTTAGTTAGTTGGTTGGTTGGTTGGTTGGTTAGTTGGTTGGTTGGTTGGTTGTTTGGTTGGTTGTTTGGTTGGTTGGTCGGTTTTACGGTTGAATGACTGATATCGCGAGATTCATGACATTAAAAAAAACCATAGCACTGCAAATTATTGTACGTACAGCATCACAACTGAAACATCAAAAGTTTAATGATACTGCATTCGATATCATTATCAACAATATCATTCTCATCATCACCATCATCATCATCATAACCTGTCTTGCTCGTAGTGCAACTTTTGCATTTTCAGCTTTGTTGAGTTTGGTCAGTTCCTGTAGTAAAGAATAAATGTCCTCCGACAGGTCTTTGCTGTAGAAGTTGTCCTGTCGATGAATTCAATCAATCAATCAATCAATCAATCAATCAATCAATCAATCAATCAATCAATCAATCAATCAATCAATCAATCAATCAATCAATCAATCAATCAATCAATCAATCAATCAATCAATCAATCAATCAATCAATCAATCAGTCAATCAGTCAGTCGGTCGGTCGGTCAGCCAATCAGTCAGTCAGTCAGTCAGTCAGTCAGTCGGTCAATCAATCAATCAATCAATCAGTCAGTCAGTCAGTCAGTCAGTCAGTCAGTCAGTCAGTCAGTCAGTCAGTCAGTCAGTCAGTCAGTCAGTCAGTCAGTCAGTCAGTCAGTCAGTCAGTCAGTCAGTCAGTCAGTCAGTCAGTCAGTCAGTCAGTCAGTCAGTCAGTCAGTCAGTCAGTCAGTCAGTCAGTCAGTCAGTCAGTCAGTCAGTCAGTCAGTCAGTCAGTCAGTCAGTCAGTCAGTCAGTCAGTCAGTCAGTCAGTCAGTCAGTCAGTCAGTCAGTCAGTCAGTCAGTCAGTCAGTCAATCAATCAGTGTGATATAAAAGTACACAATGTAGAAAGACAAATACACAGAGATGGAAGATATAGAAAGATGAAATAACTATAGATATGAATATACAAATGACAACAAACAATGAGCGAGATGATGAGTAGGTTCTTCTTGGCGACTTGTGAGTGTGAGAAGATGAACGGAGTGACCAGGGTCATGTCGTCTTTGTTGGCCCCTCGAAGCAGGGACACACATTTGTCGTATGAACCTGACACGTCATTATCATTATTATTTTTGTTATTATTAATCATTGTTATTATCATTATTATTGTTATTTTATTATTATTATTAGTAGTAGTAGCAGTAGTAGCCGTTGTAGCAGTAGTAGTAGTAGTAGTAGTAGTAGTAGTAGCATTAGTAGCAGTAGTGTTAGTGGTAGTGTACAAGTAGTACAAACAATACTGACGCCAACAGTAACGATATAGAGCTAATTACTATTGTTAGGTAATTATTAGATTAAATGATATGTAAAAAAATACTGTAAACAAGCTGATGATGGTGACGAGAATGACGATGATGAAGATGATGTGACTGAGACATTGTTTATTGTTGAGTGCAATCAAACCGAAATGTGAATAAATAAACAGACCATGTTGGAATTGCGTTTCAATTTTCAGATAGTTCCTGATGAATTCTTGTATGACAAGTTTCGTGTGCCCTCTCAACCCGTTCCTAAATCTGTTCAGTTGAAGTTACAGTGGAGACTGATTCCTTCTAGCGGGAGCCAGCAAGTCGTCGTCATCGTCATTGCGTCATTATTATTTTTATAACGTTAAACATGTTGCCTCCTACAATGAACATATTGTTTGAAAATGTAGAACGTAAGTTTTATTTTACTAGTTTACAGGTCAGCTAGCTAATTAATATGAGCAACTCAACTGACCAAAATAGCCTAATCGAATAATTACTAATTAAAATTATATAATTATGCGGGGTTTGATAGTAACTATTGAAGTTTGAAAGAACACATGTAGAAATTATTACAAAATCTTGAAACAATAGTAGAAACTTTTTGACGAATTGTCCGATGCCCTGAGTTGCGATGAAGAAGACATCCTTCTCAGACCTCTTGGTGAGGGAGGCAGCATGCGAGTCCAGGATGTTGGCAATCTAATTCAATGGGACACACTTTCATTTATGAATCCTATATCATTAATATTTCACCGTATCAAAAGTAATTTGGTCACAAAATTTAAAATTGGAATCCCAATTTTTTCTGCAATATATTTTTATTCTCTTCAAATACCTGTTGACTAGGAAACTGGCACATGACTGAAGTGATGTTGCTCGCATATCCAGCCATCAACTGGCGCAATGAAGTTTCCACTTCCGTCGGAATACGACCTGATATGCTCGAGATGATCTCCTAATAATGGAACAAAATGACGACGCCATCACATCACGTGATAACAACTACCACACACACACACATACATACACACACACATACACACCACACACACACAGCAATATACAGCCAAAACAACAAACGATAATGAAGAAGAAACAAAGCTAAACCAAATGAAGCCCGACAGCAAACCTGCAACTTAAGAAGTGGTAAGTGTGGATCTTTGAGACACTTGGAGAGGGTTTCCAGGTTCTGGTCCAGGCGCTGCTTGAAGTACGGGTCAGGTAGGCAGTATCCTGAATGAAACAAAAACCAATTTTAAATGCTACGCTAATAATAACACGCCTTTATCCTTGGCATTTTGTCAATTATTACCATCAGAAATATCACAGTCACTATAATCATGATTATTTAAGTAAAAAAAAGTGCATCGGCTCATTTTTCTGAGTCGGTTATCATCATCCCCAGCATCAGCATACCCACTGAATAATAGGATAATACAACATAGCAAGCAGCATGGCGAGTACCTTCGAGAATTTGATCGATAGATGATTTGGTGTTATCGAAGATCTGATGCAGCTTGTCTCCGAGATGAATGGCCCGGTCTGTCTTTGGGAATTGACCCTCGTACGGTTTCGACTGGTGGTCGGTAGTGAAGGGGTCGAAGGGATGAAGAGAACGATCGAAAAATGAATAAATGAATGACAGAATTATAAAAATGGATGCATAGAAAGATGCATGTGCCAACGTAATGATAAGTACGTTTACAGGGAGATGTGTATACAGAGAGACGTGATATATCAGCAGAGAGTATGACTACGTAAACCATTCTATAAAATGACATCAACACATTTTAAAAATAACAACAATAATATCAAAATTTACTCATAAACACAACATCAAAACAAAACCCGAAGGCAACAAGTAAAGACCATTTGAACTTTGGAAGCATCATCGAGGGTCAGGGTGGCAATGACGGTGCCTGCATCCAGGGAAGCACCTGGCCTCTTCAAATAGTGGATGCTGGTCACGTTGATGGCAGATTAAAAATATAAACACATGAAATAAAAGTACAAATAAATATGTAGTCATAACAATTAATAAAGGGTTGGTGTTATTGACAAAAAATGAGCACCGATTGAAAGATCGGCACGGTACTAAAGCACGTGTCGGTAAATCGAACGAGGGCTAGATCAATGACCCTTAACCCTCTAATCAAATTAAACCTGACGCTTTGAATCATGTTAACTTGATAAAGAATATAAACTCATACACATGATAATATGCAGTATTGGACAATTTTACATCGCAATAGTCTTGAAAACTCTTTAAACTGCAGTGTATATGAAAAAACATAATGTTGAACGTTATACAACAAGTGTGCTACCAAATGAACGCTGGTGCAAGTATATTGGTTGTTAACTGCTTTTAAGCCCAAGATAAGCTCTTCAGTCTCGTAATTATCATCACCCCTACTAATATCATCAACACAAAACAATCCTCATCATCATCGTCACCATCATCATCGGGACAACCAACAAACCATCCACTGTGAGCAGCTCTGAGCTCCATGATCATTTTCATAACTTCGATCTCAGCAAACAAGTCACCAGCATTCACGTGACCACCTTCCTCAATCAAATATCCAACCAGCTTCCCTGTCGACGGGATCCTGTTGAGACGTGATGATGGCGTCCGTCATATCTTAACTAGAAAGTCCATAGATTAATCAATCAATCTTTCAAACAACCAATCAACAAACTAATCAAACAATCAACCAGCCTAAGTTGAGTAGGGTCGTTATCTTTCTCAAAGACACAAGTTTTGTTTCCGATGACTATCCTGTATTGGCTGGTTTCCTCCTTCATGTACGTCGTGTAACTTGAGCCATCTATCGACACCAGCAAACCCCCGTCCGTTAGTCTGCGTGAGTTGTTGATAGGTTGTTGTAAGGTTGTTGTTAGTTTGTTGTTAGGTTGTTGTTAGGTTGTTGTTAGGTTGCATTGTGTCGGCTTTATGTTATTCTATTGATTGAGATGGTATAACAAGAGTCTACAAAGCACCAACAGTGATCATAAACTGGCTGAAGCTATGTGCTCCAACCAAACTCTTACTCCACGGATTTTTATATGTACGGAACTCGTCCGACATCCTATTCCGACCTCACCATTCTTCAAACTCGCAGAATTTAAAATCATTTAACTAATAATGTAAAAATCATTTAACTAATAATATGCCGCAAAACCAGCCCACCAGATGCGTTCAAACAACACAAACGGTAAAAATACAAAACGGTTTAAAATTATATTGAAATGCGGAATTTATAATCTGCAGAGTGAATTTAAAGAAGTTCGAACTTTTTATATTTTGATTTAAATCTATTTTCGTTTGAAGATTCATGACCTGTATCATTTTATGGCAAGTTAACAAAACTCTGCAACTAGATAATCTTGTACTGTTTATCGTGAAAGTATAAATAAACCATCGTACACAAATTCACTTGGCACGTTTTCTCAACGAAAAGTAGAGAGATCCCCAATATAACTAAACATATTTAATTCCTTTTCTTCTTGCAATTTTCAGATGCATAATAAAAATAAACCATTACAACTGAACCATGCTCTAATTACCTGTGTGCCTCGACCTCAACAAACGAGTTGTTCATGGATATGAAGTACCCGATAGGGCTGGACTTGGTGACCATGACGATGTACTTGATGCCCTCGTGGATCAACTCCACGGTGATCGTGTGCTTCAAGAAACTGGCTGGCAACACTTGACCCCTGGAACAGTGATGAGGACGATGATTAATACTGCTAGTGGCTATCACTATAACGATGAACATCATAATATAAGTTTCTAAATGAATAAACAAAACCTTTCCAAGGTGGCTTGGAAGTTTTGAAAATTTCTGAGCAGCAGTTGGTCGGCAACATGAAGTGACCCAACCACTACAGCCAACATTATGTCCGGCTTCTCTGCCTGTGACAAGTGCAAGTTTAAAAACTAACGAATAAAAGTGTAGAGTAAACAAACCACAAACTATATTCACAAGTACAGCGTATGTTACTATCAATTCAACAATAAACAATTACAGATCTTAAAAAGAAACTGAAATAAAAAAAACTATCAAAGTTGAATATTGATGTTGTCAAGTCAACGATGTAGTTCGTTCCAGTGTGGGTGACGCACTTCCCGCTACTTACCTGCACCTTGTCAGTGATGAGCTTATCTAACCAGCCAGTGTCACAAGTGTTGTTCTGGAAGCTTTCAGTCTCAATGAGTTTGATGAGGTACTCCACTGTGGTCCTGAAGTCACCTCGGATGGACAGTTCCTTCAATGCAACTGCCATGTTTCTGGAAGGATGTGTGTTTGTGTGCATTAATGTAATTACAACGCATGATCGCACAGCACATTAATGTAAACGAGCAGATGAGAAATTTCATAATAATAATGGGAGAGTCAACCAGAGTAACTGCAAACAAAATGAGTATGATGTAAAGTTTGAACGACGAACACGCGGAGTAAAGTAAAAATTTTACTAAAAAAATGACATAGACTCACTCCCTAGCACTCTCTCTATCCTTGCCCCACGAGAAACAATGACCAAACTGTGAGTCAGCAAATTCGTGCAGTCCGCCAGAAGCTACAACACTGAAGTATCCCCAAATGTTCTTGCTACTTCGAAAGGTCAGTTCCTGTACCGTTCCCGAGCTTGGCTTGAAACCCTCATCCGGATTTTCGCTGGTGATGCGAGCTGCTATCACGTGACCTTTGGGGATGGGCTTGTGATGAGGAGTGAGGAAATCGATGATGGTGTCTCCCCATGGTTCCTCGCCGTACAACAACCGAATTTCTTTGATTCGGTGCAAGGGAACTCCCATGGATATCTGAAGAAGTACAGGCAGGCGATCATTATATTCAAACAAGTTTTCTCATTTAAAACCAAGTGCAACATGATATATTAACAGAATAACAATACGAATGATTCAGCACGAGTTATATGATAAAAACAGAACACTTAACATTGAAAATTAATTTATCATAGCTTATTGTAGTTTAATTTAGTTGTATATTCTACTGGTATTGTCCCAAATGTATGTTAAGTTGAAATAAATTGAAAGGTTATTGAATTGTAATGCTTGCCGTTGATATAAATTATTAGAAATTAAAGCTAAAATGTGATACATTGGTGAATATACTGTGTGCACTGTGCAAGTGATGTATATTGTGTAAAATTTAATAAATTTTCATTGAACAACATTCTACGACTCACTTGCAACTGGACAGCAGGCAGATTGATGTCAGCCACCATCTCAGTACACGGATGTTCAACTTGCAACCTGGGATTCAATTCCAGGAAGTAGAATGTTCGATCCTCCTCATTGTATAGGTACTCTACGGTACCTGCACTCTCGTATCCAACCATGCGAGCTAAGTTCACTGCAGCCTGTGTGTTTGTTCATTTGATTGTTTGTATCACTTTCTGTTGTTTAGTTGTTTATTTGTTCAATTGTATTTGACATGTATAGAGAATTGAGGTGTAAGAAAATAATATCCGCGATACAACAAGGGAGTAATGCCTTCTCCATGGCTTCTTGGATATCTTGTGGAGCAACCGTGACAGGTGCCTCTTCAATAATCTTCTGATGCCGCCTCTGGATGGAACAGTCCCTGCCAAACAAGGAGATGGCATTTCCATATTTGTCAGCAAGTAGCTGAACTTCCAAGTGACGAGCCTTCTTAGCGAGTTTCATAATGAATATTGGAGAACCAGGAACCTCTGCCTGCACCTGTTTCAAATACATTTCATCAAACAACTTAGACAACAAAAATAAAAACAAAAAAAAAACAAAAAAAAACGACCAAATAAATTGGTATCAGTAAGTAAATGAAACAACTTGCAAAATATAAAAATCGAACAAATTTTCAAAATGTGACCAGTAGAATGTATTGTTAACCAGAAGCATATAAACTGCAGTCGGTCATACAGAGCGATTTTCATAGATGAAAAGAAAAGTAAATGTCTCAGGACAGCCTCGCCTGTGATTATTTTCAACTCCTTAGTCAGTTGCAGTTATTTTTAACAAAGTGAGGCAATTGAAGGACTAGGTCTATAATTGAAACGAATTTAGAATTTCTAAATAACTCTAAATTAACTTCCAGATAACAGTAAATCAAACATCACAAACAAATGCAACAAACATTCTCGGCATATGAAAACTACGCAAATAAAACTAAACAATAGACATTATCTAAACAAAGGTCACTATCTTATCAATCAGTTCATCTTTAACTAATGCACACGTGAACAACTGGACCACCATTATATACCTGTCTGAAGAGATTAGGCATGTCATCAACACTCAGTGACTTTCGAATGCCTTTACCTCCTCCTCCTTCTGACGCCTTGATCATCACCGGGTAGCCTATCAGTTATCAATTTAATTTGACAATTGAGGGAAATATTAAGTTATGTTACCAAAAAACGACAACGCTGCAGAGAACAAAAAATGATGACCAACCATTGCAATACACTTCACATTGCATCACTTGAAACAACAACAACCATAACAACAACAACAACAAACCTATGATGTCAGCAGCTCTCAATGCCTCATCAACCGTAGTCACAATCCCCTTTTGGTACATCTCGTATGGAATGGTGATGATATTCTCTCGTCTCTGCCCCAACTGCTTATATAAGTTTGAATCTATATCCACTTTTAAACCTGAATGAACATATTGAAAAAAAAGTTTAATAAAATCGGCGTTGTGAACCAAAATGTTGGTCTCATTTCAAATATTAAAGTAATTAACCGACCAACATTATCTAAAGTTAATCAGACGGTAAATACATGATACATGCCCATGATAAGATTTATACCGACCAAAAGTATTGAAGGCATTACAAAAAAAAGCATTACCTGAACCACTCCAAGGCAAAGTGGGAACTCCAGCAGTTTGAGCAACAATCGATGATGCAATCTTGTCTCCGAGGGCCCACATGGCACCTTCAGATGGTCCTGCATTGAGTGAACCGTTTGCAAGGAATGAACCATTTGGAATTAATGAACCGTTTGCAATGAATGAACCATTTGCAAGAAATAAACCAATTGCAAGGAATGAACCATGTCCAATGAATTAAACACATGTGTGTTGTTTAAACTTTTCTCTTTCTCATTATAATGTCTTAAACAAGGAACATTCACAAACATTTTTTATGTATTTTTCGCGTTTTAAATGCGTTTTTAATAGCTCGTATTGTCTGTATTTTGCATCATTTATCTATTCAATTCTTTTATTGCTGACGTTTGAAAGAGGTTGAATTTTTATAAAGAATAATAAAACCAAATTTCAAATGGGGTGGGATGGGGTGAGAAATTAAATTGATCAAAAAGAACTACAAAGAAAGCATAAAATATAACGATTATAATACAAAAATTACATAAAAACACATGAAAAAATGTCTCAAAGAGTTTGCTGCAAACGACAAGTTGAATGAGTAGAACACAAAAAAATATTTGTACTTTCTACCTCAAGTGAAATAAATCTTAGAAAGCTTTGAAAATTTTGAACTGTTGGCCCACATTTTGGTTGCAATGATATTTAAAGCTGTATTCACTATTCATTCCAAATATTGACATTCTTGTTTTCACATTGGTTTTATAAAACATTTTTCATGTCAGCATGTATTTCTTATTTTAACTAATGATTTAATATTAACTACTCTTAATTTCTTACATGTATATTTTTAATAAGTTTGTTTGATTTTTGCTTTCAATAACTTAATTCTAAATAGCATGCTCGCGTTTTTATGTTCGTAAAAATTCTTTGTAGCACTGGAGGTCACACTTTATTAAAATCCTTTCCTAACGCTTTCTAAATTAAAATTACCAATCAAGCAATATTCAATAAATTAATTACCATTAGATGTGATTTTATAAAACTGGATTTGGAAACAGATAAGTTTATCTTAACAACATTTGCTCCAAAAATAGTTTTCATTGCTTAAATTATTATAGCACAATAGTTCGATGCAGTCGCATATACAATGCAAGATGTAATGTAGACATATGTTGGTATAGATAAAGTAGTAAAACACGTTAATCAGAAGAATATTTTTGGGTGTCAACAAAATAAAGTCAGTATGTGAAAATAAAAAGTGAATAACAACATCTTTTAATGAATCTGATGATCTTTTCAAACAATGATAGTTCGTCGTCTCATCATTTCTTATTCTACATAATCAGGCTGTTTAAAAACCTATTTGATATATCCTAACAACATTTTTGTTTAAAATTATTTCATATATTCTTCACAAAAATAAAAATCTATACATATTTTAAAACTTTGAAAAACAGACGTAACATTCGAAGCCGAACCAAAAATTGACAGATTGAAGATGAAAGATGAGATTGCTAGTTAATAACAGGATTCTTGGGTTGAGCGATATATGGTTCAGTTGTTTTCCCCTAGCTCCGAATTTCTTAATTTAATTTTTCCTTAATTAACGAATTTTTAAAATTTTATTTTTTATTTTTTTTTTTAATATTATAAATTGCATACTTGCACGGAACCACCAAAGGTACTGGTGGGCCAGTCAGGCTGGCGCCACGCTACAAAAGGGCCAGGGTGGTTACGTCGCCAACTATAATATCATCACCACCGAAGATGGACAGACCAATGTTTTTTATCATTGAACCGCTAACACTGGATAATGACCACGACTTCCGAAAAATGTCAATATTCAAAATCTGTAAATTCTTCCAAACCACTCTAGGAGAATTGAATTTCATTAAAATTCAACCAAGTTAAAAGTTAAGTTAAAAGAAGAAGAAACTCAACGAGATAAATTATTAAAAATCAATTCTATCTTGAATGAAAAAGTTAAATGTTATCCACACAAATCTTTGAATATAAGTAAAGGAGTTATCAGAACAACAATTTTTAAATACTGCTCTGAAAGTGAAATAAAGGAAGAATTAAAAAGTCAAGGTGTGATAGATATTTACAATATAAAAATAACCAAAAATAATCAGAAAATTAACACAAACACCTTCATTCTAACATTCAATAGTCCCCAACTTCCAGGAGATTTAAAAGTTTGTTATCAATCAATCAAAGTTGAAAAGTTTATACCCTTTCCAACATGATGTACAAAATGTCAGAAATACGGTCACCACCATAAGATTTGCAAGAGTAAAGATGTTATTTGCTCAAGGTGTGGAATTATAAAACATAAGCCCACATGGGAAATCCCATGTCAAAATACCCCAAAATGTTACCACTGTGGACATAACCATGAAACCTTTTCTAAAGAATGTTCAAAATTCAAATTGGAAAAAGAAATATTAAAGACAAAAGCTGAAAATAATGTATCATATATCCAGGCGAGAAATCAGATATATCAGCAGAAAAAACCATTATATTCCCAAATAATTACAAAAAAAGCAATGGTAAATAAAGAAACCCAATGCAATCTCATAAAAGATCCAACAAACTACTGCATGACATATTTAAAGAAAAAACCATCTAATACTGATAAATCTCATAAAGGAAGAGGGAAAAAATTGGAATCAGATCATGATGATGACGACAGGAGCAATACCAGTAAAAGTAACTAATGGTAATAGTGTTAATAAAATTGGTAGTCATAATAATGGTAATGGTAATAATAATGGTAATAATAGTAATGATGATAATAATAAGAATAATGATAATAATAAAGGTAATAATAATAATGGTAATAATAACAAAAAAAAAATAAAGATCCATATTCATTCTCTACTGATGAGGATATGAAAAGTAGTGATGATAATGAAGTATTTTGTAACAATGATGATATATATGTAAATAATATCAAAAGGGTTACAAAAGATAACAATGAGTATGGCTTCTAGTAAAAAAAATGCCAACAATAGACATACAAACAAGGGATAAATCAGACATACTAAGCAACAATGATGATCATAAACCAATTAAACGTCAAGATGATATAATGCATAAAAATCCCAATAAGATTAGAATCCTGCAATAAGAGGAATGAAAAATAATTTTCCAGAACTACAGATCTTAATCTCCAAATATAATCCTCAAATCATATGCCTGCAGGAAACTAAGGTTACTGATGACAAGCAAATAAATTTGAAAAACTTCAAGGCTTACCATAAATCAGCCATACCAACAAAAACAAACCCATCGGCAGGAACATCAATTTACATCCATCACGATATAACACAATCTCC
The DNA here is from genome assembly GCF_000326865.2 of Helobdella robusta. NCBI lineage: Eukaryota > Metazoa > Annelida > Clitellata > Rhynchobdellida > Glossiphoniidae > Helobdella > Helobdella robusta. The sequence continues at coordinate 4,550,333 of NW_008705459.1, read as the reverse complement.
AGTTAAAATAGAAACTAATAAACATTTTATAGCAACAAGAATAACAATCCACAATAAATCCATAACAATATGCAATGAGTATATAAAACCAAACTCATTGATCAAATCACAAGAGTTAAAACATTTAATTAAACAAATCCCTAAACCATTCATATTATTGGGAGATTTCAATGCTCACAACAAAATCTGGGAATGCTCAACTTCAAATGCTCAAGGAATACACCTAGAAAAAAACAATAATAGAAAGCGATCTCTGCCTAATCAAACCAACAAAAGCAACAATGTATCATGATCATACAAATACTTCATCAACAATAGATCTAGCCATGACCACTCCAGCCATTTTTTAAGATATAGAATGGGATGCAGAAGACGATTTACATGGCAGTGACCATTATCCAATAATTTTATCCATCAAAAACATAAGAAATTATGATTTGAAAAGAATAAATTACAATAAAACAGATTGGACTGCATTTAAAAACATGACAGAGGAAAGAATGAAAAATGTTAACACAATTGATGATGAATCAATGAACAAATGGATAAAGATTATAACAACAATCATAGACCAGATTACACCAGTTATAAAAAATAAAAGTGGTAAAATATTAAATCCTTGGTTTAATGAGAAGAGCAAAAATGCAATCAAGCAAAACAAAAAACATTCAAAATATTTAAAAATAACCCTACCCAAGTCAATCTCATAAACTATAAGAAATTCAAAGCAGAAGCATGTAGAATAGTGAGAGAAGAAAGGAAATTCTCCTGAAGTTCATTCGTCAGTAATCTCAATGTCAACACTTCAGCAGTAAAAGTATGGGAGATGATCAGAAAAATTAAAAACAAATATAATACCAACAAAAACAGCCATATTATTGCTAACAATAAGGAATATATAACTGACCAAGATATATCCAATATTTTGGCCAACTACTTCCAGCAAAATTCAAAAAATTTAAACAACCAATTTGCAAACATCAAATCAACAGAAGAAAGTAAAGATCTGGATTTCAATTCAAAAAATTTAGAGCTATACAACTCTCCTATATCAATGAAAGAAATGATGTATGAAATTAACAATAGCAACGATTCCACTCCAGATCCAGATTTAATTACTTACAAGATGCTTAAAAACTTGCCACAAAATGCACTAATGATACTATTGAAAATTTACAATAATATTTGGTACAACTCAAGTCTTTCAACTATATGGCTCCATGCAACAATAATTCCGATAAATAAGCCAAATAAGACCAAATTACAACCTGAAAACTATAGACCAATATCCTTAACCTGTTGCACCTGTAAAATAATGGAAAAAATAATTAATAAAAGATTAAATTGGTATCTGAAAACAAATAAAATAATATCAAACTCTCAATGTGGTGGGATTAAAGGAAGATCTACGTTAGATAACATACTATAACTAGAAACCCATGTCAGACAAGCTTTAAACAACAATGAACAGACGATAACAATCTTTTTAGACATAGAAAAAGCTTATGATAAAGCCTGGAGGTATGGAATTACTAGAGTACTACATCAAGCAGGATTAAGAGGAAACCTACCCAAATTTATTCAAAAATTTTTAATAAACCGATCCTTTCAGGTAAAAATTAATAATATATTTTCTGAAGTAATGCATCCAGAGTTAGGCATCCCTCAAGGAAGCATTTTGTCACCAAAACTGTTTTGCTTACTCTTGGATGGCATAACAAGTATAATTCCAAAAAAAGCAATAGCTTCACTGTATATGGATGACATAACAATAACTTTTAGAAATAAAAATATTGAAATAATGAAGGAAGAAATAAACAGATTTTTGATTTCATTAGAAAAATGGGCAATTAAACATGGAATAAATTTTTCAGAATCTAAAACAAAAGCCATCCTATTTTCAAAAAAACGAAAAAAAATATACCTAAAATTAAAATTTCAAGAAAATTTCATCGAATTTACTCAGCAATATAAATATTTGGGAATAATCTTAGACTCCAAACTTAATTTTATTCCGCACATCCAACAGACCAAAATAAAATGTTTAAAAGCACTCAACCTTCTAAAAGTTCTATCTCATCATACCTGGGGTTCAGACCAAAAACACTTAATGACAATCTATCAAGCAATAATAAGGTCAATAACAGACTATGCTAGTCCTGTCTACGGATCAACAAGGAAATCATATCTGAAAATTCTTCAACCAATAATGAACGAGTCATTAAGAAAAGTCTTGGGAGCTTACAGAACATCGCCATCTAGCAGTTTACATGTTTTGTCTGGGGAGATGCCTTTAACATTTAGACATCAAAAGTTAGCATTGAATTATTATTTAAAAGTTAGGTCTCAGCCAGAAAATCAGAACTACAAATTTATAAACCAGAATCATCAAATAAAATCAAAAGCTATACAAACATTCCCAGCAAGACTTAATGAATATATCAAAGGTCATAACAAAACTAATATTTTGAAAGAAATGGATTATGAACACCCGCCTTGGCTATTGCTGTATCCAGATGTTGATATCAGTATAAATAGAACAGTAAAATTTTATTTAGAGAAAAAATCCATAAAAATCCCAATTCCACAAAAATTTATACTCAAAAAAGGAGTTCGCAATGACAGCAGCAATAGTTGTTTACCAGCAATCAAAGATTATATATAAGCTCATGAAACATCTTCCAAACTATATATCAATTTTTACAGCAGAGATCATTGCTATTGAGATGGCGATAAGCTATGTATCTAAATTCAATAATAACAAATTTTTAATATTTTCAGATTCATTATCTGTAATCACTGCACTTAATCAATATAGCCCTCAACATAATCTGATAAAGCAAATACAAAATAATATACATAATAACTTGACTAATAATAGTAATAAAATAGCTTTGATGTGGATTCCCAGTCACTTAGGAATTCATGGCAACGAAGAAGCAGATCAACTCGCATCACAAGCCCATGCTATCCCAATATCAAATGTACCAATTCCATACAGTGATTTAAGAACTTGGACAAAAAAAATTATGAATGAGAAATGGCAACTTGAATGGAATAAGATTAACAATTATCTTAAACTATCCATGCCAAGTGTTTATAAAAAAAATCCAGATGAATCTAAGGGTTTAAACCGTAAACTGAGGACAATTATTAATAGGTTAAAAATAGGCCATTCAAAATACACTCATTCTTGGATAATCAACAAAACAAATCCACCAGCATGCAACTTTTGTGATGAAAAACTTTCTGTACAACACTTGGTGGAATGCAAAAACCATGATGATATTCGGAAACGATATCAGATCCCCTCAGATATTGAAAAAATTTTCAAGAGAGAAAACATCAATAATCTAATAACATATCTTTAGGAGATAAAAATACTCGACAGAATATAGAAATATTTGAAAAAACTCAAAAGAACCCTAAGACAATTTTGTTTCAAAAGAAAAAAGGGCGTAAAGATAGCCAGTAGCGCTGAAACGCCGTTAAACTGCATTAATAATAATAATAATAATAGTTAATAACATGAATGTAATTTAGTGAAGCATTAAAAAAGCAGCAAAATTATTAGTTGTAGAACAATAAAAATGTTGACTTATAATCAAAATGACTAAAGCAAAAATACAGATAAAAAACTATTCTCTATGTGAATGTGCACATTAACGAATATGGTCATACATAAAAATATACACTATATAATGAAGGTATTTCACTAGCCCATGAAAGAAATGTCATTTTTGTGAAGGAGTTCGGGTAACTTTGGATTCTCTGAAGCGTGGCCCCAACCCGCCCACACTGCCTGAACCTTTGTCCTCTTGGCGATGTCAAGGATGAGTTCAATGTTTGCGTAGTTGTTGTTGTTGGAACCACCTGGGACAGGCACATATTGATCTGCTAGCCTGATGTACTCTGTTCATCATGAGTGAGTGAGTGAGTGAGTGAGCGATCGAGTGAGTGAGTGAGTGAGTGAGTGAGTGAGTGAGTGAGTGAGTGAGTGAGTGAGTGAGTGAGTGAGCGAGCTAGCGAGTAAGTAAAAAGCTAATTGATAAACCAATGATCACAAGAGAAAAATGATGAATTGAAATATAAATTGACGAAACAGCTGATTCAAGTAACTGCCAACCTGCATTAGCTTTCAGGTCTTCGGGAGTTACCATGACAACAAACCTAACAGCTTTCTCATTTTTGAACATTTCATAACTCCACCTCCTGATTGAGCGGATGCACTTGACAGCTGCTATGCCATTGTTTGCAATGAGGACCTTCGAGAATGAAGCAACACTCATTCCTCTCCTCTCACTCAACTCACTCCATCAGTTACACCATTCACTTCATTTCAGTTATTAAACAAAATAATTGAGAGTAAATTATTTAAAAAAAAAAATTTAAATCAGTTAAACTATGTAAACTTAAAATCTATAAGGAAATTTTGTCTAAGAAGTCATACATATAAAAATATTTTCTCAGATGCAAAACACCCTACGTGATGGGATGGGATGTTGTTGAAGGATATAAAAATTAAAATCGTTCAACCAAAATTTCTTAACAGAGTATTGAAAGAATTTGAATTCTCCACAAAAAAATTGTAAAATCAAATAAATAAATAAATAAAATAAGTAGTTGTGGAAATTTGTTTTAACATGACAGCAGTGAAACATAAAAAGAACAAACAATTTCAAGGACAAACCTTGTCGACCACTCGATTGCCCCCGAACCTTTTAACAAATTCTTCAGGGGTGGCCACCGTGAAGTCCTTGCAGGAACCTTTTGACTGGGTCCTTCGGTGGCCTAGGTGGTCCAGGTGCTGCCCCGACATGGTACGACTGTGTTGGAGGTGGGGAACATTCATTACTTATTTGTGCTCAGTGCTAACACTCATGGCAAATATATATATATATATATATATATTTATATATATATATATTTATTTATTTATTTATATATATATGTAAACAATATTATTTCCAAAAGCAGTTATCATGCAATAAATTGAAAGACACGTTACTATGTTAAAATTTATCAACAGAAAATGAAGAATAAAAAGTAGATGTTATTTACTGAGTATACAATCTCAAAACTCACAAAATATCAAATAGCCGAACTTAAATAGCATGTGAACAGCCATCACTAACAAACACTCTATTGTCTGCCCTCTATGAATGGCAGCTATAAATATAATAATACAAAATCTATGAGCAATTGAGATAATTATGTCTGTCTTAGTTCTGTGGGTGTGTGATCACTGTGTATGTTTGCAACAAAGTGAGTGTGCGTGCGTGTTTGTATGTGTGTGTGCGTGTCCACATAGCAAATATCATAGCATAACAGCACTGCATGGGATTATAAGCACCAGCGTCATAATACCCCAAAATAATATGATTTTATTTACAATTGTAAAGACAAATACTATTAAAGACACGGTTGCACTCTACTACTAAATTGATTTCAACTGACTAATGAAGTAAAAAAATGATAATAAAAAAATTAATAAAAACCGTTCTTAATAAAAGCAACCCCTAAAGAAAAATCAATAAAGATGGAAAAGCAATAACCAATCAGAGGAGCAATTCATCTCAACATTATTCAATTAGAATGTAATTAACCAACTCATAACATTACAAAAAATCACAGCAGGTTCATCGAACCAGACAGCCAAATGTCACACATCCAACAAGATGCTTTCTTCTGTGTATGTTACAACAGCATTAAACCATTAACCATCTCAACTCCTAGGAACTGATCCATCAAACTAAACAACTGAACGTTAAATTTTGTTGCATGCATCAGACACCAATAAAATTATGCTCCTTATTTATAATTCGTTGTTTATAACTCATCGTTTATAATTCATTCATTCACTATTTACAACTCATTAACGTTCACTTTCAAAGTTAAATGTTAAAATGTATAACAAAAATGAGTGAACATAATGAACAATTAATTATGCTACAACTATTAATTAATTAGAATTTAATTAACATGCCATCAAAACATAAATTCCTACACAGTTGATAAATAATAATTACATAATTATCCCATAATTAAATCATTGTTATGGATCCAAAATTGAAACATAATAAATAAGTTAGTGAGCGCATAGTAAATGAATAAGATACAAACAATTGATAAATAATATATAGTAATACTATTAATTAATTAATTAATTCATTCATTCATTCATTCATTCATTCAATCAATCATTTATTGAATGAATAGATAAGTGAATGAATGCACGAACGAATGAACTAACAAACAACAAAACGAACGAACAATTGAATGAAAAAATGAATTAATTGAATGAATGAATAAAAGCATGAATGAATAAATAAATAACTGATAAATAAATAACGAAACCAAGAAAGATATATACTAGATATGATAGATGGTAATTGCTAACTTTTTGTAACAATGACAACAACAGTACCCATTCCTGGCGTAACAATCAACGTATTTATTACTACTAGAGCTGCTGTTATCACATTCATCGCGGAGGGCGTCGCTAGACTTCACGGCAACCTGAAATGGACTGGTCTCGAGATCAAAATCACTCGAATTTAAAGACATTACCAACGAGCCAGACACTGGACTTTATACGCTACATGAGGAGCCCAATGAAATTGAGAAACTTGGGAAATGGAAAATGATAAATTGGTAGAAGAGGTTTTGTTCTAAAGTTGGTGTGAAGTGAACTGTGAAGAAAACTATGTGAAGAAAACAACGCAACCAGCAATATCCTCCAGATTAATAGTAAATTAATTATTCAATGGAAGATGTTGCCTTCTAATTTAGTTTTTTTTTAGAATTTTAACGTCATTTGAATTGGAAATCAATTGTTAACAACATTACAACTTTTGAAAATAAATGTTATCCAGCATTATTATTTACATATTTGAAACTGAAACATTTACATAACTGAAATATTTACCTTTAACTAGCTATAAAATCACTGGTATTTATGTGTATTTATTTATTCATTTAATTATTTATTTATTTATTTATTCACTTAATTATTATTTAATGAATTTATTTATTTATTCATTCACTTATTTATATATATCAGCAGAAACATTGCCGCAAGTAACATGCAAACAAACAAACAAAAAGCACCACCATGGTAGAGAAGCAACACTCGCAACAACACTTCATTTCAGCGAACAACAGGCAGGCCAGTTGAATTGAACTCAAGTACTAAGTTAGGAGTGTACAGAATGTCAATATTTATTATTTCATTCAAACTGTCTATATCACATATCACACATGACATCATATTTTGTAATTGTGGGTATGATAGATGTAAAAAAAATATATAATAGCGCCTCAAAGTTGAGGCACTTAATAACTCTAAGCAAGGAACATCATACAAAACAAAATACATGTAACCCACACATGTACGTACAATACATACAACACATACACATGCATTGAATGCCAAATGTGTTTATTGTATTGTGTTGGAATTTATGAAGAATTATGTGTAAAGAATTCACAACAACACATCAACACCTGAACAGAAAACGCACACCCATAAAAACCTGTAAGCAATGAAAAAACATTTATACACACACACACGCGACACACACATGCAAACATGTGGAGTAATAAACATAAACAAAATACACTCTTTTACCCAACAAGCATAACCATATATAAAGAATCCTAGACCATTAAATAAACTTTAAAATATTGAGTTCACACATAAAAACAAAGGGCACAAAATGTGAACACTCAAAAAATGTACAAGGATTGCACAAAGGTAATGCAGCTGAATGACCTAATAAGTACAGCCACACATATATAAATATATATATATATATATATATATATATATATATAATATACTATATTGTATATAAAATTTGGTAGAAAAACAAACACAGGTAGATTGGAGAAACCATTAATCAATGCCAAACATTTCTACCTATTACATCAAGTTGATAAGTTGAGTTGATAAGTTAACAATCGCCAGGATTGTCAACAGCACAAACTACATTTCTTAAAAGATGGATTATAAACTGATGGCATGCGAATGAATATAATCTCAAATAAGAACAGTCACACCACTGAAATTTGGGATCATTTGTGTGTCCGTAACTTTGTATGTGTGTGTGTGTGTGTGTGTGTGTGTGTGTGTGTGTGTGAGTGTGTGAGTGTGCCATGTATTTTTGTGTTTCTTTGCGTGTCGGTCTTTGTTTGTCTGAGTCTGTTTGTTTGTCTGCGTGCAAATATGTAACATTAAGAAACAAGATGGTCCAGTTATTAAACGTTATTGTGTTTTATTCTTGCAGTTTCATTCTTGCCTGTGTTTGCTGCTTATTTATTATCATTTAATATCATCATCATTATAATCATTAACGTTACAATAATTTTTATCGATAGTTTTATAAATTTATAAGCAATGCGAAATCATTTTATCTGAAATGATCACGTGGTCATGATCAGTTCTTGAATGGGCTGACGATATGCAACAACCGAACACATTGCTTAGACCAGCAGTATTTGTATATCTAATTATTTATTTAATATGCCTCCAAACAATGGAAATGTGTCAAACAACAAAAAAAGTGGGTCACAAAAACTAAAAAAAAAAACTCCAAATAGGAAACATAAGATAACAAATCACGAAATGAAGAATGATCATTGCATAATAAGAACATGCCACCTCGTGATGATGCAACAGTTCTGCACGTTCTCAACATGATCACCAACTGAGTTTTCCATAAGACCATGTGATATGAAGTATGTACGTTTGATTGTTTGTATATATGTTTGTATATATGTATGTATGTATGTATGTATGTTTGTTTGTTTGTTTGTTTGTATGTATGTATGCTTGTTTGTTTGTTTGTATATATGTATGTATGCACGTATTATTATAATTATTATTATTAAGAATTTATTTATTTAGTACTAATTAAAAAATGTTCTCAAATTGTCAAAAATTGAATCATGCTCGTGATTGATAGCATTTTAATATGTTGCTTCATTGTGAGCCTGTTATCCAACCAGACGCCCAGGTTCAGCGCAGTTGAAGCAAAGGTTAAAATCAACTTCACCAACTCTTATTGAACTTATGTTAAACTTTGACAACTGTTACTTGGTCCCCACTGGGAGCAATTGAGTTTTAGAACGATTTAACCTCAGATATTTACCTGACATCCACTGTACAATTACCAGCAAACAATTGGCCAACGCTTAGAAAGACTCATTTTAGCAACATCTGATGTATATAATAAAAAATGTATGTATGTATCCATGTATGTATCTATGTACATAACCTATAACATCCAGTACATATACATGTAAATAATATACACTTAAGTGAATGTATAGATGCATAGATGCACGTACGTACACAAACAGATGCACATACACGCACACACAGATACACATACACACAGATACACATACACACATACACAGGATATATAACTAAATTCCTAGCCACACAGTCTCAACGTGAACTGTGATACAACGTGAACTGGGAGACAAAGATTAAAGGACATTATTTTTTATAACCTTAACCTTTGTCTTCAAAAATCAGATAAAAAAATAAGGAAATCAAAAAATTTAAAAAACCTGAAGAATAACTTTGAAACTATAGAAAAAAATAATACTCTAAAAATAATATTGTAAATGTCAGTGACAGTAACAAAATTTCAAAATTTACACACACACGACACACACACACACACATATGCATAACACAAGCACACATAAACAAACACACACGCATACATTCAATAAGTAAATATGGAAATTGTGATTTCTGTGTACCAATCCAATCCACTGAACCAAAAAAAAAACAAATAAATTCAATAACTTATGAACAACATGAAGGAACATGACATGGCAGTGATTGGAAAAAAAATATTAATGATAATACCATAGTAGTAGGCAAATGCAAGTAAAAAAAATTATTGTGTTAAAGTTAACAGCTTATATTAAGAAAGAAATAATGTTAACAAATAAGATTAACTAACAAACACCATTCAAATCAAATTAACAAAGAGATTTTGGATACTTTTGAAAGTAAATTTATCCTATAATATAATATAACATCCCCTAATTACATTAACATTCACTTATATTCATAACACATTAATGTCATTGATGGGATGATGATAAAGACGATAACATTGATAGTTAATTACAATAATAACGGTTAAGAAATAAAAAAATTGAGACCATTTATTAAATAAATTTATTGTCACAATTTGGTAACATGCATTTTAGCTGGCAGCAGTTTGAAATAACAGTTATGGAGATAAATAATTATTAATGCAATAAAATTGTGATGATGAAGATGATGATGGGATGAAGATGATGATTATGATGGTGGTGGTGATGATGAAGGGATGATGATGATGATGGTGGAGATGATGATGGAATGATTATAATTACGATGATGTAGTGATGGCGTTTCAAGTGTCTATATATGCTCACCAAAACGATTTACTATTGTTTCTTTGATCAAATGTTTTCAGCTGAGAACACAGATCAGTTCTGCATTGAGAATGAGAAACAATCAAAAAGTTTATCATTAGCTTTAAGATGAAACCTTTTAAAGGTTGAAATTATGGTTGGTAGGTAGGTGTAACATAAACGTTAACAGCATCATCCTACCAGCAGTATTAATATTTAAAATTCATTACAACACTATTGCTTGAACACCCATGTTCATCTCTCCTTTAAATTAGTACCCTATATGTGTATTGTGCCTTGCCTTGGCTCAACATCTCTCATACTTCATTATGAGTTTATGTGACCATTAAAAAAATTAATCTTCAGTTATATATTCATCAACATGAGGAGTAAGACAGGTCGCAGATAATGTATTGTTATAACCGTGCTACCGAACGCACTAGATTCTAGCGTATTCTAGAATGTTCTAGTGACTGGAGCATTCTGGAGTATGCTAGAATCCGACATCTAGAAGAATCTAGAAACGACGCTTGCGAAGAGTATATAAGCGCACGTCGCAAGTGATTAGTGATATTCGTGATTAGTGATATTCGTGATTAGTGAAATTCGTGATTTTGTGAATAGCGATTCGGTGAATTATTTAAAGCATATTTGATTTGTTTGTTGACGTTGTCATAGCGATAGATTTTGAACGATTTAAAAGTTAATTGTTGGGTTAGTTTGAATTTACTGGAAATAAACGATTAGTTGTTTTCTTCTGTAAATAAAGTTTAATAACTAATAATAGTTGATTTCTTCTGTAAATAAAGTTTAATAACTGTTTGGAATATTTTATTCAATCGAGGATTTGAACCCGTCGCATCGTAAATCGGTTACGACAGCGAGTATTATAACAGTATGATTAGCTCATATTTTAAGAGATCCCCTCACATATGTATATGTACAACCCTCTCTCTTTCTCACTACTTACAATGACTAGATTCAAATTTTGAACTGCAATTTGAATTTGAAAGTCAGAATGCATGGACATAAACAATGAAAACTACATTAAACCTTAAGAAGTATTTTTAAAAAAATGATCTAAATAATAAATCATTTTAACAAATTAATTAAATCAGTTTTCAAAAAATTTCTGGTGCTATTGTTAATTTAAAAAAGCAATAGCAGACCTTAAAAAAAAAAGAAAAAAATAAGCAAAAATAAGCCGAGCAAAAACTTGGAAGAACAAACTTTTCACAGCTGTCTGGACTGATGATGCAACCATCACTGTTGGAATGAAGGGATGGTTTAAAGGTTGCAAGCCTGTCATTCACCATTCCATTACTAAGTTGCTCTTCTGCTTGTGTGACAGCACCATTGGCCTCCTCACAGACCACATGACCATTCAACTCTGCGGATGAGTTGCTGGCCACATTTATAGTGAGTGGACTCCTTGAGCAATCAACATTTTCATCTTCGGCCTCTTTGACGCTTTCACATGATAGTGAAAGCACAACTTCTCCAGACTCTCCACACAGTAACTTTTTCTTCCTCTTCTTCTGATCATTCATATCTGAAAAAAAATTTGGAAAACTTTATTATTAAATAATTTAAATGATTTTTCCAATAAAATCAAGATCTCTTTATTAATTGCATCACATATCAGGTATCACAGACATCAATCACATCACCTTGTTACTGATTTGATTTTCCTTTCTAGTTTAATTATGATTTATATTTATATTATAATTATATTATTACAGAAATTATAATTATGGTTTTTTATGACAACGGAATTAACATAGGACAAAACATCAACTTTGAAGTTTATCAACTAAAACTAAATTAAAAAGACAAAATTTTCCTAAATAAAAGACAAATAATAACTTAAAATCTATGTTTTAGATTAAATAATTTTTAAAATAAGAACCATTTGCTAAGCTAAGGACTAACTAACAAGGCTATTGCTATTTGCAATTGTAGGCAAATGCAACAAAAAAAACTTTATTTAATTTAAAAATTAAAGTTTTAAAAATATTTTAGAGAAAATATATTAACCTAAAAACTTATTTTAATTGCCGATCAAAGTGAAAAAGGCAGACGACATGTTCAAATACAAAAAACCCGACAGTGCAAGACGACACCGATTTGATAGTGCCCTGTGGGTGATAATAGGTCACAACATTGGTTTCTTTTAAATCATAGACTTGATATTCTGATAAACATAAATAATTTTTTTTATTTTTCTAAATAAATAGATATATCACGTTTCAATATAATTTTTGCCGGGTGCATAACGATAAAACAGTTTTACTTTTTTAATAACATCTTTAAACGCTTTCAAATTGGAGATAAAATATCACAAAGGGCGGAGTCTGTGATATGATGTGACATGGTTCGATTCAAGCCTCTCATCATAACATCACGTGAACAAAAATTTTTAGAATCCACAAATGTATAAAAACATTATATGAAAATTTTTCAAATATACATATATATGTGTGCGTGAGTGTGTGTCTTGGATGTGTGTGTGTGTGTGTGTGTGTGTGTGTGTGTGTGTGTGTGTGTGTGTGTGTGTGTGTGTGTGTGTGTGTGTGTGTGTGTGTGTGTGTGTGTGTGTGTGTGTGTGTGTGTGTGTGTGTGTGTGAATGGAAGGTTGCATTAATGTAATGTAATGTAATTCACTCACATTTTTATCTTCATTCGTACGTTTTAAAGTTCAACCGTCTTTCAACAAGAAATTCCTTCATCATATAGACGTTTTATTAATTTATTTTATTTTTTAAATTTTTGTTTTATATGATTTGACGAAATAAATATTTGAATATTTGCCTATTGCTTAATTTGCTCCAATGGATTTTCTTAAAATTTATGTAAAATACTAAGCAATTTTCAGCGTTAACTTTTTAAAATAATTTTTTAAAAACATCCTCACCGTGTCCACAAACTCTGATTTTACGGTTTAATTGCTTTCCAAAAAGTGTCAGTGAATGCGAAGAGAAATCATTCCAATTATTATTACAAAGAAACGTCAAGGACATTGTTCTATCAGTTATTTTAGCGAATGTGATTTGAATTTAAATGCTTTCCATCCAGTTTCCAATAATTATCCATAAAAATTACAAAAAATGAAATAACATAATTTTGCTATAAAACTTTAGGAAGATTCTTCATATCTCCATTACGTTTTTCAGACCCATTAATCATTACATTTGCATATTATTAATATTATTTCTCTCCTCTCGAGCACACACACACAGCGCATTGGAATGCAGCAATGCATATGAATCCACGCAGTCACAACTCACAACAATAGAAGGATAAAGGTGTCCATCATCCAAATTGATTTATTGATTAATTGAATTGATGAATAAATGGATGAATGAATGGATAGATGGATGGACGAATGAGTTAATGAATGTTGGTTGTATCAATCGAACGATAGATTTATTTATTTAATATTGTAAAACTTGAAATCATAGGAATAATAGCGATTTTGAATGTTACATAGTTAATTACTTAATAGTTACTTCGTATGTTGTGGTATCTTTTTTTTAATTCCATTTATTCACAAAAAAAGTAAAAGAGTCAGCCTAGCTATAAATGCTTATCTAGGGTTGACTCCAGATAAGCATTGATATCTTACAATACGCTTTTGATACACGCTCCTAGTTCTAAAGCTTTTGATGTATAGCCTTATATGATTGATTGATTGATTGATTGATTGATTGATTGATTGATTTAATTATTGATTTAATTATTGATTTAATTATTGATTTAATTATTGATTTAATGATTGATTGATTGAAACCAGCACGAAACCGTATTTAACAACTGAGCATAGAAATTTTAGTTGAATGGCTAATTGGTTAACCACAATAATAGTTCTCATTTTTTCATTATCTATGCTAAAAATCAAGTTAATTTTAAATTGTTTTGTGTAAATTCTTCATTTTTGCAGTTTACGTAATGCGCTAACTGAAATTTATTAAAAATTTTTTAAATTAATTTGTTGTTGTTGATCTTTTCATGTTTTAACTCGCTTATCTTAGCTAAGGGAACGATAATACGATTGTTTTTCCTAGCCCTCATCTCATCTTCAAGCCATCAACCAATTTTTATTTTCAGTATTGTTTGCAAAATGTCGGAAATGGACAGTTTGAAATTGCTTCAGTTGGAAATGCTGGCAAATGCCGTTATTAATTCGCCATCTGAAGTGAATCAGTCAACGACACCAACCCAATCTAACTATGGCAGTGAGAAACACAGTCCTTCAAACCTTGATATTATGAATGGTTTGGTTATTTTTGCATTTTTAATTATTTAATGGTAAAAAATTAATTTTGTGCTAATTTGTTTATTGAATTCCAGATGAAGGCTTTTCAGCAGACGAGAATAAAATTGTTAGTAACAATGTCAATTGTAATGGGGAAGATCATGAGGTTGAACCAGCCTTCATGTATGAGCCTCAACAAGAAAATATTTCTTCAAGATCCTTATTTGAGTCACCGAGAAATCTCTTTTGTCAAAATGAATTGGTAATCGTTGAAAATGTAAAAACTGAACCGCCCGACCTGGGCTTTTCAGATGATGAGACTGGAGAGCAAGGCAAGATAGAATCAATTGAGAATGACATTACAAACACCATATCTCAGCTGGTTGATAATATCAATGATGATCAGTTAGAGACCAATGAAACTGCTTATGAAGAGAGTGTACGCAGCAGGCAATATGTTAATAACGTTGAAAATGGAAATGTTTATTATGAATTGTCAGATTTATTAACAAATGATGAAAAACTTAGACAAAATTGTTTTGTAAAGTTGGTTGATTGCAAAGGAATTTTAAATTTAGATAAATTAAATTTGATTCCATTGTGTGTTGAAAAAAAGAGAAAACTTATGGACAAAGCAACTTTGGAGTCAAGCGATAAAGTTAAACAGTTTAAACTTAGCAATGATTTTAACACAGTGCAAAATGAATTAGATAATAGAAGTGTTATTCAAACAAAACTGAATGTAAGTTGTGGTGAGAAGTTGAGCACTGTAGTACCATCTTTTATTTCAACTATCTCTACGATGACAAGTTCATCTCATCTCTTATCAAACAAGAAAGTTAAAAAATTTAGTTCTGAGAAAAGTGATTTGAATCCATTGAAAAATAGTAACAAAGTAATAACCTCTTTATCAACATCATCGACAGTATCGTCAAGTATTGGATTTGTAGTATCATCGCCATTATCAACTGCATCAACTACATCAACTACAAAAACATCACTTGTAACATCCACACTACATTCCACCCCCTTCAAATCTCGTTCAAATATATTTTCTATATTAACCCCTGCAAAAGAGATAGAGGATTCTAGCTATGCAACAAATTGTATGGAAAATATGACAGTTTCATCAACATCTCTGTTGACCTCCAAAAGTTTTTCATTTTCTGGTTGGTCATCTTTGAGAACGACACTGCAAATGTCATCAGCAAAATGTAACAAAAAGAAGTACCAACCTGTTGTCAGATTGAAAAATTTGACAGATTTTGATGTAAGTAAAATATGTCAGCAGCTGAAAAATAGTCCTAATATATATACTGACAGAAATGACTCAAAACCATTATCAACATCATCTTCGTTTAGTGAGGAACTAAAAACAAGTATTTGCTCAAATTTTTTAATTTGCTTACGTAATGATTGTGTGATTTGTCCATTTAAAAACAACTGTTTCAACAAAGAAGATAAATTAATATAAAAAAATTCTGTTTTTTTCATATAGTGTGAGGCCATCAATTGGCTTTTGAATGAAAACCAAGCTTAAGAGAGCTGCTGATTATGATTACAACAGCTAATTTTTACTAGGGGCATTAGCATTTCTTTTTACTCTTGCATGTTGTTATGGGTTATTTTGACAAAAGTTTTATAGACAGAAGTGCTCTGAAACCTAATGCTGTGAAATTGCTCTATTAATTAATGTGAAAGAAGAATGGTCTTCATTGTTTAATAATATTGATCTTGATTGAATTAAGTGAGAAATTCTTAATAAAAGAAATCTTGGCAAGTGCTGTCCAGGGTGTTAAAGGAGGAAGCTTGTAGCAAATTGCTGAAAATGTAGGATTTACTCACGTCAAGGCATATTTTTCCAAAGATGTTATAAATTAAGATATAAGTTTCAATTGTAGAGGGCTGCCTAAAAATTGCAACGTTATTGTGTTCTGGTGCTGTTTCTTATTCTAAAATTGACTGTCCATTGTTTTGAGAATATAGCTCATATTTAGTTACATCAGTCTGAATTCATATTTTTCCTAAGCTGTTTAATTCCTGTACTTTGATCTGGCTTACTATCAACATGATCGTGCATCATTAATTTCTGTCTATGGTTCCTCTTGCTGTTTTTTCCCTGCTTACGTGTAGTTAAATTTATTCACTTCATTTATACCTGAATAAGATGAGATCAAGCTACAGTGGAAAGAATATTTCAATCATCTGTTAAATGAAACAAATCCCATCAATGTCAATTTTGACGCTCCACCCATCGAAGGTCCAAATCCAGACATCACTGTAGAGGAGCTTACAGAAGCTCTGAAAGCTATGAAGGATGGAAAGGCAGCAGGGCCCTAAAGTCTAGTGGGAAAATCCCTAAAAATTAACTCAAGGATTTGAAGAATTCATCCATAAAAAATAGACCTTGTAATTTTTGCCTTTATTTCATAGTATTGATTTACTCTTTGATTAAGAAATAATGCAAAGTTTTTGAGATAAATTACATTGCACTTGAGTGAAAAGTTAAACTTTGTCAACATTTCTTTCATCTTTACTAGTCATGATCAGGTTTAAGTGGCTTCTGTTGCATTAGAATGTAATTATTTATTTTTATATTGCTGTTCCTTAACTCAAGTATTTGGTAGATACTATTGATAAATTTAATTGTGTTTGGTTCAACAGTAATATATATCATCTATTGTATAAAGGTATAATATTTTCAGCAATCGTTTCCACTACGTCAAATGTTGATAATTTTGACAAAAATTCTCATTTGAGTAAGAAAACTGACACATCTAATAAGGTAGTTTTTTGTTTATCTTAAACTGTGTAAAAATGTCAAATATGTTATCTTCAATTTTAACATGCTAGTATTGCTACACTCAAAAGTATAAATATACAATAAATGTAAAATACTTTGACCTAGATTTTGATTGCTAGAATCATTTTTTGGTATAAAAATTACTTTTCCAAAAATAATGACTAAACATTAATTTATTTTCAATAAATTCTTATTATTTTTCTTATTAAGCCAAAGATCAATCCACCCTCACAAACACCTCAATCAAAGCATCCAGAAGTTGAAAGTACGAAAAAGCAGGACAAGAAGATGAGGCCATCTTTAGATAAGAAATCCAAATATTCATCTATATCCTCATCCAAGTCAAATAGGAGAGAAGTGAATGAAAAGAAAACAAAGGAAGAAGAAGTGTTAAAGAAGCTTCAAGACACCATACGTATTAAACCCGTCAAACAGCAGTCGTCCAACCAAGTCAAACGAATTCCGAAGATTAATCAGGTGACATTCTTAATATTGAAATTAATTAATTTTTTTTTTTTATTATTATTATTATTATTATACGAAATTAGTAGAATATTTTTTTATGGTAAATGAATGAACGTCTTGTTTCATAATTAATTTACAGATGCTGACAGAAGAAGATAAAGCTCGTAGTGTGCTAGCTAAAATTGATACAGCCGAACCATTAGAGTTCAACAGTAAATACCAGCCAGCAATAAGAGGTAGAGTTCAGAGCTATGGCCAGGCAAACAACTACCAGAATACTGGCTACAGGGATAGATTCAATTTTTACAAGAATGGAGGAGATGGAGATCGGTCATCTGGTTGGAGGAGAAACTACGACAAGTCCAGAGATGATGATGGCAACAAACTCAACAAACGTTTGAATGATTTGAGTGCAATGAACCGACAGTACATTAATAACAACAGATTCAACTCACGTGACAACTGTAAGTGACTGTTGTTTTTATTATTATTATTATGGAGAAAATAAATTGATATCATTAATGAAAGGCTGATAAATTAAGAATATATGAGATGCAGTGTGAAAATAAAGTAACAGCCACAACAATATTATTTATTCAAATTTGAGAAGCTTCAGGCTAGGTATAATAAATTGAATTACTTCAATTGTTACAACTGTTAAGCTTAAAATTTGTAAACCCTCTAATGTATATGAAGCAAAAAGTTTTGTTTTTGTTATTTAATGAAAGCCTTGATAAGGTTACATAGATCTGAATAAATTTATAAGGTTAACTTTTTTTTCTCAGTGAGTTTTAGAGTATGATATTCATAATGCCACCAAACATTTATGTTAATTATTCAGTTGTACCAGACCCTTTCATACATTACATATCTGATCTTACACTTCACTCATAGTTTGAATCTTCTAAACTTTTTGACTTTATTTGTTGAATAATTTACTGCAGCAACGAGCAGCAACAAACCACAGCCATATAATTGGTTTGATGATTTGCCATATGGTGATGGATGTGATGATGATGGTGACCGTGATGATGTCGATAACAATAAGAACAGCAGTACGAAATCGACTGTCAGTGATAACAAGAAATCACAGAGATATAATTGGTTCAACGATTTATCGACTGATGCTGGGTGTGATGATGGCGAAGCAGACTATGATAATGCGGACAAGAATAATAATAAGAGTAGCAATGCTGTCAGAAGCAACAATAACAGGATGCCAATTGAAAGTGATGACAGTACTAAGGTGAACACTATTGACAACAACAAACCACAAAGATATAATTGGTTCAGTAACTTACCATTTGATGCTGGATTCGATGATGGTAAAGCTGGCTATGGTAGCATCAACAAGAATGATAGCAGGAGTGGTTCCTATGGTAACAACAATAAAATTGTTACTGCCAATAATAGCAATAATAATAAAATTAATGCTTTAAAGAATGAAAAAGATGATAAAGTGAACTCTGTTGATGATAACAACAGCAGCAGACCTCAGCGATATAATTGGTCCAGTGATGCCTCTTTTGACATTGGATTTAATGATGACAGGGCTGAATATGGTGCTGGCAACAAGGATAACAGCATGCTCATGAAGAACAATAAGACAGGCAGCATCAGCAGTAACATCAACAACAAAGCAAATGCAATCAATAATAACATCAACAACTATGTGAATCCTGTCAACAATAACAATAAACAACAGAGATATTATCGACTCAATAATTTATCGTCTGGTGTGGAATGTAATGAAGATAAGGTTGACTACAGTACTTTCAACAAAAATAGCAGCCCATTTAGTAACAACAGTAAGATGAGTGGCATCAACAATAAGGTCGATACTGTTCACAATAACATTAATAGCCATCCTCTTAAAAATAATGAAATCGATTTAGATAAATCTCTCAAAAGAAAATTTTTAGATGCATTTAAAGAAATTTTAAAAAAAGATGATTCTCTAAACTTCCATACCAGACGGCAGGTCTCAGATATCTGTCTCCACATTCAAGAACAAATCAGGTGTGCCCTCATGTTTGATTTATATTTTACTTTTCTTTGATTTTTTAGACTGTCAGACAATGGTCCAACAACACAAATACATTAATCTACTTGTTATTTGTGATCTATAAAAACAGTTGCTAAAATTGAACAAATAATTTTCTTAAGTTTTTTTTTAATCAGTAATGTTTAATTTACGTGAAAGTTCAATTAAAAATTTGACAGTAAACCAAGCAGCTCCAAATCCTTTAATCGTAATAAATATCAAAGTGATGAGAATGATGATGTACAAATGACCAACATGTTGGACATTCTTCGACCTCTAGTACCCAACAGCTGTTATCAATCTCTTCATCAAGGTATGTTTTCAAATTTAAATTCATGTCTAAAAAAATAAACGTTTTTTTAGTTTATTCATGATTTTTTTATTTTTTAAAAATCAGTTTTTTTAATGCTATTTTATATGATTTTTCATTTATGTAACTGAAAACTGTTGAAATGCAACAAATGAATAAAATTTATTCAAATTCAGTGTGATTAAATATTATTCAATTTTATGTAATCTTAGTCGGATTTTGATTTTTCCTTCAATCAGAAATGATCACCAATAAGAAGAACAAGTCAAAGGGTCTGCTTCCTCTTCCTTCATCGCCATTTCAATCTCCAACATCTTCTTTACCATCACCACGGCCATCGTATTCAAGAACAAGTAGACCAGCATCCTCACTTCTACCGGATCCTGTTCACATCAATCAGCAAGACAAAACTTGTAAAAATGCTCTCCTTCCCAACCCACCATCATCAGATTCTCTCAGTTCTCAAGATCAATACCGTCGTGCAGATTTCAATAAAATGAGTCAAACTAGTAAGCCTCTGCTGTCCACTCCAGCTGATGCTGCTGTATCTGTTGATCTAGATAAGGATCGTATTGATGATGAGTTATTGAGTAGGAAGAGAGCTGCAATGTTAAGTTATGAAGAGTATAAGAAGTTGAAGGAAGAAGAGTCATCAGTTTTGTTGAAATTGGAAGAAGAAATCAAAATTATGGAAATGCTTATAACCATTCAAAAGGAATTGCTGGCTGAGGATGAACAAAACAAGTCACTTGATGAGAGCAATGTTGAAGATGCTAGTATTAGTTGCACCAAGACAGCAAATGCTAATGACACAGCAAATTTAGCAGTCCATAATGACTTTCAAGTTGAAATGTTAAACAGAACACCATGCACTGCAAACTCTAATGATAACAACACTTGTGACAACAGAGTGGTATCACCATCTTCATCAACACCATCATCTGTAAAAACAATGAATGAACACGCAAATAATGATAAAACAAATGTTTTACCACCTGATAAGGTTTGTTTGTTTGTTCGTTCAAACCCAACTTTTTTAAAATATTTGTGTCTGATTTAAAATTGTTATGGTGTGAAGAGCTGAAGGAAGAAGAATCAGGTGGCTGATAAACAATAACCTTGAAAACCCTAGCTATTTTTCCGCTTTCATACTAAATTGGTTGATTAAAAAAACATTCAATTTATTTAATTTTCATTCTTAAATTTACTTTTGCATTTTTCCTAATGCAGCTCCTTGTGATAAATATTTTTTCAAGTTGTTTGAATCACATTTATGGAATATTTATAAAACTCAATGATTTGAATAACTTTTTATAAATGATTATAACATACGACTCTCACTAATAGCAACAATTGGATGCAAAAGCCTTGGAAGACAAAATTATAGTGTACTCAAGGAACGCCCTGAAATCCCATTATCATAAGGGAGCGGTTACTAGTCAAGAGTTCAAGGTCATTATGAGGAAAGCCATCACCAAGGTATTGTTGTTTGTTTCGTTGTCAACTTTACAATTTGTTTGTTTTGATTTAGGACGGGGCAGGTCTCGGGCCTCCACAAAATTAAAATAATTATGAACAGATAAGTAAAATATTTCGGCCTCCATTAAATAATTAGAGGCCTCCACTTTTCCGTTGCCTCAGAGTCTCCACACCTGTAAATCAGTCGGCACTGATTATAGGGGCTGCAAGTTATCTGAAAATTTATCAAAATAAAGTTCATATCAACATGTAGTACACTAAAAATTTAATTTTCAAATAGATGTCCGTGTTATCTGTTTTGTCAGAACTCAAACACATTCCCAATAATGCACTATTGTTTTTAAGTTTCAAATCTTATGCATACTGCAATCCAATAATTAACTCGGCTGTATATATAGACTGCTTTTTCATCTATAAGTAACGGTTTAAATATAAATAATAATAAATAAATAATTACAGTTTTAAATCAACAGAACTCTCACTTAGAAGTGTTTATTCATTTTTTTTTAATTCTTTCCATGGCAATTTTTTAATTACTGTCAAGTTGTATTGCAATTTTTGTAACACTCTAAGTCTAAAAAATATATTAAGTGTATATTATTTACAAACAAGCTGCATTTGATGTCCAACCCTCAAATATCTGCTGACCGATAACGTAATTTATATTGGAATTAATATCACAGACATTTAAATTAATGAAAAAGTTTATCGAATATATTATAAAAGTAATTTATAAAATCTTTTTTTTGATGTCCTGTTACCAAAAAGAGTCGCAAGTTTTTAGAAACTCCTTATGCAAATATTTATGAAACTCCTATAGTAATTTCAGTAAGTGCAAAAAATAGACACGGCCTCGTTATCGCTAAACACCGCCTCACTATCGCCTTACATTTGTTCTATTTCTTCACCTATTTTCGAGTCCTTTAAAATTTTTATGATTTTTTAGGAAAACCATCTTAAATTTTCGAATTTATAAGTAAAAAATCAGAACGACTAAATCTGGTGTTTTAATTTTAAAAAATAGTTTTAAGTTTGCTTCAATGATATCCATAATTATGGCGACGTGACGGCCTAGTGGTTAAAGGCGCCTGGTCCTATTTTGCAGTGCGTGAAGTGACCGGAGATCCCTGTCTATCACATGCTTTGTATGTGGTGCGTCGTTTAGCACGTATTCTTATACGTTGTTGTGCGTTGTTGATTCCTCTGAAATTAGGAAGGAATGATAAAACCTTTAACTGTTTTTTCTAAATTCTTTTTTGTATGAAATCAACTTTAAAATATAAGGCTTAACTAAATTTTCAACGTTCCGTTGCTTTAATCTTTTCAGTGGTGGCGAGTTGAGAAGAGGTTGTATTGAAAATTTGGTGGCCATGTGTTAATTCTTTAGCTCATTAGACAAACAATTCATATTCAATATATTTTTTCACCCATTTACATGTGCCTTTAAGCAACAAAATTTAATAACTTCTGTTTCAATAGATGATTTGGAAAACTGTACTATATTTTTTTCTAATTTTTACGAAAGCCACCTTAAATTTTCGAACTTAATAATGTTTTTCATATTGCATATATTTATACATCATTTAGAATTGGAAGTTTAAATATATATACCAGAGGCAGATATGAGTTCAACTTTTAGCAATAATACAACATATGCTTAACCACGTGTTCTAAACAACGAGTCATAGGTATGATAGGCGAGGATGTTTTTCACCAGAACGCGATTTTGGATATGCAGTACTCGATAATTTCTATCCTATCGTATCTCTCCGCCTAATTTAGACGATTAATTTCATCGGCTGTAAAAAGTTTCATTTTAAAATATAACTTTTAACAAACAGATATCAGAAAGCAAGAGCAAGGACATCACGCAAGCAAGGGTGTCAAAATTTATAGACGCTTACGTTGAAAAGTTAACAGCTCAAAGAAGGAAAACAAAATTAGGATTGTGATTCACTTGGATTAGTTCATCTTTTCTCATGTAATTTATTCGATAAGAAATTGTTAATAAATTGTGGTCGTTTATTCAAATTTTATAACTAATTTTTTTACAACTTTGTTATAACGTGCTTGGGTTATTCTTAAAACTTGGCGGTCAAAATTCAAAGTAGAATAGGAAAGTGATACATTAAAAATAAATTATATTAAAAATCTGTTTCCCATCATTTTTTAGACTGATCTTTCTTTAAAACAATTTTTATTTAATTTTATTTATAGTTAAAACTGTATAATGCCTTGACAAGTTAATCCTAGCAGCTCGTTGGTAACGTTCGACATTGCTCTACGACGAACGTTATGAACAGATTGAGTCTTATTCGTAAGACTTGTCAAAATTATAATCGTTTTCTAAATTAAAGCTAAGGAATGGGTGTATGAACGGGTGTGGTTAAATAAAGTTCTGGTGTGTGTGAATGTTTTACAATGCTAACGTTGGACATAGTCCTACGGCGAAAACAGTGAAGAGAGCGCGTCTGAAGTCAGCTCATGGGAAGCGCTGTGCAAGTTTTGCGATTGGATTCGAAAGATAGTTATGAAATTAGACTGCGGTTTTGAATAGTGTTATATTGCCATTAAAAAATTGTAAAAATAGCAATTGTTTCAATAAACTTTTTCGTAGGAAATCTTAATGTAGCTGGAGTAGTAAATCGAAAGTGTCAAAATCATGTCGCTCGTTAACCCGTTCGTGAGAATTTGTTATCACTGGTTTTCGTCTTTATGGATCTCGCTGTCAAGGAAAAGGTGCTCTTACATATATATATATTATATATGTAAAATTACCATTATATATATTTACATGTGCTTTTTTGGCTGTTGTGTAGATGTCACACTTTTCTAATAAGATGTCACACTTATCACTTAAAAAATATATAAAAAGTGATACCAAATTAAAGTATGAAGATTCCTGTACAATGAATATGGAATTCTGCATTACTGACGCTCATCGCTCAGTGCATGCTTGTTACTTATTTGCTGAACAGCCCATCGAATTTGGGAAATATCTCAACGAGATTAGCTCTAGAAATTTGTGAAAAATAAAGGCCTGAAATTTTTTAAAGTTACGTAATACACGAAATACAAATGCATACGCGAAATCATTAGAATTGTTTTCCGTACTCTAGTTTGATAGGCGTCATCGTTAAAAAATGTTCATCAATGAAGCATTGTTGAAGTTGGGCATATTGCACATTCACAAATATGAGCTTATAGGAGAATGTAACTAAATCGTGGCTAAGCAAACGTGCTTTCTTTCCCACACTTTATAAAATAACACCGTGACCTTGTCCGATGATAAAAAAAAATCAAAACTTTCAGGTTCTATGCGATAATCGGCATGTTAAATTCGATAGAAGTTAGCTGATTGTTACGCTTCTTTTTCAAGTTTTCAAACTTTCTTATCGAAACTTGAAAAAGAAACTTACGTAACAACTTGATAATATGTACAAAATAAAATATTCTGTTTAAATTTATTTCCAGCCTATATATATATATATAGATACATATATATAGAGAGAGAGATACATATATATATAAATATATATATATGAATTCGGTAGAATTATTGGCATTAATCAATTTAAAGTTTGTCTTTTCAATTTTACTTACCAGAAAGAATTAATCAATTTAAAGTTTGTCTTTTCNATTTTCCTTACCAGAAAGAAAAATTCTGGTAAGGAAAATTGAAAAGACAAACTTTAAATTGATTAATGCCAACAATACGGTAGAATTCATACAATACTCTATAAAATATGGTCTACTTCCAACATATATTTATATATATATATATATCTACATTTATATGTAGATATATATACAAAAAACCGCCGTACAAAATCTGAGATTGATACGATGTATATATATTTACGTTATTCTCCCTATTACAGCGTAACGAAGGAACCAATGAGCTATTTTTTTATATGGCGGTTAAACTTAACAATACACTTTTAGCTCATGAACAATAGCAATTCAAGTGTAAATACATTCTCTTAAAAAGTATCGGCTGCGATATATGAGGAAACAAATAAAAAGGAACAGGGTATTAGAATGGAAAGCTTCATTTGGAAGGTATTAAATGTAGATGGGAAGTCCCAAATAATTACTTTCAACGATGTAGGAGAAAAACAAATGATCTCTAGACTAGCCCCGACATGCACATAGGACAAATTTTAAAAATTGTAACGGTCTTTCTTTATGAAGAAATTTAAACGAGTGAATATGAGAAAAAAGTCTGAATTCGATGACCTTTCACAATACGTCGATAAATGTTAACCCTATCATTTGTTAATGTCAGAAGCAAGTTTAAACAGAAAACAGAAAAAGTCAACTGGTGTTTCAGAACAATGAAGGCAAAAAGTTATGAATTTTTGTGAGGCAAACAAGCTTGTCGTTTAAAAAAGCAGGGTAAGTCCGATTTCCGCACCTAGGCTATCCTAACATAATAAATCGGATCTATTTATTTATACTTGAAAAAGTGGATGTTGTTAGTACAAAGAACTCAATACAATGCCCAACAAATAAATTAGAGTGGCCTACGTGGTTGGTTCAGCGTTGGAACGCCACCGAAAGCTTTTTCATATCTTAGTAATCCTCAATGAAGCACGTTATAACAAAGTTGTAACCTTTTCTGTTTCTTCTAAGTCACATATTTCTTATTATTAATTCATTTTTATAAATATACCTAATTTAAAGAAACAAATTCCAAGGTCCAAAATTTAATTTTAAATATAATTTTATTTTTTTAGTTTTTTAAATGTTTAATTTATTCATTTTATATGGATGCAAAATTATTAAAATAACTATGTACAGTTTAGCCGACAAAAAAAGGATAAGATTTTGTTTTGATTGCTTTTGTAATTATCATTGTAAATTTATTTTAAATAATTTATTCCATTCATTTGAAATTTATTTATGCAATTTGTTCAACCTTGTTTCATCTTTTGAAATCTTTTTTCTCTTTAATTATATTTAGAGTTTTTATAAGAATTAACTGTGATATAGACAATGTAGTTTCATGACCTAGCCTGTAAATAAATGAAACAATATGTATGTACATTAAACGTCAGTGTTCAATGCGAAAATTTTGTCCGTTCACCGTTATGTACATAACTTTCATAGTTACTTTTATCAACAACTTCTTGATATTATTGTTTTGTTGCCATTATCATCATTAAGATTTTTATCAACCTAATTTCAGATTTATTTTTAATTATAATATTTACTTTTATTCATTTATTTATTTATCAAACTTCTTAATGAAAATGTACATAAGATGCCATTTTATAAATATAAAAATACACAGCCAGTCAGAAAATTTGCTGATTAAATAAAAAAAAATCATAATTGAAACAAATAAATAAAGCAAACTTTTTTATTGAGTGTTTTTGAAATTTTTGTGCCAGAGTAATGAAAAAGTTTGAATTTAATTTCTTACATTTGAGCTATGCTTTTCTGAAGACAAACAATGCCACCAGAATATTAGGTCAGCTCATAAGATGATCTAATTACTGATAGCATCAGTCAAATGTTCTAACAAAATAATTAACTACGAATATCATATACATGAAATAATCAATTTCTAAACAAAATCTTACCACCATAGGCCCAGAAAATTTTTAAATGAGATTTGTTACAAATCTTTCGACATTTACATAGAGACAAAAAACTTTCAATATACAAACGAACGACACAAAAATACTTTGAAGAATTATACATGTTGCTAGATATGAATTAATTGGTATGAGACATGTAAGCATCTAATTCTGTATCTAACTGATCTTTTGTTACTTCAACTTTGTTGTTTGCTCTCACACCATTTGCACCACCTCTAGCAACACCACCACCTCTTCCTCTTCCTCGTCCTCCTCTACTGCCTCCCCACGGTCGTCTGACATATGGCGTGCTGTTGGAGATCGGGATGAAACTCGTGTTTAGTCTAGCACCTCTGAAAAATTCAAACGTTCAAATTAAAGATTGCTACATGACAAACTGATAAAATTATAGGGATTTTTGAGTTTCGTGAAGAATTTAAACTACTGACCTGAAGCCTCTTTGACCTGGAAATAAAAAAATATTTCTAATTATGATTAAAATCAATTTTTCTAACACTTTCATGTAACAACAAAATAATGTAACAGAAGTATCAGAAAGCAGGGTAAGTAACATAACATTCAGCTATTATGGAATTTACTGTATAAATTTAATTCAATTTATATTAATGTTAGGTGAAAAAAGAAAGCTTAAGCTAACAAATTATTGAGTAAGTGCTATTATAAACTTTTGTTTCCCTTTAATGAGAAATGTGAGAAATGCGAGAACAAAATCCTTTTTATGTTTACTGAATACGTAGTTTGATTTTAAAGACCAAATCACCATATCAGTGCAGACAAAATTTGTTCAAATCTGATTCAGCAGGAGTTTTAATTTAAGATCAATTGAAATAGACTGCAATCATTTATAAGAAAAGCACTCAGAATAGAAATAATGAATATGGAGCAATCTCTTTTAATAATGTTATTATTAATCTGCATGAACGTTAAATGATGACACACTCAATCTTGCAAAAAAGCAATGTTCACAGGCACTCACTCGTTTTTCTGCTTGTTTTTTTATCCATAAAATATACATTAAGTTTGTTCTTATTTTTTGCAACCAGATTCAAGTTGGTTTAAAATTTTTGAGCAAGGATTTTAAAATTTTTCACAAAAATAATATCAACATTGCAATATAATCTACTTTACAAGTTAGTCACATTAACCCATTTAATGATTATAACTTCGAAAATGTTGAGACAAAACCAAGATAAATTAATTAAAAGAAAGTCACTGAAACCTCTTGTTTGTCCTCTGCCTTGAAAAAATCCTCTCATTGGCCTGCCTCTGACAGGAGTATATACTGGAAAGTCATTTTGTCCAAGCAGACTTCCAATTATTTGTCTTCCCCTTCTAGGTTCAAAACCTGGTTTGAATCCTAATCGAGATGCTATGCCTAAACGACTTTTTATAGGTGGCTTCAACTGCTGCAATGTTTTTAATAATAAAATAAATTCATCAAACATTAGACACGAGAAAATATATACTGTTGAACACAAATTATAAACTTATTAGCTATCAATCTAATAAAAAACATAATAAATAACAAATAACATGGTAATAATTAAAATATACTAACATCATTATTAACATAAGTCTGGTTTCTGTTGGCCATTTGTTGGGATAAACGTCTATTTTTGATGGCAGCTTGGTGTTGATTTGCCATGTTCACTGTGACAGTCTGTGCAACAGGCGGTCTAACTTTATTGATTTTCGTGAATCTGAAAAATTGGTGCAAACGGTGATTATTACTCAAATTAATGGCTGATTTAACAACATTAATTACAAAAAGTATTATTTGACTTCAGATTGCTAAACCCAAAGTCGTGCCTACTGCTTTTTATGCCCTGCTATCTACTTATTCATCATTTATTACTTTAAAAACATAAAACACAAAGTTAATTTAATTAATGACGACATAGTAGCGACTACATTGAATACAATTGAAAATTTTAAATGGAAATCCCAATTTTATTTATCAGTAAACAAATAAACTTATTATAATAAAAATAAATAAGGAATATAAAATATAAAATAAGTAAATATAAAATTAAAACAGCCAATAGTGAATGGATACAACAATACATGAAATCTTGAAAATGAAAATAGCGAAAATTAAATAAGCTCGCTCTGAAAAAAGTTTTAATTAAAAATATGTCACTAAAAACATGTCATAAAATAAATATAAATAAATAAACAAAATCAACACAAACACTACACACTAAAAAAGCAATGGAATATCACACTGTGCTCACTGCCAAATAAAACGTACCTGTCATTTAAACTCATACTTGTGCTGTTTTTGAGCACGATTTTCTGAGGAACCGGCATAGCCATCTTGCTGAAGTAGATGCACAAATAAATAAATTTATATTATATTAAATAAAATTAATGCAAACACAACGACGATTCTACCAAACGAAACACGATTACAGTATCGTAAGGCAAATGAACGCCAGTTAAATAGGATCAAAACAAAGAACAGTATTTAACCCAAGTCCAAAGATAGAAAATTCAAACGATTTCTTTACGATACTCTATAAAATATGTTCTCCCAACACCATACCTGCCACTACAGGCAGGTAAAGTGCACCCTCTCTCACCCCGACTAAAGGGGCACTATTGGGAACACTAAACTTGTTCTAGGCGAGCTAGACACGTTTCGTCCCAACTTGGCGCAATTACTATCTCATTATACAATATTGCTGCAAACTAAAATGGTTATTTAAGTAGTTAACAAAAGTACATTTTGTTCGAGAGGGATGGACTGTTGCTCTGCCAATTAAGGGAGTGTCGACTTGAATCCACAAGTACGTTAGTATTAATAAAGATGAGAATTTGCCGACTTGCTACTGCTCATATTATTTCAAGCGCTTCAGAGCTGGATCGCATGCAACTTGGTCACGGAGTTAGCTCAGTCAGTAAAAGTGCCACGTCTCGCGATGCTGTTACGTGATGGCATGGTTCGAATACTGTCTGTCCGAAACACGAAGACCATCATACTCGTATGATGCGCTGCTTGTGCGTGCATACATAATGCGTACCCTATGTGCGTCGTGTGGTGTGAATAGTGTACAGCCTTTGTAGCACGACAGTTTAAAGAGTAACACGTAAGCAGTTGACAGAGTTGCATTACAAAGAATAAAAAAAATCATCGATGTATGACGATCTCGAACTCTTTTCAATCAACCCAGATAGGTCGAAATTGATTGTTAAGATTGGTTTAATCTAAGAAGATTGGTTGACATCCAGGCAGCAACATTTCTCACTCAGCCAAACAGCATAACAGGTGTACGCGGTGCAAAGCAGCGGCTCTTATGCAAGCCATATATAAAATATTAAGCCGATTTACAAGAAACTCATACATAAACTCATGATGCCGCACGTACGCAACGTGTTGCCCGCATGTTTCCCATAATGTCACATATGACATGCGATTAAATCATTAATTTCCAACTGAAATAATTACTAGAAGCTGTTCATTTGAACGTCATCAGTGTATGCATGAGCATGTCCTATGAAACCATATGACTGAATAATCTCCAAGACTTCAGCAGTTTACGAAATAAACGAAATTGGACCTAGCAGACTTCTTCGGTACACCAGATAACAAAAGGGCAAAGTCAAATTTATGATTATGGTAAACTTGATAGATTCGATTGCATAAATAAATATACATGTATATATTTCCGATATATGCTCATAATAACTTTAACAACCTATTGTAAAATCTTTGAATGAATGAATTTTGAACTAAACATTATAAAAACCACGCCAGTTGAATTCTAAATTTTATTATAAAGTTTGATTTTTTCAAGCAAATAAATCTTTGTTCTAAATTTTATCTCAATATAAGGAGGCCTTTTTAGAAGTTTGACGCCGTCTACAGCCAGTATTTGGTCGCTAACTATATGAGTTCTCTCGTAATATGATATGCAGGCTATATTATCGGCATGGTCCGATGCTGGAGCATCATCACCAATTAACAAATGAGTGAATGATAACATTTCATCTGATCCTTCAACTAAACCTTCTGTTTTGTTGTATCTGAAAAAATGTAACATGGAAACATTTCAGTCAAGTTTTGCACTTCCAATTGTTGAATGGACCTATCATTACTAGCTGCCTAAATATTAAACACCTTTAGTATTAAAACCTTGGCGTACAGATCCTTCCCGCTCTCACATTTTTTCCTTAACACCAGGTTGACTTATCACTCCAAGTGCTAATTTACGTAATATTCGAATACTATTCAACCTTATTCAGCCCACTATACAGTATTAAAAGAGTGAATAATTTTTTTATATTCTAGAATTATTAATTTAATAATATTAATTCTGATTTATAATTATTATCAGTTTATTTATTATCTAAAAAACACCAAATAAAATGAACTTGAGGAAGTAACTAGCTTAAACTAACATCCACTTTGGATTAACTTGGAGAAACCTTGTAACTCCAGTTTGAGCTGTCATGACATCAATATGGACGCGCACATCTGTTTAATATTTTTTGACGTTTTCACATTTTCATTAAATGACAATAAAAACAATGTCACTAAAATGAAATTATTCATTTTATTTTATAAACATAAATTATTCCTATAATAAATTATTGATTCTATAACACTGACTATAAACTAAAATTTCTACCAAGAAACAAAATCAACATGAAATCAAAATTAACTTAAAAGTGCATAACAAAAATTCCGTAATGAAAAACTCAAAATTGAAAAAGTTGAATGAAAACACGTTGAAAATGAAGTTATAATGAGAAATGTAGTATGACATCAGTGACATGTATAAGGATCTTACATTGATACATCATTTCAGAAATATAAAAATATCTTTATTATTCCAACCTTCATCACTTGCTTTCAATCGTTGCAGTGACAACAAAGCTACGCCACCTGGATAGTTCCAATGTGAAACAAAAAGAAACATGCAGCTCATGCAAACGGTAACACCAATGAAGACCACAGAAAGTGTGGAAAATAATTTTCTTACTGTGCCATTGTTCCGAGTCAACCAGCTTTTGCGTAAAGTGGAAAAACAAAATAAATCGAGATTCATACAATGATAACAATCAAATAAACAACCCAACTCCAAAACATTCCTTAAACATTATCATTGAATATTGAACCCAGCAAAAGAAAAGCTAACAGTTTGTGGCAGAAGGCAGCTGATGAAACATTGAAGAGAGGGATGACGTAAACAATGAATCTGAGCTCCTTGTGTGGAAGGAATGAGTAAATGAAGACAAATATGAATGACGTCAGCGTAAGTGGGATGACGTCACGATTGTAATATAATCCAAGAGGTACCAGAATATAGAAAGGGCCTAAACACCTTGGCAATGCTGAATAAAAATACCACAAAAACGGTGAGGTCTGTACAATGAAAGGTTAAGAAAAATGGAAGCAACAAAGAACATCTAGAACGGTTATGAAATGTTTTTTACATGCTATGCTGCCATTACAAATGATTTAGTTATGTTATGTTATTAACATTAATAACATTACAAATGATTTAGTTATGTTATGTTATTAACATTAATAACATTACAAATGATTTAGTTATGTTATGTTAGTAATATGCTACAGCATATTACTTTCAGATATTACACAGGCTATTGAGTTATTAAGTAAATGAACAATGAAAAATTAAATTTAATAATTGTGATAAATAAGCGTTGAGTCTGTCGAGTGTGTATATCTCAATTAAATGATGTATGTTGCATGTTGATGAATGCATTCATTCACGGATGGCAAAGTTAAAGATACACCCCACTGATGGCTTTTATTCAATGCAGTGTTAAACCAGAAGACCTCAAACTCAGGCCACAACCATCTTCTCCAGAAATATGAGTCCACCAAAACTGTTAGCACTGCCATCAAATAAAAAGCAGTTTTAAAATATTGTACCATTTAAAAAAAATTAATTATGTAAAATTACTGATTGCTATTAAGCTTGCCACCAATCCATGAAGGAGAGTTCTTCCAAATGAGATCTTCCTTCTAATGATGTCATACAGGATCATCATTCCAAGCAATATAACAAGTTCAGATCTGAATATGACACAAGTGAATGCTGAGATCCATATTGTTAAGGCTGGTCTGTTTCTAAGCCAGGAAGATGTGGCCAGCATAGCTACTCAAAAAATTTATGAAATGAATTAATGTTCATATAACTGCGTGAGGATGATTGTCATTTTGGTCAATTACATTTGTTTTAAGTAATGTCAATTTTTACCATACTTTCAGAAGAAGGAAAATAAACACTATTATCTAAATGATATGATAAAAATATCTTCCAAAAGCACAAGTCAACATGCAGTAAGGAAATATAATGTACTATTGCTGTTGATGAATTATTAAAAAATTCACATAACAATTCATATAAATTTGTATAAAGTATAACTAATAGATATATATTTATAAGATAAACAAAACATGAGATAAATATTTTCCGACCTCCAATTAATGCAAAGGTGTTTGGTAACGTTCTAGTTGCATAAAAATTGAAATGAAATTGAGCCATAGATATGATGCACATCCAAGTTGAAATGCCTCTTCCGAATTTGTTGGCAACTCCTTTTTTTAATGTTAAGAAAGAACAAAGAGTAAGCAATCCAAGACAAATTCGACCTATAAATATGATTTCTATGATAAGAACTGATTAAAATTTTTACAAATCTTTTTAGAAAATAATTTAAAAAAAATTACTTACATAGGTACTGTTGAAAAAATTTATCAGAGCCAAGTAATGTGGTCAGTTGGACATAGGGCCATGTAGAAAAGGCGATGATGAGAGGACCAAGAAATGTTCTTGGGACAACACCAGGAAACTCAAGATGATCATACTAATCACAATTTCATATATTTTTATTTGGCATGGTTTAACTTTAATATTAGAACATAAAACAAAACAGGAAAAGAATAAGTCTAATATTTCTTTTTATATCAATAATTTAATATTAATGTTAAATTATTATTAATTATTTAATGTAATTATTAATGATTTATTAATTATTCAAATAATGTCAAGATAAAAAAGATAATTAAAGACTAATCACTAAAGTTTATTTAATTAAATTCAAGTAGCATGCTGCCTGGATAAAAAACAAACACCCAAGTAAAAGTTTAACATGTACTGAACCAACAAAGAACGAACCCAACCAAACCAAACCAACGCCAACCAAATATAAAAGTCAAAGCCAAAAACCATAACGAAGTAACTTAAGTAACCTCCTACCTAATCTAATCTTAATGCAGATCCTAACCAAACCATTCAACCAAAACCAAACCAACCATGGACAGATTGGAACCATGATGAAGAATGTCGTGAACAGCCTGAATGTTGAAACTTTCCTCAACTTTTGTGAACGGGCAAACATAAAGGTGAACCATGATAACAACTCCGTAACAAATTTCTAACAAACGTGACATTTTAATCATTAAATGATTAAACTAAAACTTTTCGTGAGACCTTAAAAATCTTTTTAAAAGTGATTACTTTGAATAAGGATAAATATGAACTTATAACCAAAAAGCAAAAATTGGTTGGGTTCTGTCTATTATGATCACTTTGATTCTTCACAATTTAAGCTTTAGTTAGAAGCAAAACCAAATTGTCGTTACGCACTTATTATAATTTGGAAGGAGAATCATCAACTGGTACATAAATATTAATTGTGGTTGATTATAAAATGACACGAATGCTTCCATGTCATGTCAACTTTAAATTCAAGTGCCATAGTT
Organism: Helobdella robusta; assembly: GCF_000326865.2. Taxonomy (NCBI): domain Eukaryota; kingdom Metazoa; phylum Annelida; class Clitellata; order Rhynchobdellida; family Glossiphoniidae; genus Helobdella; species Helobdella robusta. The sequence goes on along the minus strand of NW_008705459.1, from coordinate 4,515,208 downwards.
ATATTTCTATACTCAAATCCTATAATTGTGAGTTCTGACTTCTGACACCATTATCCCAAGTCGACTTACCGGTGATCAGATGATTGCTTCTTATGATTTGAGCTCTCATGGGTGTGTTTGTAACAGAAACAAACCCTTCTTAGTCTGAGTATGCTGACAAAGAACATGCCTGCCTCTCATAGATGTCTATCTTTAAAAATATCATGAAAATTTCAATCTTTTTCAAACCAAATTACTAACAACCCCGTTCACAAAAAGAACGCTTCAATCAATCAATCGATCAATCAATTAGCTTGTAAAGCGCTATTTCCGCGATGTTCAACAACGCTCTTTAGTGAATTTTGCAAACAAATGGGTCTTTCGCACTGAACTTCGTACGTGATGGAAAAGTAGTCAGAGAAGAAGGTAGAGAGGTAGAGAGTTCCTAAGAAAAAGGCCAAAAAACAAATGCAGATTTATCAAAAGAGTGAACGTTTCTGTTCTGTTTTTCAAATGATGTTTTTCAAAAATGTTTTAATGTTTTCAGTCAACAAATTGTGCATATAATAGTTTATTTAATGTGCATTAATAATTAATAAGTTTACGATATTCACAATGCAACGAAATTAATACCCACTAAAGATAATAAAGTGATGACGTGATGACATAAAATCTCCGCGTTGTTTCCATTCCAATATTTCCATTCTTCTAGTTCATATTGAAATAATATATATGTATATTATATATATTTCAATATGTTTATGACTTTCCATAGTTTCAGACAATCTTATATTATTGCTAACTTGACTAACTTGCACGTGTATGTTCTTCTTTTCGCTTTTTGTTGACTAACGTGTCTTCTAATATTTCAATTGACGTTTCTTTAATAAACAATTATATTAAAAACAAAGAGGTTTTTTATTTTAAACAGGTTATGAGCCCAGAACGCTTAATAAATTGTTTTGAGAAAAAGTTTCAACAAATCAAGAGATTTCACTAAAAGGACAAAACCAGTTGGTAACTGCAACTATTGCCATAAACTTGGACACTGGGTTAAGCAATGTAGAAAGTGGGTCAGTGATGGAAGATCTTCTAAAAATTCCAAAAATGTTTCAGCGACACCAAGAAAAGCATATGATGAAACATCAAATGTAGTTTTGTGCACGTCAGCCAGTAATCAAACACTGAGAGACAACACTAAGTGGTATATTGACAATGGAGCAACAAAGCACCTAACGAACAATCCAAATAATTTTGTTACTTTTGAGAAGTTTGTCGCACCAAGTTCTGTTCAAGCTGCAGGAAAAGAAGTTCTTGTTGCTGTGGGTAGAGGCGAAATAAATAACAAACAACAGTATATAAAACTCTCAGATGTCTGGTATGTTCCAAATATAGGTTCCATATTAGCCGCACAAGATAAAAATTCAAAAAACAGCAAGTTTGAATCTTATGCAACCAAATGTCAACTCAGTATAAAGAACCGAGTGGTAGTACAAGGGACAAGACGAGTAGATGGTTCCTTGTATGAGCCAAACTTGATTTCATTAACTCCAGATACACCGGCTGAAGTGAATATAGTCAGTGAAAATTCAATAGTGCAGCTCTACCATGAACGTTTTGGTCATCAAGATAAACGTCACATAAAGAATGTTATAGAAAAGGAGTTAAACATTAAAGTTCATCATGTCTCTATAGTAAAGTACATCGGTTAAAATTTGGCAAGAGAAATGCAACCAATAAACCAGGTGAACTACTATCAGCAGATGTTTGTGGTCCTTTCAGTACAGAATCATTTAATAGAAAACGATATTTTGTTGTTTTCTAAGATCATTACAGCAAAATGAGGTTCATTTCTTTTCTTAGACACAAAAATGAAGTGAAACAGGCACTACAAAATAGGTCATAAAGTAAAAGAATTTTTGAGTGACAATGGGGGTGAGTTTGACAATGAAGAAGTTCGAAATATCCTGCGCAGCCATGGAATCACGCAAAGACTAACAGCACCATATACACATCAACAAAATGGTGGTAGTGAACGTGAAAACGGAACAATAGTAGAAATGGCACGCACATTGAAGTACTCAAATCCAGATTTTGAATTTCCAGTCGCTCTGTGGGCTGAGTTATGTTCAACTGCAGTATATTTACTTAATCGAACAGGCAAGTCGTCGATTGAAGATAAAAGCCCATTTGAAATTTAGACAGGTAAAAAGCCTAGAATTAACCATTTGAGAATAATTGGCTCTACATGTTTTGTTCACATACCTGATCAAAAACTTCAAAAAATGGATAAGAAAGCCATAAAAGATTACCTTGTTGGTTACGATGGTGACGAACGCTATCGTATATGGCTCAAAAATCAATATAAAATGATATTCTCTAGAGATGTAGTTTTCCAAGAAAAATCTATGAAATGTACAACATCATTTGAACATCAGACTCAAAAAGATTTTACAACAGATCCTCAAATCAATTGCAAATCAGAAAATGACTCGAGTAGTAGAAATGATGATTCAAAAGAAGAAATTACAGATGACACTAAGAAGATTATAGATAATTCAGTTAAAGTTCAACTCAGAGATAGGTCAAGCTTGCAGAAACCTAAGAAGTTAGATGATTATGTGATGCAGGCTGAGACATATTTATTAGATGTACATGAACCAGATACATACGAAGAAGCCATTCAAAGCAGTCAGACTGAAACTCCTGTGTGGACATATGGGACTAATGTCATAAAATGTTTTGAAACAAGGGAAAGTATTGAAATAATATATATGTATATTATATATGTTTCAATATAATTATGACTTTCCATAGTTTCAGACAATCTTATATTATTGCTAATTTGACTAACTTGCACGTGTATGTTCTTCTTTTTGTCGACTAACGTGTCTTCTAATATTTCAATTAACGTTTCTTTAATAAACAATTATATTAAAAACAAACAAAGAGGTTTTTTATTTTAAACAGTTCATAATGCAAATAATTTCGAGACATATCACTTTACTGTTGTCATAAATAGTTGACATTATCGCTGTACATTTACTATGCAGATAAATCTAAATTGAATATTTGTATACATCGGATTTCTCGAACGAAAAAGATTGGGCAATCGATGTTGTGTGCTGTTCAACAGCCTCAATTATTTTAGTTGTTCTTTCCGTTGTAAGGTGTAGAAGCCACGTAAAAATTATACTAAACATTTAAAGACAGAGTTATAATGTTGAACCAAAGCATGTGTTGAGGTTATATAAACATATATATAGAATATAATGAATATTTCTTTACGTTTTTATCGACTATACAGAAAAAGACAAACTACACATAATACAAAAAACTACACATAATATTTAACAAAAAATGAAAAATTAAAGTCATTTTAAGTGAAGGAAGGAAAATTCTAATTTAAAAAAATTTATAGAAATTACTTCTAGTTTCAAAAATTTTGTGCCGCTAACAGAGGAGGATGTATTGAATAATAGCCATGGATATGTATATATATATATCAATGATAATAACCATGGATATCAATGTTAATCCATAATACGGGATTTTTTTTAATTGAAATTTTCCTGCCTTCATTTAACGACTTTAACTTTGCTCCGATGTTATCCTTTTTTGTTAAATCTATTTATGGAATTATTCTTCCGTGTAATTTGTCTCTTTCCGCATTGTCATTGGAATTGTGAGAACGTAATGCGGGCACGTTATATCATTTGCTTTTCAGGTTATGAATGAATGCAGACAAAGGTGTTTTTTGTAAAATATTTTTTTTTGTTTCCATAGAGTTTTAATATTTTTTTTATAGATCTAAAATAATTACGCGTTTTGAAATGAAAATGTCAAATAAAACGGCCGAAAGATCGAACTATATTCAGAAGAATCAACAATTCAAATACTTTGTTCAATCAAGCCAACATTTTAACCACACAATTTACGATACATGCACAAGACATCAACGTCACACGACAAAACATCAACGTCTCATCAGAATCCATAAACAAATCAACAAAGCATCAACAACATAAACAACCAACCACCACGATCATCATCCTCTTCTTCACTTCATCCAGTCAATCCACACACCAGCAACATCCACCTAACACGTCCATATAAACCCATCCACAGCATATTTATTTCAAACAACCACAAAACAACACCACATGACAAAATATCACTTCGAGTGTCTTCCCGCTTATCTCGTGAACATCCAAACAAACAAACGAGCGAACATGCTCACAGACAAACGAACGAACAAACAAACGCAGGAACGAACCGGCCGGCCATAGGACAACAGAGATTGACGTGAGACGTGTGTGCGTACACATGTTTGAGTGTACGTCGATGGTGCACGCCAGATGGGTTTCCTGCGTGTTGCACGCACGCACGCACGCATACGTCGTACATAAAGGACGGAACATTGTTAACATGCGAGTTCTATAATTTGCACGTTGTAGACTGCGTTTTGTATGAATGTTGTAAAGGAGGATGCTATGTGATGGAATGCTTTGTACGTGTGGATGTGCAAGGTATGATGCAAGGTATTTTGTGATGCTTATCGATATCTTCTATGTATGTATGTTCATGTAAATAAATAAATATATATATGTGTGTGTGCTTTTTTTATTTATGTGTTTGTGTGTGTGTGCGCGCGCGCTCGTTCGTGGGTGTGTATGTGTGTGTGTAAATTATTTATACATATATGCAATTTATAATTTATGTATTTGTGTATGGAGAGTGCAGTGGCAAATAGGGATGCATCGCCTGCCAATGAATGATGCTTCATAGAAGTGCCTATCTTGCAACAATATGCACTGATGACATTTCGTTGTTGTTGTTGCTGTGTCGTTGTTGTCTGCTGAATGTACTACTACATGTATGTAGTGTGCTTATGATGTTGTGTACAAAACAACAGCATACGCAACTAAAGTTCGTGTTGATGTGTTGGTTTGTGTTGTTTTGCTTATCCCGGCTGGATTTTTGTTTCCCAATAGGAAGGATGCATATTATAAGCATCGAACCAACCAACGTCAAACATTCCATATTTAAACATCAGTGCATCATCGGTTCTTAACAAACATAGCACAACAAGAAATACATTTTACATGAAATATTCTTCAAACTTTAGTTAAAGAGATGTTTCGACTAGATGAAAAATAAAACAGCATTTGTTTCGATCTGATGCTTAAAACAGGACAGCATCTGAAGGTGTATGATACCAAGCAAGGATTGATCACATCTAGGAAATAACATTGTTTTTATATATTCGTGTTAAATTTTTGAGACATCTATATTATAACGATGGTGACACATACAAGAGCTCGCAAGGACGAACAATTTCATTTACATTTATTTTATTAATAAAAATCGATCAGCAAATCACAAAAACTGAAAATGATTCGCGAAGACGTCTGAGACTCCTGGCAACTAATTTCATCATTTGACTAGAACGAAGATTAACTTTTGTTGCATTGAAACTAGAGGTTCGTTTTGTAGGCTAATCTTTTTCATAATATTTCATGTACTTTTAGTTTTTAAAACAACTTTTATTTTACAGCGTTGGAAATTATATACTCTCATTTCGTTATTGATTTCATTACCTATTAATTTTAAAAACTCTCCAATCAATATTTCTGCAAATGAATGTCTCAGAAAATATAAATGTCTATGTATTTTTTGAGTCTGCAATCAAGTTTTTAAATATTGTAACTAGATATAATATTAATGATAGGTTATCAAGCTAAACACATATAAAATGTTACATATTTTAGTTATTATCAAACACCATATCAAAATTCATCGGATAGTACTTTCGTATCTATGTACTTATCTTAATTATCAAATATTATTACGTTTAAATATAAATAGTGTATATGTCGTTTAGGTATTCAGACTTGCAAAGCGATAGAGTCTTCTGTAGTTTGAATAAAATAAGTAACCAAACAGAACAGTTGCTGCAGTTGAACACATGGATATTCTATTATATATATCTATGGTTGAACATTAAAAAATTGTATACATTTTGATTTTAAGTTAACAATACAAAATGAAATATAGAAGAGAGAAAGAGAGAGAGAGGGAGAGAGGGAGAAAGAGAAAGAGAGAGAGAGAGACAAACAGACAGAAAAAAGAGATAGAGAAAGAAAAAGTGTTAAAAAAGAAAAAAAGAAAAAGAAGGATTTATAATTTTAATTTGACATCAGACAAAATAAAACGTCTCCGAGTTCATTTTATTAATGTAAGCAAAGTAACCACCCCCGTCATCAGCCCTTTTAAAATACAGAACTTACACTGTACACAAACACATCACAACACACAAACACACACACGAGTGGTTGTGTAAGCTGTATAAATGGATGGATGAAAATGTTGATATGTGAATGTGCGGTTTTGTGCGGCGTTTTTGTGCTGCAGCAGTTCCATCATATTGCTGGAATGCCCAGAATAATTGTTCTAACCATGTATCGTTCGTTCGTTCGTTCGTTCGTTCGTTTGTTCGTTTGTTCGTTCGTTTATTTGCTTGAGCTGATAAGATTCGTGAATATTTTCTGTATGTAAAAGAAATTCAAAGTTTAAAAAACATTAGTTATAGAGTGGATTGAATAAGCCTTATTTGGTTAGCACCATATGTTATCGATATGAAAGGTGTCAGGCTTTTAAAATTTGTAAAGATATCTGTTATCAATATTGCCATCATTTTCTCAACACTTCTGTTAACTTTATAACTGTTGGTAACATTATAGTTGTTTTTATTGTTCGTTATGTCACCATAAGCACACAAATAATTATTCATGGTATACACAAAACACGATTGAGCAATAAAAATATCGACAGATCAAAAGACATACGTGCTTAAATGCACACATAATCATGCATAATGAATACACACACACACCACACACACACACACACACACACACACACACACACACACACGACATTTCATGATTTGTTATATGCAGTAAACAGGACAGAAATAAATCCTATTTATATGCTGAAAACGAGTTTATTTAAAAATTACTTAATTGCATTGCGTTCAATTGACTCTATTATTCTGTTATTATAGAACCTAAAACGTACAAAGGTTTATGCATATATATACATATTGATATTTCATATATATTGTATATATTCGTACATACACTCATGAGTGTGTATATGTGTGTATGTGTGCGTGCGTGCACTTGTGTATGTATGTATATACACAAATCTCTAAATGTAAAACGTTTTTGTAAAGCAAGTTAAATTACAAATATCCTATCGATGCGAACGTGTGTGTGTATGTGTGTTTGATTGTGTGTTTGCGAGTGTGTGTGTATTTTTGAGACATACCAAAACTTATAAGCACCTTTTTGTAACTATACAAAACTCATGATTTAGAAAAACCTAGCTAACAGAAGAATCCAATTAAAAATCTTTTTCAACATGCACGTGTTGGAACGCATCTATTGGTTTTGACAAGATAAATACAATTAAAATGATATGCAAATAAATGTATGCATATTTACAACCTCATATATATATATATATATAAATATATATATTTATACATACATACATACGTGCATACATACATACATACATACAAACAAACAAACAAACAAACAAACATACTTTATATAATGCACAAGTATTGACTGTAGTTACATGTGCATAATACAGACGTTGATGCAATTATAATGGCTAACATACATACATATATACATACATACATACATACATACATACATACATGCATACATACATACATACATACATACATACATACATACATACATACATACATGCATCTTCATGTTCAATGTATTGGCATTCTCAATAGTTGAACATTAGCAGCGTCATTGATATTATATAGATTGCAGTTAGAAAGTATAGATCTGAGCTAGTTATGTAGAAAGTTAAAACACTTTTTCAACGTTATTTGTCAATAAACTCATTTAATGGTGATTGTTGTTGTTGACGAATTCAAGTTTTTGATTGTATGTAATTTGTATAGCGCGTCTTTTGAAGAACTTCAAAGGTAGTTGGAGAATGGGATGGATAACATGGGTTGTGTATTTTTTGAATTGAATTGAATTGAAACAATCTTTTATTCAGCAAAATATCACAATAATAAATGGATGAATGAAGTGTATGAATGATATGACAGAATGATCTTCACGAACAATTATAATATGAAATCAATGTTAACACAGGCACGTGTTTGTTGATGCGATGCTATAATTAAGACGTTAGCTGTTGCTATTGGTGTTATTTATGCTATGATAACATGTTGTTATAAAATGATGTTACCTGAGTGTTGGCAAGTGATGGATGAACGAGTGAATGAAAATTTTTTTTTTTTTGTTAGCGTGTGTTGTCGTGCCTATATTGTAATAGTAATCAATAATAACATAACGATACATAACATATAACAATGTATAACATTGTCCTAACAATATATAACGGTACATAACGGTAATATAGCGACACATAACAATAAAATAATGATAACATGGGATAACAATAGTGAAATAACATGTTTAAGATTAATTAGTTAATTAATTAATTAATTAATAATTTTATAATTTTAAATTCTTATGTTAAGGATATAATTAAAAAATGTTTGATGATGAATTTAATAAATTGAAAGTTATATGTATATTAAATAAAGAAACGTTCATCGAATCAAAAGTAGGTGAATTTATTTTTCGTTGATACTGTTAGTTGATTGAATGGTTGATTGATTGATTGATTGATTGATTGATTGATTGATTGGTTGATTGATTGATTGATTGATTGATTGATTGATTGATTGATTGATTGATTGATTGATTGATTGATTGATTGATTGATTGATTGATTGATTGATTGATTGATTGATTGATTGATTGATTGATTGATTGATTGATTGATTGATTGATTGACTGATTGATTATTTACTGAGCGTGTACCTAAATTAAAATTATTATATTATTGAGATTAGTAGATTACATTTGTCAATGGGTTGATTAATTGATCGATTGATTGATTAATCGATTAATTAATTAATTAATCAATTAATTAATGGTGTAAATACAAATAACCATTAATCAATTAAACAAATAAATTGACTAAAAGCGACAACAATTTTTTCCAAACAACATCCCAACACAGTTCACAACAATTAATTAATCAATGTAATGAAATAACCATCATCATCAAAGCCATCAACGTCTTCCCCTTCTTTACCATCTTCACCATCATCATCCTCATCATTATTATTATTATTGTTATTATTATGTGCTGTTTTTGGTTTAAATCACTGCCAATAAATAATAGACTAGTCGTCGTCATCATCACCATCATCATCGTTATCACTCTTTTTATCGTCTCATCATCATCATCATCACCATCATTTCAATACTTCTTAACAGAGCCAACAAACATGCTTAGTATCAGACGCACATTCGGACAGACACACACATATATTCAGACAAACAAATACGGGCACACACACACACACACACACTTACATACAGACATATGCAGATACACACATACATATAAACAAGCAAACACGTACAAACACAAACAGACAAACACACACAAACACGTAGATATAATTTTTTTTTATAGGAACATAAACAACAAACCTAGGTTGAGATTTCGTGCGTTCAAACATCATTTGGCGTGCAAGCAACTTTAAATTATTATCATTATTATTATCATTATCATTACTGTTATTATTATTATTATCATAATTATTATTAAATAACAATAATACTATCAACTTTTTGGAACTCAGCGATTTGCCACGAAACAAACTTTAAAAAATTTAATTCTAAACAATGCAAGAATCCTCTGAATGATTTTAAACAATTTAATGATTCGATTCAAACTTTTGAAATGTCACCAATGTGTTTTTACAATCATTTTTCTTTGCCTCTTATGGTCTGATCAATATCCGAGTAACATTTTAAAAGCGTATCGCCATCTTGGGCTATTTACTGTGGCAAACAGAGTCATTATGTGTCAGCAACTTTTGTGTCGCTCCAGCACCATTACCATATATCTCTGTGTACCTTTGTATTTATATCTATGTTTGAATGTGTATGTATGTTTCTATCTTTGTATGTATGTGTTTGTGTGTGTGTTTGTGTGTGTGTATTCTTGAAACATGAGCTTTTATGATGGCTAGTTAGTTTATTTGTTTAACTAAGTATTTTATCCTACAACTTCTATCTGTATTTATTAACCTTGAGTTATTTTGGTTTAACTTGATTTTAGAATTTGAAAAGTGATAAGAGTTCACGATTTTTATTTATATTATTATCGTGTTTACAATTATATCATTATTGCAATTACTTTTATTATGAATAAATGATTATTATTTTTACATACAAACAAAAATAAAGTAAAATTGACGCACAGATATACAAGAAATCAAACAAACATACATACAAACATGCAAACAGACATGCACAAATACATACATACAGACAGACATACATACACACAGACATGCAAACAGACATGCACAAGTACATACATACATACATACATACAAACATACATACATACAGACAGACAGACAGACAGACAGACATACATACAGACAGACAGACATACATACAGACAAACATACATACAGACAGACATACATACAGACAAACATACATACAGACATGCATTCAAACGTACAATGATCGCACTACATTGATTAAAAATTTAATTTGCAATTAATTTACAGTTGAAACCAAAATGCATGCGCCCAGGTTTTTTGCCATCGTAAATTATTCGTACGGGACAGAAACACATAGACGCAAACCCACACGTATATACACATACACGTACACACACACACACACGTACACGCATACACATAGGGTAGGAATGCATTTATACATATCATACGCACATGCACTATATTAGACACATGCATGCACACACACATACATGCATGCACACACACACATACAATACACACATATACATTCATACATACAAAGATAGAAACATACGTGCACATTCACACGTAGATACAAATACAAACATACATAGAGATATATATATGGTAAATGTATTTTGTACTGAAGTATTTAATTGTGAACATAAAACATTCATGATGCATGCATGTACGAAACGATGATGATGATGGGAGTGGGTTCGTTTTGTTGGTTGGCTGGATGGTTTGTTGGTTGATTGTTTGGTTGGTTGATTGGTTAGATGGCTGGTTGATCGGTTGATCGGTTGGTAAGTTGGTTGGTTTATTGGTTGTTTAGTTGGATGTTTAGTTGGTTAGTTGGTTGGATAGACGGTTGGTTGGTTGGCTGGTTTGTTTTTTGAATGGTCGTTTGGCTGGTTGATTGGTTGGTTAGTTGTGTTAAAGTTGTTTGTTGTATCTTCCTTCATTTCATTTTAATCAAATTTCAATTTAACTTATCAGTTTTTTATTTGTTTATAAAAGAAACTCTTGCAACATACATACCTATGTACTTATGCATATATAAAAAGCATTATCATCATCACGATTCATCATCAACAAAACCCACATCCTTAACAACGCTATCATCATCGTCGTCAACAACATCATCATCATCGTCATCATCGTCATCATCATCATCATCATCATCATCAACTTTATCATCAACAACTTCATCATCATCAGCAAACCATCATCATCAGTAATCATTTGAAAGTTATTTAATTCATTGCATCGATTACACTCTATTTTTCAAGCCGTTGTTAAATCAATTACAGATGTGAATGAATGTACGAATGTGTTTTTGTGAGTATAAAAGTATGTGTGTGCGCGTGCGCGCGTGTGTTTGTGTGTGTGCGTGTGTGTACGTACGTATGTCGTTCGTCCTTTAGGTACTTGTGTATGAGTATGGAGGCATATGTTGCGTGTAGTGCGCAAATACGTACAACCTAAATGTATGCTGCTTTCAACATCTGTGCGTGAGTACGTGCGTGCGTGCGTGCACTGTTGTTAGTAACGTGTGGGTTTTGTAATGATTTACTTGCAGTTTCTCTGTTTTGAATCGTGTAATAAAAATTAATTAATATTCTAATCAAATAATGAAAAATATCGGGTTATCGAGTGTATCATGCATGCATGCATGCATGTATGTGTGTGTGTGTGTGTGTGCGTGCGTGTGTGTGTGTATAATTTGATCGTTCTTTACGGTCATTACTGTTGCCGGCGTATGTGCGACTAAATATGAAGAACTTGTAATTTAACGTTTATTGGTTTGGATCAACTCTTCTTATGGATAGCCACATTTAAAATAATTTCTTTTAAGTAAAGAAATTTCTCATTTAGGTTCCAATAGACCCCATCCACACCATTAACCATATAAAAACCACATTAAAACCACACAAACATACACACACACACGCACACACACAACTTACATATCGCAACTGGCACAAACAGACTCATACAACCAAACACGCATCTCATAAAATCGTCTGGCATACAAATCATAAATAAAAATGTTCACCGCATGGAAAAATTGAAAAGTGTGTGTGTAAAAATGTTTTAAATTGCTGGAGTTTGCATGTAATTGTATTTACTGTTTGCTAGTTTTTGATATCTCAGAATGTTTGAAAGAGGCAATGAATCATTTTGTATTCTCTAACCACACCACTGATAAATTTGTTCCTATAAGATTACCGCGAAGCGCGTCTACACATATGTGCCTATGAAAAGTATGAAAGGTAGCGAGGCGTTAAACAAGCGATACGACACGCACTTGCATGTACGTACATCACATTCTGCAATCAATCAAAGTGGTATTCGTCGGAAATAAACTTTTTTTCATTTCCTCGATCGTTCATGACCCGAAAGACAAGAGAGGATTTCTTTGCAACTCGATCATATAAGGCAGAGCTGTCTAATTAAGTTTTTTTTATTTTGCTTTGTTAATTCTCTTTTTTGCAAAATAAAATAGAAAAAGAAATTCTTCTCACAGCGTTTGAAAATTTTTTAATTTAATTTATGATTTTTGTAAAAGTAAGGACTGGTAAAGAATATGGTTCGCAATGACCATTATTTTGCTTTCTGCTTTAATTGATCACATGAAAAGAGCAAAAATTAAATAAATTTGTTGTTTATTTCATTCCATATAATTTATTATATCCATATTTAATGAGTTACTCTCTCATTTTTAATACGTTCGTAAAAGTTTATTGAAATATGGCAGATGTTAACCACATTGTCATATTATTTTATCCCATTACGTTAATAACATCAAGTTGTATGTGATTATATTTGTGTTTGTTGTTCTCAATATAATAAGCAATCAATAATAAATTGTAAAAATAATAATAATAAGCAATCAATAATATATTGTAATAATAATAACAATAGTAAATTGTACTAAATTGTACAATGCTTAAAAGCGAAGCAAAGTGAAGATTTAAATTACACAAATTCACTACAATACACTTAAAAAAAAGTGAAAAAGCACCAATAAACGTGGATGAAAAAAAACCTGCACACAAATGCAGAAGCTGAGAAATAAAATTACAACAAGCATAGATATAATGCAAACATAGATACGATACAAACATAGATACGATACAAACATAGATACGATACAAACATAGATACGATACAAACATAGATACGATACAAACATAGATACGATACAAACATACAAACAAATAAAATTCAAGCAGACATTCAAACATGCATCGAGATATTTATGAAACTAGAAACATCTAACCATAATAAGAGCAATGGAAGGTCATGCTGATATAATCATATTTTGACGCGAGATGAAAAAACTACCATATTCCTATACGATTCTACTTTTGTGTGCGCAAACGACCATATCATCATTTAACAACATTAAGCAGCATTAAATATTACGCAAATACAAAATGCCGCATGAATAATGGATAAAAAGTTGCTTGCACATGAATACAAACAGACATTTCCTTTAAGTTAAAATGAAAGCAAATAAAGATGAATTGTCATGCTTTCAAACAAGCATCCAGCTTCTCTCTTTTCATTGCAAAGTATGCACACAAGAAGATGCTCGCGTGCGGTCTTTATGGCTGAGTCCGCGTGTCCAACGTTGGCGCAACCTACGAATCAACCTAAACAGGCTTTAGTTGCTTTGGCAGAACGACTAACGCATCCCAACTTTATTTGCACACATCCATTATATAATATACCCATCTAGTCTGACATGACAGACGTTCCTTCCAATCAGGTAGGCACATTCACTTAGAGGGAAACACATACTTAGATGCACACAAAAGCAGGCACACATCTATTGAGACTCACAGACACATACAGATACATTAATACATAGATGCACACACAGACAGACTTGCACGTACACACAAATAAATACACACTTAAGGACATTTAAAAAATCTGTGATATTATTGGACTTTGAACTAAAAAATTGATACTCGCATCGCATACAGGCCGCACAGAAAGTTAGGTACACACACACACACACACACATAAACACACACATACGCAGAGAAAGAGACAGGCGCAAACTTATACACGTGTTGAAAGCAAAACACTGGTGAATTATATTAAAACAAGCACGCCAATCAGCCGATCGTGTGGCAAACAATTTGTTTTTAATTAATATTTTTCAGTCAATTTCAGTTCGCCTCCTCACTTTGTGCATCTATCTCTGGAATCCACGCCGATAATATTGTAAAAATGAGAACAACAACAACAAAATGTATAAATGATGTTCGTGTTTTATGTTTAACATGCAAAAATGCTTGCTATTTATAATAATGTATGTGTGTATGTGGGGGGGATGTCTGTCTGCTATTTGAATGTTTACCCCGTGTTGTGTGTTGGTTGTTGTGGTGTGTGTGATGCGACCTACACAGCTTGTTGTATTTGTTGTGGTAATGATGTGTTGGTGGAGTGTTTTCCATCGCATGCAACATGCGTTGTTTGTGTTCTGTTGTTGTGTGCGGTTTTATTCCACACATGCTTTGTGTTAACTATAACACAAACAAGTTGTTGCAGTGACATCACTACATAACAAATAAGACGCAACGAAACAAAACAACAACAACAACATCGAATCAATCAAACGCAATATAACTAATTCGAGGATAACAGCCCATTGTAGCACGTTCTTACACACATGCAATCTATGCATACTTTCATAATATGCTAATGTCTGTACAAACATGTTGTGGTGCACTTGTGTAGCTAGTTGTTTGGCTGGTTGGTTAGTTGGTTGGTTGGTTGGCTGATTAGTTGGTTGACTGGTTAGTTGGTTGCATGGTTGGTTAGTTGGTTGACTGGTTGGTTGATTTGATTGGCTGGTCGATGGGTCGGTCGATTTAAATCAACTTGGTTAATTGGTTAACATAAAACTTCAAATATTTGCAAACATCTCTGCATATAAATCACATATATATAAATGCTTTGCTGATCGTCACACATTCTAAATAATTAAAAATATTTGCGAATTTAGCATGCGCACAAAAATGCAATACAATAAATTTTTGCCATATTTCCGTATGAACACATAGGCACGTTTGAACACATTTGGGTGAACTCATTTGGGTGTACGACATTTGGGTGTACGACACTTGGGTGGACACATTTGGGTGTACGACACTTGGGTGGACACATTTGGGTGTACGATGTTAATGTTACGAGCGCGCATTTGTAAGTTTTGGCGGTCTGTAGTTTCGGATGTAACACTGAGAAGATAGGCTCGTTACATCTGTTGTTGATTGATGGCTGTCGATATCTTGTCTTCGTATCTTGTGTAATAACATACGCGTATGCAATGTAAGTACATGCAAATGTTTGTGCATAAAAGTGTACATAGTACTTGTACAACATTTTTACGCTCGTTCGTTTGTACGTACGTTTTCAGATCAAGATTTTGAAATTTTATTGCAAACAATTTAACTGCTGTAAAATTAAAAACAATTTAAATACTTGTTTTTGTAAGTGATGCTCACATATTTATCCAAATGTGTGTGGTGATATGTGTTTGTATGTTTGTGAATGCGTGTGCGTACGTTTGCGATTGATGAATGTGTATGTATGTATGTATGTGTGTGTGTGTGTGTGTGTGTGCGCGCGCGTGCCGACAGAAGTGTAGATTGTGGATGAGTGTGTGCAGAAGAGCTCTGTGTGTATAATGGTGTTAGTTGTTAATACATGCTCGCTCAGCTCACCTCACTTATTTGCTCAAACATGTTTTTACTTACAAAATTACATGAATTCCTACAAATCACAATAAATGTTGTGTATATGTGTTACATGTGTACGTGTGCGTGTGTATGTGTGTGTATACATGTGCGTGTGCGTTTTGTATGTATGCACGTATGTATGCATGCCTTTATTATGTGTGTGTGTGTGTTTTGTGTGTGTGTGTGTGTGTGTGGTGTGTGTGTTGTTTGTTTATATAATTTATTATTTTCATTTTATGACTTTTGTTTGGTCTATCTCTACTATGTTAAGCGTTCACCACATTGTTGTGGCTGTAGTTTTTTTTTTATAATTGTGTATATTTGCTTGCTTCATATGGCTTACATCATCATCATCTTCATCGTCGCCATCATTCTCATTTGATTATTATCAATCATTATTATCATTTTTGTTGTCATCATCATCCTCCTCATTTTTATCATCATCATCATTATCTTCTTTTTCTTCTTCATATTCATCATCATCGTCATCATTATCATATCATCGTCGTCGTCATGATCATCATCATAACTTCCATTATTTTCCCGCCCTAGTTTATCCTAGTTTTTGGAGGAGTTTCAAATCTGTTTTGTTTGTATTCTTGGGACTGCTGATATGCTAAAGATGATGTTTTTGATGATGTTGTTGTTTTGATGATGATGTTTATTGTTGTTGTTTATTGTTATAAATGTTGTTGCAGTTTATTGTTTTTGTTGTTGTTGCAGTCGTTTATCGTTGTTGTTGTTGATTATTTCTGCTGTTATTGTGGCTGTTGTGGTGAGTTGACTTTTTTTTTATTATCGCCTACTAATTAATATTTGTCTTTGGTTTTATTACCGCCCCCTAATTATTATTTTTCTGTGGTTTTATTATCGCTCACCAATTATTATTTGTCGTTGGTTTTATTTATCGCCTTCTAATTCTATGTTTCGTGATTGTCTGAGAGTTGAAAGCAGTTGAACAACGCCAGCTTGTTATGAGCAAGGAACAGACATCAATCATCAATCATCAATCAATCATCTTCATCATCGTACACTCCAAACTCGCAATCGCAAGTACAGCCTTCTCTTCTCTTATTCCACCAATAACTACTATGTGGTGTTTTACCTTCTCCACTATTGTTGTTGTTGTTGTTGTTGTTGTTGTTCTTCTTCTTCTTCTTATTATTATTATTACAAACTACAACTACTGTCACTATTATTACTACTACTGATACAACAACAACTACTACTACTACTACTACTACTACTACTACTACTACTACTACTACTACTACTACTACTACTACTGCTGATGCTGCTACTGATGCTGCTGCTGCTACTGCTACTACTACTACTACTACAACAACTACTACTACTACTACTGCTACTGAAACACGCAGGCGAGCAAGGTGATAGATGGTTTATTGAACTGTTTTTGTTTTGGTAGGATTATTGTTATAGGGTGCATGCATTCGTAACGTACGTACGATGTATGTATGTACGTACATGTTGGTGAATGTTGATGAGGAGATTGCATAATGTGAGATGTGACATGAACCCTAAATAAACACAATACAATACAATACAATGCACTGCAATATAATACAATACAATACAATACAATACAATACAATACAATATAATACAATACAATACAATGCACTGCAATACAATGCAATACAATACAATAAAATACAATACAATGCAATACAATACAATGCAATACAATGCAACAACAACAACTACTACAACAACAAAACTAACGCATCAAACTACGAGCAGACAGAAAGTAAAAAGTACACAATATAGGAACCCGACGTAATATCCAACATTTCTTCGCAGCATCTCATATTTTTACTTGTAAAATGGAACGGCAAGCACTCTTACTTGTTAACATACTTGCATGTGCACAATTGAACATGTACTGTACATGATGCACTATTCTAAAGATGGTTCGTGAAATCAACGTTTCCAGGCACATTTTCCGACCAGCGAATGTCGACAGATGTAGTTAAGCATAAATATAATGAATACACACGCGCGCACACTCATACTCACACACATGCACACACACACACGCACACATACGCACGTAAAAATAAAGTATGATCATCATAGAACTAGAAAAAACTCAGATGCATGCAGACAGACACCTATCACGTATACGTTTTCTGTCAGTTACCGATCAAAAATTTATAAAAAAAAAATACATAACAAGCAACAACTGTGAAGTAACAGAACATAATTGTTTTGGAAAAGTTGATACAAGTGAGCACAGCACGTACATTGTAGACGTGCCTATACAAGGGTTCAAGGATATACACCCATACGCGCGCACATACACAAAACACACACAATCACAAGCAAACACAAGCCCAGAAAAATGAAGATGAAGAAAAGAAAAAGTGGAGGAAAGGAATGGACGGAGGGAGATTGCGAGAGAAGAGCTGATGCAGCGTTGTAAAATAAATAATGATCAACCAACACAACCAGCCAGCCGAAAGAAGAGCCAGCCAGCCAACCAGTATTACAGTCCCGTCGTACGATTGCGTACACGCATTCCGCTATCAACTTGCGCGTACACATCGATAATGCTTTGCTCGTTACTGTGGTTGGTCACGTGCGTTAAC
The DNA here is from genome assembly GCF_000326865.2 of Helobdella robusta. Lineage (NCBI taxonomy): Eukaryota > Metazoa > Annelida > Clitellata > Rhynchobdellida > Glossiphoniidae > Helobdella > Helobdella robusta. The sequence continues at coordinate 4,496,453 of NW_008705459.1, read as the reverse complement.
ATGATGGAATGCACTGGTGTGGTGGAATTTCAGGCATACAAACATATGCGGGCACGCACATGCAGTCACACATGTATGTGTGTTGAAACGTAAACGGGTGTTTGCATTTGTATCTGCAAACAAACAAACACGCAAAAATGTACAGTGCGTACAAACAAGTTTCCGTCCATCCATCCATGCGTGCGTGCGACTATGTCCACAGAAATGTTTTCGTGACTGGGCATTTGCCTGCGGTAATGAATGTTTACATTTTGTGTACGCACGAACAAGCATTTAAGAAGCGTGTACACTCCAACATACATGCACACATACATACGTACATATATACATACATAGACTCACATATGCGTAAATCTTCACATACACGCACGTACGCACGTACAATTGTGTAAGTATATTTTTAATAATGTGTGGTTTGCATGTCCATTTTAAATATAATATCAGTTTAAATTAGGTAGAAAGTTACACACACACACATACACACACATACATACACACACATGCACACACACACACAAAACAAATTTTGAATGCTTTTAGTATCAATAAAACAGAAAAATTATAATCTGACCAATGACAAAGTGAACCATAAATCACAGACTCGTATGTAATATTCATACCTACAATGGTACTGCGTGTATTTGTTATACTGGTGGTACTGGTATGTTGTACTTAACTGTTTGCAATACATGCTGCTGATATGGGTTATTTTAATGATTAATGTATTATTTATAACATGCATAGGGCATTATGCAACTGCTTCTACTGCTACTACAACTGCTACTAAAATTGTCACTATACTTTACTAATACTACTACTACTATTATTACTACTACTACTACAACTACAACTACTACAACTACTCCTACTGCTACTATTCTATTACTACTACTACTACTACTGCTAATGCTGTTGCTGCTGCTACTACTATTATTATTAATAATAATTATAATATTATTATTATTATTACTACTACTACTACCACTACTACTACTGCTACTACTACTGCTACTACTACTGCTGCTACTACTACTGCTGCTACTACTATTACTACTACTACAACTACTATTTATAACATTTTCACTCATCCGCTAACATAATTTTTGATGCAAAATTAATGTAGTATGATGTTAAGTGTTTGATTGTAGGGTACACATGTGCTGTGCTTCTGCTTGCTAACTGACTGACTGACAGCTCTTCTGGCGATAATAACTTCAATGTTGACGTCAAATCATTGGGCACTTGAGACAAGTAACAACTAGATTAATAATATAATAATAATAATAATAAATTAATAATAATATTATTATTATTATTATTATTGCCAAAATGAAAAACATATCCTAAATATGTTCAGAGATGAATCTTATTTTTGGTGGCATCGACGTATTTACAAATCATTTTATCTGTTTGTATGTCTGTCTATCTTTATGTATGTCTGTCTATCTGTATGTATGTCTGTTTGTATGTCTGTCTATCTTTATGTATGTCTGTCTATCTGTTTGTATGTCTGTCTATCTGTTTGTATGTCTATATGCCTGTCCGTCCGTCTGTTTGTTTTCTGTCTGCAAGAGAGTTTGAGTGTGTCGTTATGTGTTTAAATTTATTCAAGTTTGTTTATTTGAATAAGGACTGATTTGAAATTAAACAAGTTAACGGTTGAACAGAAGAAAAATAATTATAATAATTGTTTTAATAATAGTTATTTTTATTATAAATGCCATGAATAATATTACTAACACAATGGTCGGATGGATTGATGGATGGATTGGATTTATTCATCTTTCAATCCTCTAATTTTATATTTATTTTTTTATCGCATTAATTAATTAGCACATGTGTCTTTTTGATCTTTTGATTTTTCACGTGTTAGCAATTGTTCGAAGAATTCGTTCACACACTCACACACACACACACACACACCACACCACACACGCACACACACAGATTAACACACACATAAACACACACAAACATACAGACACTATGACAATAAGTCGCTCATTAAATTAAGAAATGATAAACTGAATAGACAAATAATTGAATGAAAGAATAAAATAATGATGGATGGATGAAAATGAATTCTTTCGCATAGCAAACAAACACCTCACTCACATTTTTGTAATACTTGTTATGAAGTTTTTTGCTTTTTACTTCTGTATTTTGATGATAAAAACATTTAAAAGAAAAGAACAACAACAATAATAATAACAATAACAATGAAGTTATTACACACACACACACACACAGAGATAGATAGAGAGAGAGAGAGAGAGAGAGAGAGAGAGAAAGAGAGAGAGAGAGAGGAGAGAGAGAGAGACATATCTACCATTCGGAAATCATCTTTGAAACACGTCGCTAAAATTATGATTAATAGAAAATAATAGTTATAATAATGAGAATTATTGGATCCTTCAACATAAATTGTAACAGTGATTTGGTAAATATGGTCTTTCTTAATTATAATAATTTATTATTAGATGAATTTTTCCAAAATAATCAGCAATTTAATTTGGGTCAGCCTTCGTTCTTGATAATGATGTTTTCATCGGTGATACACAACAACACACAATAGCACAACAACACACAACAACATAACACACCTATTACACCAAACAACACACCAAACCAAAAAACGCCAAACAACACAACTCGTTAGTTCGTACATTTGCCTGTAAATCGTTGTTTTAATCGCATAGCATAAAATAACTTGTTTATGTATCCTGCTCTGCTACGTTTCTTTGGGTTCCATTTCCACGCCTGTTTTATAGCATTCCTCCACACGCATGTAACGTCATTACAGCATGTTGTTGTTTCTCCACGTTTTGAAATTCTTTTTATTGCGTTTCGATAATTGAAAATTTCTTTTCTGTTTTTTTTTTTTCCTGATTCTTTCGCATTAAGCTAGCTCTTGAATGTTGTCTCTTTGTATGTTGTAAAATTTATCAATGATATTATTTCGATTTGTATTATTTTATTTTATGTCCCTGTTTTTCGCGGAAGAACCAGCGGAGAGCACGAAGACGCACACGCACAATAACACGCACGCACACACGCACGCAAACTCTTTCTTTCATAACGTAGATTATGTTGCATTGCGATGGTATTGCAATGAGAAAGCACACGCACACTTGTCGACAGAGGGTACGGAATAATAATTTCCAATTAAAAATATACGTGATGTGTTGAATAATTGAATGAAATTAAGTGTAAGAAGATGTACAACACGCTCCATCCCGGCGCCCATCAATTTATTTCCTTTCAGTACATCCCCACAACCGCTTTATGAAGCAAGTTAGTTCTCTTACAGCCGTACATAAATATAAATTTCTAGTGCAAATACGCATGCCGTTATAACCACACATTGACACACACACACTCACATGCACACACACACATAGACGCACACACACATGCACACACACACACACACATGCACACACACCCGCATACAACATCCATAACATACTCAACTTACTCTTTTATTTTTAGTTGCATAGCGGCTCTAAATATCAGTAGTTTTTAAAATGTACATATGAAACAATAGCGAGAGAGAGAGGAAGAGAGTGAGAAAGAGAGAGAGAGAGAGAGAGAGGAACTTTCAACATTATCATTTCACTATCATGCCTACTAAGAAGTAACGCAAGAAAAAGTCAGTACAGCCAGTGAATGAACTCGATGCGAGGAGGAGAAAAAATGTAGGCAGCAGTATGAAGATTTGTGTGTTGGTAGATGTTATTGATGCAAGTATTTGAAGAATGAACATAGGCTAAAGAAGAAAGAAAAACAAACAGGTAGAAGAAGGATAGACGAGTTAATTTTGGATTAGAAACAGGTAAGAGAAGAATAGATGGATGGATGAACAACAAATACATGCATTCAAGAACCTGGATAATTGCGCGGTGGAAAAGAACGAGAGGCAGAAAAATGAAACAGAAAATTAAAAAAGATGAATAACAAATGTAATGGAAAAAAAATATCAAATAATATTTGAACATGAAAATTTGGTAAAGACAAGAGAATAAATAACACAAAAATATTAGGAATCAACAAGTAGGCTTTTTAAAAGCATCTGAACGCCAGCGGAAGAAGAAATCGGTTCCGGTGACAAAAATGCGACGCTAGCTTTAGAAAAGAGAGGTGGTTGTCTGCAGGAGAGGATTGAGGTGAATGCATTGGATTGAATAAATGTTCGAACTTCAAGTTTAACTGGAGATGCACTTGTTAGTATTCTCCTGCAAAATTTTTTCTTTGCAGGTTGTGTGAAGATGAGTGTCAATGTGGTGGATTGGACGTTTCAAGCATACTAACTCTGAAAGTTTCAATAGAGAGAATATTTTGACTTGCTTTGTTATTTCTTGGTGGGAGAAATATTGTTCTCCTAAATCTGCTTTTATAAACATGCAAACATTTACAAACATGCGAACATTTGCAAGTGAACAATAAGTGAACCCATATACGAACATGCAAACATGCCAATGAACAATACGAACGAGCACTTACGTACATATTCTCTAAAGCAAAAAATGCAAAAATCGAAGAAACGCACATCCGTGAATGCCAAGCAAATTTGTGTGAACAATCTGCATGTATGTTGTATATTGTATAATCTATATTGCTATTTGAGGAATGCAACGTACTTTAAAGAGCAGGCTTCGTGTCGTTACGTTTTGCACTGCATATTACTTTGTGGTGAAATTTTTATTAATTTAACGCATCAAATTGTATAAAATAAATTTTCAGAATAATTTTTAACTAAACATTTTAAATTTTATATCACATTATCTTAACATTCAAATTGCAAATGCAGTTAACAGTAGTGTAATATTTATATTGTTTAGAGCTCAATTGAGTGTAGAACCCTTCATATTATTTGACCGTGCTAAGTCAGCAAAATAGAGATGCACATACACCATGCCAACACCAGCCACAACACCTTCAGCAGCAGCAGCAGCAGCAAATTAGAATTCTGACAACTCTTCCAACAAACCAGCACTTAAATGGTCGTGTTAACCACCTGAAAAACACCTGAGATTGAAGTGCGTACGTGCTAAATTGCTATGCATACCTGTGTATTTACGTATGTGCACGTGTATAAATTATAGTCCAGAAGCAAGTATAACTTAAACGTGTGTTTTTTTATGTGTATTGTGTATGTTCTGGAACATTTCTAGAGGTTAAAATGGCTTCCCCGATGAGAATTGAGCCATCAACACAACATACAACGTGACAACGTACACATAAAAATACAACAACGCACAAACGAATACAACAACACACATGTGGGGAAAAACACGCGCGTACACCATCACCCTCACACAACGACAGCATACACATACACACGAGAGTTGCTAAAAAAAGAATGTAACACACACGCAATACAACTGAAGAACAAGATGTAAAAATTCACCCACAGGCACATCTCACAGAAAGCAAACAAAATAAGATGATGAATGAATGGATAGAGCGAAGTAATAACAACAACACGTTAAATATAGTTACACAACAACGTGCAAAGTCTGATTAAAACAGTAGGCGCGTGACAAACGTTAACAAAACTACATACATCTATTGATTCTTATTTAGACTCCTGGCAAACATTTACTTCAAATTGCCTGCAGGTCACACTACAAAAATGCCATGCAGTGCTTGAAGCAGTGCTTGTTTGTAAAAGTTGTTGTTTATCTTTGCAATGGAGAAGTTGTTTCGATTTTCAGCTGCAGCAACTCGCGTTGAAAGAGCCAGAGATTAGGCACTGTATAAATTTCGGCGCTTCTTGACATCGCTGCTAGATTCTTTCTGAGAACATAACTGCTATTAACTGTGGAAAAAGTAAGTTGTCAACTTTTGCAAAACTTTTCAACGTGCTAATATATAATGTTTCATAAAGCAGCCGAACAATCTTAATACATTTGATATATATATATATATATATATATATATATATATATATATATATATATGTTAACATAAAATTACATCTAAATTTGTACGTACATGCAATGAATCCTGAATATTTTTAATATAACGAATTTTATACAAATATTCAATTATTCGATATTGCTAAAGTCTAACTTTCGAGACTTCCCGACGAAGGTTTGCACCACTCCTGATCTTCTCAGCCACACTCGTACCTATTTGGCGCGCATCACACATTCATTATACTCATGCTAACGTTTGTGTGCTTGATTTTGTTTAACGACGTTCACAAATTGTTCATACTCGGCTAACAGGCAAACAACTTACGAACGCACACTCGGCGAATGAACAGTTCATAAGCGCTTACACTTACTGCATCCCTTTGCAACAGAAACGAAACGAAACGAAACGAACGAGGTTACAATCACATACGTACGTGGTGGGTGCACTAAGTAGTACATGACGGCATAACTCCTCCTAGCGTATTAGAAATGTTTTTTACTTGGATGAGTTGTACACACCAACTGCTTACATGCAATGTACAAATGTTTGTATGTGTTTCCAGTTCCTACTGGTCAATCAGTGGATGGTGTTCCCTTGCCTCTCTGTCAGGCTCTCTGTTTACGTACAGATGTATGTGTATGTGTGCGTGCAATTTGTAAATAATGAGATGTAAGCATATGTACATTTTGGTGTTGATCTGTATTTATCGTTTTAAAATAGCATATACATTAATCTAACTAACCTGACTCTATATCTCTTTCTGGTGAACTTTGTAACAAATTTAAAGTTTGTTTGTAACTTAATAAATTTTCATTTTGTTTTGTTTGTGCGTGTCTAGTGATGCGTCTGCAAGTTTTGCAGTCGTTCTACGAATCTGCCCGTGTTTCTGCGTTTGTAAGTACGTACATTGTTTGCGCTAGAGCTAGTGTTTGCGCTATATATGCCTTGTGTATGTTTGAGATGTGCTCATAAGAGCTCATAAGAGTTTGGTATCTGTCGATATGTTATATGATATGTCGCGCCTTATTTTAATTTTTTCGTTTGAAAACTGGATTTATGTTTGAGCAATCGATTGTTCATTCATTTTGCATATTTGTTTATCCAAGTGCGTATGTTAAATATTTGTCCACATCTCTCTTTCTCTCTCTCTCTCTCCTTATTTACACACAGTTGTTTTTGCAACAGCAAATACTTGCAGACACGTAGAAATCACAATTCAACTAATTATTTTTATAGCCTTCTGAACGAAATGTAAATAACAGATAACTGAATCAGTGCTTCGTAAAATTATATCGAAGCTATATAAGTTCAGTTATTCCTGTATTTGTATATACAATATATATATATATATATTCATGTGTACGTATATAACAATATTTGTATATTGTGGCGGGGCGGAAAAACCTCAGAAGCACTAGTTTCGCCGTGGATTAGTGAACAGACAATTTTTCAAACGCTTCTTGAAAACCTGCCGGGTTATGTTGACAGTACGGGTAGATCATTCCAAATTTGGGCTGACGATACTGAGAATCTTTTTTTACCTAAGCGCTAAGAATTGAATTTTGGAGGCACAAGATCTCCATTATTGGAGGATCTCAGTCTACTTCGATTCGCAGCTTCACATACTAGTTGGAGTTTTTCTATCAAATAACTTGGAGCATAGCCAGCCAGTGGATCACTGACAAGAAGAGCTAATTTTAACAATATATACAATCTATATTATATATATATATATATATACTTATATAGCTATATATATATACATATGCACATGTATGCATTTGTATGGATGTATTTATACGCAGAGGACGTTTTTGCTTGTGTGCTTGTGAATTGTTGTAACTAGAAAAAGTACAGGTGTGCACAGGTAGTAGTAGCATATATCAGGATGTTTTATTAATTTACGACGCGTTCGTACGAATCTCATTTGCATGAATTAAATTGGATTAACGTGTTGCAAGCTTCTCGAGTGCCACTGTGCGTTATAACTTTTAATGTATAGTTCATCAAGTTTTGTTTACGTTTTTAAACATAGAATTGTGTGTGTACATCTGCACATGTATTAGTATATGTGTGTATGTTATTATAATACAACAACGTTGAGTGTATGGAGTTGCGAGGAGAAATCGTGAAAATGTTGGCGTGGTGTTGCAGGAAAGAGTTTGATCGACAGAGTAGGGAAGGTAACAAAGAAGGAGGAGTAGGTTCTAGGTTGGATGGAGACAAAGGTCACAAGTTGCTGGTTTGCATTTAAACAGATATTCCGACGTCTGCAGTTGAATGTGGCGCCAAATAACTTACCATTAAGGTGCTTTAAAGTAAATTAAAAAATATTTTGAGGAAGAGTTTAATTTAGCAGAAAAAGTTTTATCTGACTTTATAAGATTTCCGCGAGTGAATTCAATAAATTGAACGATGAATGATAAAATTTTGTAAACGAACTTATTGTTGTTATAATGATGGTGATGGTGACGACAATGATGATGGCTAGTCATTTGGATGATTGTTATAACAAAAAGACGAGGACGTCAACATGTTTAGGATGAAAAAGTTTCCGTATTTGATAAGAGATGCTTTCTACCTACCTACCTTTATTAGTAAAAAATTGGTCTTATATTTGTATCACATTTTGTTGTTTTGTTGGGTTAGGCATATTTTTACAGGTGTTCTTCTCAAATTATCACAAGTTAGCTTATTCTCAACTCTACTGTGCGTATCATTCAGCAGATATTTATGTTTGTGTTTGTACATTATTTAACCAAATAAAACACGCCGCAGTTTATTTTAAACGAGCAGTTCATGTTAATGTGTATTATACTGCTTATTATTTAAAACTGTACATACGCTCACTTATCGACCTGATGTGTTTCGCTTGTGTAGAATTGAATGCCTTGTTGAATGAGTTTATGATCAATGCTTTGCTGCGCAGTACACAATTTCATGTTTTATTAACATGTAGAAAGAATAACCAGCCTAACGTCTGTGTGTGGTGTTGTGTACGTGTTGTTTGTGCTTTGCATATGTAAGTCATTGCTGTGAATTATAACTCACTGAGACACATTAAAATTGTTAGTTTAACTATTAAATTAAATTATTAAAAGGTATCAATTTATAAAAAAAATTATTAAAAGTTATCAATTTATAAAAATATCTGCTACTTCAACAAAACAATCGCTACTGTGGCCATTAAACTTGCAACGGTTATTTCAGTTTAGATTTATAATGCTGTTTCGCATATATCAAATCAGGTGTATTCTTTGTTCAGTGACGGGACTAGGGAGCCCCCCCTCGTGCTAAACCCCCCCGTTGTGACAAGTTTTTTTTGGATTAAAAGTACCGTTTTTACAAAAAATTGACGTGATAACGAAAAAAAACCTCTTTTGAGGGCATGTTGGCCTCCGTCAAAGTTATCTACATTCGCCACTTCCTGTGTTGATCTTATTTTATAATATTCACTGATTATCGTCACATACTTCCAAATATTCTACAAATTTTTTTTCTAAGCTCATCTATTCAAACAATCAGTCATTTGTTTAGCGAATGTCGTCATTAAACCAGCTCATAGCTCAACCACATCAGAGACACTGCACTCCTATTATCTGACACCCTGCCAACTGAATATGTAGCACGTACCATACCATCATGGTCTCTTTACACAACCATCTGCAGCCTTTTTTTTAATGTTTTCTTCTGATTTATGTTAACTAGGCATCAATTTGTCAAATAAACAAATGCACTGTTTTCCTTGCGTGTTGACGACAAAATGACGTCAGTAAATGTAATTAATTGTTGTAATGCAGAAGGATGTTGATATTATATTTAGTAAAAAAAAAAGATGAATAGTAATTATGCACCGTGGTGTTTTATCATAAAATTTTCAAAAGTTTTCTGTTTGCTACCATTGTTATTTTTGTTTTCAATTTGAACATAACATTTTTTATTTGGTAATATGTTAAAATAGTTATGTTAAATATTAATTTTTAGCTGAATATAAATAAACTAAATTTCATTAACATTTTTAGCCTCAGTCAAACATAAACAAAATGTGACGCAAGATTCCAAGATTTTTAAACAAATCAAACAGTAGAATAACAGTTCTGATAAGCTGTGAAATATTATTTTAAGAAGAGAAGTTTGTTAAAACTCACAATGAAAGACGACAATAAAGATGGCAGTAGTAACGAAAACAATGGAAATAATGGTAAAGTGAAAAACAGTGAAAAACACGAAACATACACGCACATTAAGAAACGCAAGTTTAGTATATCTTCACCAAAATTGGAGCTGTCGAATGATGATGCGACATCCTCACCGCCATCCGCAACAACAACCAACCACGTTACAACATCAGGGAAAACTTCTACCCAACAGCAACAAATTAATGTCGATGAATCCTACCAATTAAAATGCAACAAACAAGAGTTAGAAACTTTCGATCCAATAAAAGTTGAAGGTAATCAAAGACAGCAACAACATCGCGTGCCGCAGTTTCAACAGCAGCAGCAGCAGCAACTTCATCAGCAGCAGCAACAGTACAGACAACATGATGATACTGCTTCAAACTTGTCGTCGTCATCTTCATCTCCCACCGGTTCCGTATCTTCTCCAGAAAGTCACCCCAATACGTTGAACCAACTAGCAAATTTAAATTCACACCCCTACTTCAGCCCACCATACAATTTTGTCAACAGATCAAACAGTGCTAATCAAAATGCTCTTCACAATAACAACAACATCAATAGCAATGCAAATAACGCATTATATGGCGTGAACAATGCCAACAACAACAACAGTAACAACGAAAAATCCATACCGGGATCACCACAGAGACGACATTCGGAAAATTTTTTACAATTCCATCAGGGTCCGCAGCCCATCACTCCTCCCCCGCCAGCCCCACAAATATCAGCAGCTGAGTTGTCCCTCTTGACGGAGGTGTCGGCCACGAAAAATGGGACCTTCCAATGTACTCTCTGTCAGAAACAGTTCGGCTACAAAAACGGTTTAATACGACACGTCAGACTTACACACGTTGGGGAAAAACCTTACCAATGCAACATTTGCAACAGGAGATTTGGGTACAAACACATTCTTATGGAACATCAAAATCTTCATTTTGGAAATAGACCCTATGCTTGTGTTCAATGCGACAAACGCTTTGCTGCGCGATCAAATTTGATTCAGCACAGGACAGTCCACAAACGACCATACAATTGTTCGCTATGCAACAAGAGATTTGACAGAGAAGATCAACTGAAGAAACACTTGTTCGCTCATCCACAAATGTCCGTAATTGCTTGTTCCTCGTGTGAATACACCGCCTCTAGTCACGCAGATTACAACAGACACTTAATTGATGTACACAGGTCAAACATGAAAGATTCTCCAGTGTCACATTACAATGACAACAATGACGACGATGATGAAGATGATGAGCGAGATAATGGTACTGACACAATTGCTGCAATTCAAAAAATTGGTGGGCAATTTAATGAAACCAACTTTGACGGCTCCTCTAAAAATAATCATAACAACATGAGCCATTGTCCAGAAAAAGATAAGAATTATAAGAAAGAGACAAGTTACAGAGGAATTCCTTTAGAAATGAACAACGAAGCATTTACTCGTAATGAAAATGAACAAGCCAACCAAGAATTTGATTTTCAAAACGTTACCGTTAAAAAAGAAATTCCGGAAAACTCTGAAAATCTAGGTGGTCAACAAATGACCTCCTCTGTATATCCACAAAAATCTTTTGAAGAACACATGACACCATATGGCGGTCAGCAGACAATCAGACTAAACAACGAATGGGTCGATGCAAAACATAACGGTCAAAAAAATGTACCAGCTAACAAACAAATATCGGAGAACAAAGAATTGTTCAGTATGTGGACTGGTGCTAATTCCCAACAAACTAACCAACAGCGTCAACAGCAACAACAGCAAGTGCAGTTGACGATTGCATCGTCAGCAAACCATTGTCAACTACCATACATTGATGAGAAGCCAAATCAACACATGAGCATGCAGGCCGCACTTCCTGGAATCCATGAAGTGTTTTCCAAAAAGAGCCAGTTAGGTTCTCTTCCTTCATTTTCCAACTTCATACCGACGTCAAATAGCAGAGCACAACAACCTATGACTCAACATCAGGATTCCTCGCAACAACAACAACAAACATTCATCAACCAGGAACTTCTTTTGTCAACTCACCAACAACTAATTCAACAACAACAACAACAATTGCACATAGAAACATATTCCAACAATCAAAACCTACAAACTAGACAACCGCATCAACAACAATCAACATCACAGCAACAGCAACAAAACCACTTGCTTAATTTTCAACCGACGTCTAATCAACTGGATTTTCAGATTTCCCCCTCAATTTCATCGTCAAACAACATGCTGAGCAACCTTCTACCTACTAATTCAACATCTTCGAGTCATCATCAAAGACCAACCGCCCAACTGCCACCAATCACCAATTCAACCAGACACACAAAAGACCAAGCTATCCAGCATTCGGTCAATTTGAATGGCTTTCCTTCCTTAGATGACGTCTTGTCATATTACGTGGGTCAAGGTCGCTTGTTTAAATGCCAACACTGCAACATTTTATTTTTTGAACGGGGGATGTATTTTTTGCATTCTTCTCTTCATTCATCACCTAATCCATGGCAATGCAGTATTTGTCATAAGGTATGCTCAGATAAAAATGAGTTCACTCTTCATTTTGTCAACCAACAACACAATTCATAGTGTACAACTATTGATACATTGTGTACAACAACACAATTCATAGTGCACTCATCAACATAATTCGTAGTGCACAACGAAACAATTTTCAGCGCATGACTAAATATAATTTTGCGTTCAATTTTATCAATCGTCATTTGGTCGTTGGAGGGTCAGCAGGTTAGGTAGGTCGGGGTCAACAGGTTAAGTAGGTCAGGATCACGCAGGTTGATGTAAATTGAAGCATCATTTCATATGCACGAATTCAAACTCGTTTACGAACAAATTGTTTGAAATTCTGATAAGCCAGATGTTGATATTTTTTGTTTATACTTTCTTTTGTTTTTAATTATTTATACTGCTTTGATTAATGAAAATGTAAATTTTATATAATTTGTAAAGTCATAAATTCAACAATTTATTTTCATTTAACTAGAAAGTTGTTAAAAATTATAAAGTCGTGTTAGCTGAAATCATTTTATTGCGATTTTTATTAAATCAAGTATTTGAAAGTTGTTAAAACTTTGATTCTATTTTCCAAACATCTTCTTTGGTGACGCTAGTCTTGTTAATCGATTTCTGCACTCTTATTTTTGCTATGGTCATAGATTGCATTGCGTACCTACAACACAAACATCATATTAAACTATGCACATCTTTATTCGTGTTTACTTTTTCAAATTTTACGTTTTGGGTATTGGGTTCAAGACTTGTTTACAATGGATTTTAATCCTATTTTGATACGAACTTGATTAGAGATATTTGCAGACGAGTTTAAGGTGCTTACAAATGACAAATTTTTGTAAGATTTTTAAATTTTTAATAATGCTTTCGGTATTGTAACAGTGGTTCAACGATATAAATATTTTTTCGCTTTTATAACGTTTATTATTTTTTTATTTCAAAAATTTCATTAAATTTTCCCTTACCGTTCTTTATGATATTATGATGGTCATCGTCATAAAAATCCAGTTGGAAGAAAGATTTTTATCTCTATAATATGATCAAACGTTTTTTCCTTCTTGTTTAATTGAGCACTTTTGTTTTTTATTTCCGGTGAAATTGAAACTTTTGTGGAAACAAATAATTTGTACTTTAACGTTGATTATTCATCGATAAATTGACAGATTTTATTATATCAAATTATTCTGATTGTTTGTCAATTATAAATTTCCAATAAAAGTTATTTCAAATCTCAGCTCACAAAATCCACCCCCGTACAAGTTCTTGCAAATGAAATCAACGGAAGCCGTGTAAAAAATATTGTCTCACAACTACAGTCATCTCTGTGAAGATGATCTAGTAGTTCTTGCAATGAGGAAAAACTTCAAACAAGAGCTTATCGAGTTTGAACAGAATTCGAAATCAAAAGTCGATTAATTAAAAATTCAAATGTTATCCTACTGACCCAATAAAAGGGTTAAGGTAGTGTAACATACAATAAGTAATTTATTGTATGTTATATTAATTTAAGTAACTTATAATATTTTAAATTCAGTTTAAAGTTCGCCGTCAAGATGATTGTAAGAAATGATCAAATCAGAAAAGGGATTAATCGGTGTTTAACAGTATGCTCGAAGGAAATGGTTTAACCAACTGAAGTTTTTTAATTTAAAAACCCCGAAGTGATCAACATTATGATGCAAATTTCGATATCGATTCTCCAACTTTAATTTTTTTTAAATAGTACTATGAATTTGAAAAATTATTTTTTTATTATTTTTAAAAATACTATAAATTCGATAAATCAGGGTAGTAAATGAAATTGATAGGTAATATAATTTTAGATAACATTTTTAAATAAACTGTAAAATTAAAATCAAATCTATTACAATAAAAATTGAATCAGCTAAACGATTAAAACTTCAAATTCTGCATTGAAGTGACCTAGATCAAATGCAAAGCAATACCAGGAAAGTCAAATCTATTATTCACGTTAATCTATGTATTATGCAAATATAAGTTATATGCATTCGTGTGCATGTTGATACTGCCAGGTTACGGGTTGGTTAGTAGCAAAGTGTGATTCAATGATTATATAATAAATAAATAAGTTGTCGATTTCAATATGTCTCTATTCGGAGACATATTAACCACGAATATGTATATATATATATATATACATATATATATATATATATATATCAATTATATATTATATATACATGATATTAACTTATTCTGTTGAATCACGCTTACCCGCTTGAACATTTCAGAAAACTACGAAACTAAACTTTTACTTCCTAATCGGATTATCCAAAAATCCTCTTGAAAAATTTTGTTTACAAATAAATAACAAATAACGAAGAATGGTGTGATCAAAACGAAATTATGAAACACTTTCAAAGTTGCAAATCAACTTCAGAATCCATTGATGTTCATGTTTTGTATGCGTGCATGGTATTTATTTAGCTGCCCTATGGTATTCTTCACGTTACTTCACTGAAGGTATGAGCCGTATTTATAGATTGATGATGGAATGGAACTACAAGATAATGACATCGGTTAAAATTCGGTTTAATGACGCAATCGCTTCTAAGCCAGCGTTCAAGTCATGTAGGCAGTTCAATTTCTATATGCAATTCAATGTATATCACATGACATATTATTTGTAGAAACATAGTTGCCTTGTTACAGGCTTAGCTCCGTCTGTTGACATCTTTTGTAACTGTTATGTAAGCATCCAATGGTATAATAACATTATGTCGATTGTTTAGACATTAATACAACATACGTAATTTAATATATATT
>NW_008705459.1:4362013-4480986 GCF_000326865.2 Helobdella robusta | reverse complement strand
CAACTGACCCTTCAGCTGGCATGGCTTTGTACACTGCACCGGCTAAACTTTAAGAGAATTTATAGTTGGCTGCCAAGTCGTGAGTCGCATTGATGGCTGACTGTGGCTACCATTCATCAAATATAAACGTGGTAGCTCAATGTACAAATACAAATTCGTAGTTAATGACTAGCAAAAATATCGACACAAGCGGCTGGCATGGCTTGTACATTGCACCGGCTAAATTTTTCAGAGATTTTATTTATTAATTGGTTGCCAAGTGACTACGGTACTGCAACCCGTCGTCTCATCCGAAAAATATCAGTGTCGTCAAAGCTTTGAATCTGGATTTTGTTTATTCAATTCTTATTTCTCGTTATTATCGGTGACGTCTTTTATCGCTTCGTTTCATTCAAGACAAAATCGTTGTAATTATTCTAAAATAATGATTGATTGATAGATTGATTGATTGATTGATAGATTGATAGATAGATAGATAGATAGATAGATAGATTGATTGATTGATTGATTGATTGATTGATTGATTGATTGATTGATTGATTGATTGATTGATTGATTGATTGATTGATTGATTGATTGATTGATTGATTGATTGATTGATTGATTGATTGATTGATTGATTGATTGATTGATTGATTGATTGATTGATTGATTGATTGATTGATTGATTGATTGATTGATTGATTGATTGATTGATTGATTGATTGATTGATTGATTGATTGATTGATTGATCGTTTGATCGATTGATTGATTGATCGTTTAACGGTGATGCAGTACGGCTATCGGCAATCTTCTCGCCACTGGAATTTTGTGTTTCGCCTCTCATATGTTTGTTAATGATGTTTTTACTGTCGGTGTTTTTATCAAAATAATGACGATGCATAATGAACGCAGACTTAGTAGACAGTTTATTCATATAATTAGAATATTTTATATTATAATTAGAGTTTAATCATCTACAGCTGAATTGTTTGTTTGGTCTATGTAAACAGATGGTCCCGCCTTTTCGTAATTCAGATTTACACCTGGGCTATGATTGTTCTGTAGTTGTAATGTAATTATCGAATCTAACTTTTAATGTAATTTAGTGTAATCTGCTATATTGTGAAGTGATGTTACTTAATGTGGTAAAAGTAAAGAAATCAATTCAAAATTTGAATTTTTACATTAATTTGAATTTCAAATTATTATGTAATTATAATATAATGTAAATAAAATCTTTATTTTTTTCTAGTTTAATAAGATAAGCCAGTTGACTCAAGATTTCTCAATTTCTGTTTTTAATTCAAAATTTAAATTTACGAATCATGCCTTCTTGTTAGAAAAGTGCCTTAATTTTATTTTAAATAATTCTTAAAAAACCCATTCATAATTAAATTAATTAAAATTTCAATCAGTTTACTTTACTTACAACACTTTACTTTGCAGCACCTTACAGATCATATTTCTTTTTGTTGATTTTTTAAATTAAGTTCAATAAAATTTATAAATTAAAATCCAGTCTATTAATTAATTTAATACTTAATAGATTTCAATAAAATTATTTAAATTAAAATTATTAATCTGAATAATAAAATAAAATTAGAAATGAACCAAAAAATTATATTATCATCTCATCTGCCATATTGGCATATTTTATCTTATAATTAAAAATTAATAATTGAAGTATTTTATTTTATGTTTTCTAAACTGTGTGTTTTGTGTGAAACTGAAGGGACTTTTACATACTTACAAAACAGAATCAATCAAACTGAAATTCAAATAAAACAAAAGTAGAAATTTTTTTAAAATGGCGGACAACTCAGTCGAGGATAGTGAGATGTGTGGCAGGCTGACAGCAGAAGAAATGGACATCATGAGGAAAGAGAATGTAGCCTATGAATATCTCTGCAGACTGGAGGAAGCCAAAGTGTCGGCTATATTTTTCTAAATTTAATCAAATTTTTTTTATTTTATAAGTATTTATTCTTTTAATCTAATTTTTGATATTTTAATTTGATTATTTATTTTTTAATTCATAATGTTTTAATTTAAGTATTTAATTTCAATTTAATTAAGTAAATGTTTATGATGCTCACAAACAGATTAATTAAATTAAATCAACCCATAAAATCCTACTCCTATTGCTCATATTTATGATGGTGTTATTTTTCATTTCAACTATCAAACTTTTTCAATCACTCATGGGTGCAAATAATTCACCATAACTTGACAGCTGGATCGAGGCCTGCATCAAGGAAGAGATCCCACCGAGTGTTGAGTTGGAGGAGAACCTGAGGAATGGAGTCGTGCTTGCAAAGTTGGCTCACTTCATCTCGCCTGATCGAATTCCCTTCAAAAAAATTTACGATCTCGATCTCTCCAAATATCAAGTTGGTTGAAATGTTGTCCTTCTATGTTTGTTTGCTTTTGTGATCTGCTTCTCCTTCAGTGCTATCTGGATGTTATCAGGCAGGCATGATTGGTTGATATTTATCATTGTTGTAGACTTGCTCAGACTAAAATTGAATTATGTAGAAAGCCCTAAAGCTTAAAACGTAATTCATCACAAGCACAACAATACAATTAAAACGCTGTTGAAATAAATTGTAATAAAATTGAAATATGACCTCAGTACAACACAGAACTGCAACTGCATAGTTGATAAACAACTGCAGAACCAACTACAGTGCAATACAATCCAAGTCCAGTTCACTTCTTTGGAATATAATACAATGCTCTTCAAATACAATATTTAAACAATGCAGAGTCGAGGCCTGCACTTTCGTCACACTGACAACATCAACCATTGGATCAAATCCATGAAAGAGATAGGCCTGCCTGAGGTTTGTAGCACGGTTCATTACTGACTGCAGTTGTTTATATTTTTCTTTCTGTTAATTTATTTTTTAACCTGTTTCATTGAAATTAAACTTGCTGTTACATCAAGTATTGTTATTGTCACAATTGGATTCCATCTATTTATATATAGACCAAGTGTTAAAATAATTAATTTTGTTCTGAGCTACTTCTGATTGAAAGGAGTGAGCTGAAATGAAAAAATGAATAAGTAAACAAATGAATGAATGAATAGATGAACAACAATGATTGTCTTTTATTTAATCCATATTGTACACAAATACTGGCAAAAGCATGCTAGCAATAAAGTATTTGTTAGTTGTTTATATTTCAGATAAGATATTTGCATATATATTTTATATGTTTTCTACAATGCTGTGCAAATTAATAAAAATAATAATATTGCTGAAGTTAGTCAATGTGCTCAAGTGTAATATATACACTCAACTGCTCATGATAAAAATTATAAATTATACATGAACACAGTTAAGCAGAACTATTGGAACTTTGGGTGCATCAATATGCCTTTCTTGAAATTCCATCCTAGGATGCCTTCAATGAGCTAAAAAGGATGGTAGCCAGTTGAACGCCTGACCTTGGCAAATAATGAAGCTCTCTAACATGTTATCTAGGTAAGCATGTCCTAGTCCATGCATCAAACACTGCATTCTGATCAAGCCAAGCTTGTTTGATGGAACACTTTTCTGCTTCAAGCATCTGTCATATTAGTTGTTTGCATTTGTCAAGTAAAATGAAGAGTACATTTCTTTTTTGTTGGCATGTAATGATCTCTCTCTCTCTCTCTCTCTCTCTCTCTCTCTCTCTCTCTCTCTCATTATAAGTTGTTGTTTGCTTTGATTGTTTTTAAATCCAATTATTTACTTTTCAAATTTATTCTATGACTGTTCATGAATAATAATATTGTTCTACCAAAAAGATAATAATGATGATGATGATGATGAGTTGTGTTAGTGATGGAATGATAAAAAAGTTTGAATACGATTAGTGCATGTTATAGTAGTGATAAAACGAATGTATAAACAAACAAACAAACAAACAAATGAATGAATGAATGAATGATTGCTTAATATAACATTAATAAACACAGAAGCTCACTAATGAGTTGAAGAAATTTAAAATTTTGAACTTGTATAAATGAGCTGCATTATTTAAATATTTTAACCGGCTGAAGCGAGAGAAGCTCATTGTTAGCTTATATGAAGCTGTTCACCGTACATGAAACTTAAAATTCTTTGCTGCTTAACTTGGTTTTAAAACCATGACTAACATCTCCCATACCTTATGACTAACAAACTATTTCATCTACTTTTTCAGAATTACATTTTGCGATAGCAATTGACATTACGATAATACACTCTACACACGCACACACATATACAAATACAGATACACTGTAATGACTGTAGATGTGTAGAGAAGTGTTCAAATAAAAAATTCAGTCCAAATTAGATTTACATTTGTTATAATTTAGGTAGTTTACTGCATAGCCAAGCCATCACATTTAATGTTGAGTTATTATCAGAGTTCTACAGGGTCAACACTCTGCTTAGATTCTAAACAAATCATTCCTAAGCTCTGTATAATGCTTCTAAATTATAATTATGGCTATGCATCTGTATGTGTGTGTGCGCGTGCGTGTGTGTGCGTGCAGAGTGGTGTGTTGATGTTAGCAAATGTGCATAATGTAATGTTCAGTATTTCATTTATTGGACATGTCACAATTATTCTCGTATTCCTTGATACTGATATTCAGACAGCATTCATGAATTTTTTCATGCATGTTTTCACACTTCTGAATCAAATACCAGAGTGTATTAAATTTCCATATGAAGTAGTGTGATTTATTTAAGGAATCTATTTTGTTTTAATCATCTTATGTTCCTAGAACGTTGACACTTGAATTTTATAACTTAATTGATATTTTATTATTTTTTACCTTCGCAATAAACTCATCAAGAAATTGTAAAAAATTTAATAATGAAAGGTTTTTTTTCACAGGTTTGATGCATCTCTTTATTTGCTATAACCTTTAATTAAGGGACTTTACTTAATTGCTTGTTCGTTTATTGATGATAGGTTTACTAAAAGTTCTTCTGTGTTGACTTTAGCAAATGAGTTTATACCGGTTACTGTCTATCTTAACTTATTTAAATCCGCAGCTTATCACACAAACTATGTACATTCATGTTCTATTGGTTATAACATGCAAGGTATTGTAAAAATTATCCTACCAAAATTTGAATTCTTAAAAAAGATTATGAATTGTTACTATTGCTGTTACTTAATGTTACCTGATGTATTGATTTAGCCTGCTGTTATTATTTTGAATAAAACAATTGAAACATCGTCCAATCATGTGCCATTTAATCATTTTCTGACCCGAAACTTGGTGGCGCCTATATATTTTATTATCTCTTTCACTAAAGATTTATTTATAGCTTCCTGGTTACATAAATTTTTAAAGAACTTTTTTTAAAATATAATCTACTATTTTGATGAATTTTTAAAATGAATTAATCTTGGCTACTATAACATAAATATTGATGATGATGATGATGATGATGATGATGATGACGATGATGATGATCATTATTATTATATTACATTTTATTAAACTTTTTTTATCATTTGATTTGTTTTTTTAGTTAAAAATAAAAACATTTAAAAATAGAATGTTTATATTATTATTATTATTGTTGTTGTTGTTGTGGTTGTTATTATTATTATTTATGGTCCTTGTTTATGCACTCACATCTGGTAATCCTTACTATGTGACATGTGAAAATATCATTCTTGTCATTGCTGCCTTTACATATTGTGATTTTTTTTAATAGATGCCTATTTCCAATTTTCCCAGCATCATTCTCTTCTCCAGTTGTCTTACTTGCAAGTCATTTCATCATTAACACTTTGTGTGTTTGTTAATCTTAAATGTGTGATATCAATTTGGTTCTGGCCATTAACCAAAACTACAGCTTGATAATGAATTATTATTATTTCATTTTTCTAGCATCTAGCACGTTAAAGCGCTTGTGTCTTCTTTTTTTTTTTAATTTTTTTTTACTGCAAAGTAATTTTTTTATGAATATGGCTTTTAAAAGATTCAACTTAAAATGTTTCAATTAATAGATTTATGATTTGTTGACTTTTAAAGTGGTAAATTTTGATTAAGTAGTCAAATTTGCGTGATGGCATTACATTCTGGTTAATTTCATCGTCATCCATCCATCTTATCACAATCAAAAATTAATTTACAGAACTTCTACCCTGAGACCACAGATATCTACGACAGAAAGAACATCCCTCGACTTATATACTGCCTGCACGCACTCAGGTACTTGAAGCATTATTATATTTCCTAATTGAAAATGGCAAATATGTGGTTCTGCTGGTGTCACAGATTAAAAAAATGAATAATTAAAATTTCATATCTGTTTTTTAAATTAAAATCTCCGTATTTTGCTACAAATGCTTTATAACGTTATCAACTAACACAATAATAATAAAATAAATTTTCAGCTTTATTCATCATCTTTCGACTTATTCATCCATTATAATGGTGAACAAATCATTTTTGTAGTAATGAAACATGGTGTCAAGAAAACTTAGATATAGTTGTAACTCCTGACCTCTTAACTACCAACCTCGATGATATAGCTTCAATAATCTCTATATCCCCAACACCGTGTTGTAGCTTCCAACCATAGTCAAGAGTTCCTTTATCCGTAGGTTCAAGATTTCCAATAGATGAACACAACTACCAACATCAATATGAACAATACACTAGTCCAAATAACTACATAAATCACATTTATGACTTTCTCTTTGCTTGTAACTTTAACATAAAAATATTGTTAACGTGATGATAACGTTTATACCATTTAATATACCATTTAAACGAATTTATCATTCAAGAGAATTTATTTTTTTGAGAAAAAAATG
This sequence comes from Helobdella robusta, assembly GCF_000326865.2. Lineage (NCBI taxonomy): Eukaryota > Metazoa > Annelida > Clitellata > Rhynchobdellida > Glossiphoniidae > Helobdella > Helobdella robusta. The sequence goes on along the minus strand of NW_008705459.1, from coordinate 4,474,184 downwards.
CCTTTTCAAAAGGCTACAGAATATAAGTATATTGGTTAATTGTTGTAGCACAGCAGTAGTGTTTGTGTATTGCTGTTTATGTGGGAGATTTTTACAGTTTGAGGTGTTTTTTTTTAAATTGAATGAACGAAGTTAGAGCCAACTGCAGAATTTCAATTATATTTCAACGTTGTCAGTCACATTTCAGATAAGAAAGTCGTTTATTTTTGTTAATCATTAATTTGTAACTCGTTTATATTTATTCATTTTGAAGAATGCAATTTTGGGTGATGACATCACATGGAAAGTTTTTTTAACATTTATAAGGTGGATGATGAGATTCTCCATCACTTAAATATTTTTATCATTTTTAAATATTTTTTTTCTTGAAAATGACATGAGGAATCATTATTTTTTATAACTGCCTGTATAAATTTAATCACTTTTCTTTTTTATAACTGCCAGTATAAGTTTAATCATTTATAAATGTTTAACCAATTTGTCATTTATGAAAATTTAACTAATACCTTGTGACAATAAAACTGTATGTATGTATGTGTATAAATGTTACATGTATATATATATATAATATGTGTATTCGTGCGTGTGCGTGTACAGGCAGTAATACAAGACTAAGCCTCTGAATAAGCATTCATTCATTCAGTTATTTATCTATTTATTTACTTGTTCAGATTTTTATAAAGTTTTTCTCTTACTGAGATATTTTGTTTAAACATGTTTGAACGTATTTGTTTTCATATTTTTTTTCTACCTAGTTTCTTATATATGATTCATATCCCACTTAATAATTTTCTATTTCTCTTCTATCTTCATCTCTCTGGCCCGAAATTTTTAATAAAATAAATATTCTCTTTTTTGAGTTGTTAAGTTAGCTACATAGTTGAACCAATTGCTGGACATTTCACCAGTCATGTCCAACACTAAATGAAAGAATTCTTAAATAAATGTTATTAAATTGATTTAGACATTGTGATTCTTTTTTTGCGCTTTCTAGATTTTCATATCCACAAACTAGAACGACAAATATTTTTTTAATTTTATGTACGTGTTTTTAATGTTAATGCAACTATCTAAATGAAATTGAATGAATGAATTGTTGGATGAATGAATAAAAATGATTGAGTGAATAAATAAATGAATGAGTGAATGAATGAGTGAGTACGTGATTGAATGAATGAATGAATTAATTAATTAATTTAATTAATGTTGACAAATTAAATTTAAATGTGATATTTTTTGGCTTTGCAGTTTATACATGTTCAAGATTGGCAGGGCTCCACAAATACAAGATTTGTATGGGAAAATTCAATTTACAGGTTTTTACAAGATAATAGTAGTAATAATAATAATAATAATAACGTTGATGGTAATGGTTATGATGGTAGTAATAAGTTATTATGAGATATTTAATAACCACAGTTATTTTTTGCAATCTGTATTCTTTGCAGCTATTTTTACTTATGCTAATAATTTTTGTTGTATCCCTGAGTTATGCATAACATAAAAAAAATTGTTTCACGGGTTTCATCATCTTGCCATCATATAAGCGACATAAACACCAATGTTTTTACCATTAACATTACTGGATATCATAGAAGTAAACTAACATTAAAGTAGATAGAGTATCTTGATAAGACATTTTTTCATAAGAACATCAGTAAACTCTGTTTGGTAACGAGCGTGGAATAGCAACACTGGTGATAAAAATCGTTTGATGATAACTTGCCGAAATGTATGTATGTAAACTGTAGCATAATTATGCAGATGAGGAGATCAGTAACATGAGGAAGGAGCTGGACAAGTATGGCATCTCCATGCCTGCTTTCTCCAAGATAGGTGGAATACTGGCCAATGAGGTGGTGCTATTAACTTGTTTGTTTGTGTGGTTGTTTGTTTGTGTAATTGTTTGTGTAATTGTTTGTTTACGTTTCATATTGATGTTGTTTTTAGCATAAATTTTTTTCCATATTCATTAGGGGAATTTTCATTCTCATCATAAGTAGCTAGTTTCAAGTTATTCTTATCAATCAGAAAACATCAATTTTCTGCATGTTTTAATGTTGCTTGGCTTGAATTCAACATGTAATCTCTACACCATATCCATGTTGAAAACATTTACCAAATTCCTCTTAATTATTTTTGCTAGGAATTATTTCGTTTTAGCTTATAAATTATTCGGCACATAATTTTTTTGATGTGATTAAAATGTTTTTAAAGGTTTGATAAATAACATTCTATGAGATTTCAGAGTTTGGTTTGAGAGAAAAATTTTCACAAATTCTTTTTTCAACAAACAGTTGAATGTGAAATTAATAAAAGTATGATAAAGATTTAATGTGAATTTAATTTAAATCAATGCAAAACGTTTTGTAAAATGTAAGATTAGATGTTTGTGAATTATATATAGTACATATGTCAACAACGTATATAAAAACATAATATATAGTATGTCATTAAGTTGTTTTTCATTTTTTTTTATTGTCAGTTTCTTTCAATTTATTAATTTTTTTCCAGATGCCAGTTGATGAAGCTGCATGTAAGTTCTCATCTCATTTTTATCTTAATCATTCATCAACCTTGTGTTATTAAGATGCTTCAAATAATATAAACTAACAAACGGTTAATAAAATTCACTGATTAATATCCTCAACGTCGTCGTAGTACTCTTCCTCATCTTTCATCATTGCACCATCATCTTCCAACATCATTCACCATCGTCTTTCAACATCAATCACTATCATCTTTCAACATCATTCACCATCATCTTTCAACACCATTCACCATCTTTCACCATCATCTTTCAACATCATTCACCATCATCTTTCAACATCATTCACCATTTTTCAACATCATCGTCAACATCATTACACCATCATCTTTCACCATCATTCACCATCATCTTTCAACATCATTCACCATCTTTCACCATCATCTTTCAACATCATTCACCATCATCTTTCAACATCATTCACCATTTTTCAACATCATCGTCAACATCATTACACCATCATCTTTCAACATCATTCACCATCATCTTTCAACATCATTCACCATTTTTCAACATCATCGTCAACATCATTACACCATCATCTTTCACCATCATTCACCATCATCTTTCAACATCATTCACCATCTTTCACCATCATCTTTCAACATCATTCACCATCATCTTTCAACATCATTCACCATTTTTCAACATCATCGTCAACATCATTACACCATCATCTTTCAACATCATTCACCATCATCTTTCAACATCATTCACCATCATCTTTCAACATCATTACAGCATCATCGTCATCATCTTTGCACCATCATCATCATCGTCGTCACCATCACCGTGAACAGTGCACGCAGCAGTGATAGCCATCAACTCAGCCATCGACAAAGAGGACCCACACCTGACTTTGGAAGCCCTCCAGAACCCATCTGCCCACATCATGAACATCAATGGGCAGCTCGCTGACAACTACCAACAACTACTTTATGATGCTAAGTTTGTGAAAGCTGAGAATGCAAGGAATAAGGTTGGGTGTTGCAATGGAATCTCGTGATGTTTGCCTGTGTGTTTGCGTGTGTGTGTGTGTGTGTGTGTGTGTGTTTGTGCGTTATGTAAAATACAGCGTTATAAATTGTTTCTGATTGACAGTTTCATAAAATGTTGAAAGATTTAGTTTTTTTTAACTTTTTAATATGAGCATATTCAACTTGTACCGACACAAACAAACAAACGAATGACCAAACACACAAACAAACAACAAACAGTCACTGAACATAGACAATGTGCCGGATGTATATGACGAACTCCTCACACAAGCCGAAATTCAAGGAAACATTAATATGGCAAACAGTCAGTTCACCCAAACAACCGACCAATTACTTATTCAAAATTTCATGTTCATTCAATTGTGCTATCTTTCATCTTTTAAAAGTTACAACTATCTACATTGCTTTTTCAACATTACGCACTGCTAGATTAAATATTTTAACTCTTCGTATCCAATTTCACTTAACCAGCAGTGCATTTCTCAGCATCTCACCTAGCTACATATTTTTTCCAGACACCTACCATCTCTCCATCATAAATGAGATGATCAGCAGGGAAGATAGTGCCGGTCTGGTGAGGGCGTTGAAATCTTCAAACTTGAACTTCAGAGATGTTGATGAAACAAGAGGGGATTGTTATCTTTTTAAATTTATAGAAATCAGAGTAATTCAATTTTATTATTATTATTTTTAGCACCATTTTGATTATTAAATTGGCTTGCACCACTAAATTCGTGTTTTTATTATTGCTGCTCTTGATCAATTAAATTTTTAATGTTTTTTACGTACGTTTTGTAATCTGACCATCAGCCTGAGTAAGAGAAGTACATGCTACAGAGTAAACTAGCGACCCAGTGAATTTAAGAATAAAAATTTTATTCTTATTACCATACATATTAATTGTTAATTTTAAAATATATCTAGATTACATGTTACATTGTATGCTTCGTAAATTGTGACCTAAACATTACATCCACATTACATCGTCACTGCAGGAAGCAGGCAAGGGGGATGACTTTCTGACGAAGGATCAGCTACAGCAGGGCATACTGAGGACCAATGAAGAGTTCAATGACATGCTACTTGGTTGGTCACTCAGTGGTGTTTGTTCTCAATAGACTTATTGATTTAGTTTCTTTTTAAATTGTTTCTAAATTTAATATTTCTTGTTTGAGATGTTTAAGGACGAGTGTATATTATTGCATTATTGAATCGTTTTTTTATACGACTGTCTCATGGTCCGTCGTACTATGATGTACTGAATGTAAAGGATAAAAATTTATTTCCTTAATTAGGTTATTGAATAATTTTTTTACCTCATTCACTATCATGGTTTATAGGTCATGCTTAGTTAATCAACACATAGACAATTCTTTCATCACAATGTACAATTTAGCATATCTATCAAGGTCACCATGATATGACCACTGATAATAAAAACGACAATAAACTGATTGCAACAACAGCGTCAATAATAACAACCACATTGAATATGACAACAGTTAAGGAGAGTCTGAGGAAGATAAATGAAGTCCTCGAGGGTAATGATTACGACGCTACTCTGCAGCTGCTTCAACAACCGAAACTTCGACTGCCCACTGAATATCCAACTGCCAAGTGCCTCTACCACGAAGAACTCAAGTGCATGAAACATGAAAAACAGGTGATGATGATGATGATGATGATGATGATGATGTGGTTGTAATGATGTTGACCGTTTAGATGGTAATCATTTTAATCATTATTCTTGAAGACGATGATGATGACAACGAATGTAGTAATGATGTTGATTCTAATTACATTACGTTTCACATTGAACGTCAGATTACATTGATTACATTAAACCCATTACATTAAACGTTACATTAAAATTGATCTACGCTTTGCAGAGTGACTTGGATCAGGATGACATCATCAAAGGAATGAGAAGTTAGTGTTTGCTCTGTCATCACCATCTTTCTGTCATTATGTTAAAACATTATGTTAAAAAAGTGTGAACTTATTACCTCAGTTTTTATTACGTTTTATTATATTATTTTATTATGTTTTATTACATTATATTATAGTTAATATTACATTTTGATAAATTCTCGTACGTTTTTATTTTTGCATGATAACTATTACATGGCTCTTTTGCATTTTGTGTTTTTAGTTTTGAATGCCATTGCCAAGGTCAATGAAACAGTTGACTCAAACGATCCTCGCGGCTTATTGGATGCTTTAAATTTTGAACACGCCCACATTAGTGACGTAGACGCTGACCTGATTGATAAGTATCTGAAATATTTGAAGAAACTTAAGCAGAGCAGATCAAAGGTCAGTTTGTGATTGGCTGTTAGAAAAATTTTTCGTTAACTCGTTTGAAATATTAACAATGATTCAACTGGTTGATGGACGTTTCTCATTTGTCAAACTTTTTGCTTGTTCAAAATATTTTAATTGATTTGTCTCTGTAATTGTTTGTTAGTTGGGTTGATCAATTTATTTCTTTCATCACCATTCTAGTGTGTCTGTAGTTGTGATTTCAATGAATTCATTGGTCTTTTAAAAGATATAATATGACTTAATCAAATTAATGGGCGGACTGGATCAAGAGATCAAACAACAACTAATCTGGTTGAACCTGAAAATTCTTGTTTCTTTTTGCCTGTTTGTAGAATTGAAGAATGATTGGTCACAATGAATACAGCAGAATGGTTGATTAATTTGGTAAACTTGTTCGTTCATTGAATGCATGTTTAAGAGAGGTCACATCAGTTAGGCTGAAATACTTTGCCTCAACTGAAAAGTTGAATTTAGGAAAAAATTTATTTGATGTCTTATAATTATATTAAATGGTTCAATATGATTATTTTATATGTATATAAGTTTACTTGATTGGTTTGCTGTAAAATAAGTTGTATAAAGTAAGTTTAAACTTTTATGTCTTAAGATCACATCTAATAAAAGTCGAAAAATGAAGATATATTAAATAAATTTTAATTTTCAGTCAACTTTTGACCTGTTGACCCACCACGACATTGTGAAGTGCATCAATGACATCAACTACAGGTCGGCCATTGAACATGAACGTAAGTGAAATTGCTGTGGGCTGGTTGGTTGATGTCAGAACATAGCTTATGTGCTTTTTCTTTCAAGAACGGTTTTCTTTTGACTAGAATCTATTTTTCGTGATAATTCATCTTTACAAAATAAGCCACATAAGGTGTTCATCGTTAATTTTATTCAGAAGTAAACTTTAATCGAACGTGAATCTATTTGACAAGCCACAAACCATCTACATACCGGCACTTCCCTTTCCAAACCAACCAGGTATCGAAGCAGTGGCTCGGATAAATGAGATGATAGACAGAAATGATGTCCACCTCCTTCTCAGCTGCTTGCAAGCCTCTAACGCCGGCATCAAGAACGTTCATGAAGATGGTGTTGTGCACTACATGCAGCTGCTCAAAATTGCCAAACAGAAGAAGGCTGAAGTAATTTTTCAGTTTTTGTTTTTTTATTTTTCATTATTTTTTACAAGATATCTTTCTTGTCTAATAATAATAAGTCATCCTGCTCTGAATGGTCTTTGTTTAATAGTTAAACAAGTTTTTTGAAGATTTTATGAACAACTGAATCAACAACAACAACAACAAACGTTTAAACGGCATTTTCCCCGAGATCGGGGGTTGCCGTTTGGCTACCTATGATGAAACCGAAATACCCCTCGACTCCATCCACATCTGTCAATCGCCTCAGTATCACGCAACCACGCTTTCACCCTGTCCTTCTCCACCTGCTCTCTCCATCCCAATCGCGGACGACCCCTTCCTACCACTCCTTCAACCTCGAACTTCAACGCTCGCCTAATCCCGACCCTTTCATCCCTTCTCAACACATGTCACAATGTCCTCATTCAGTCCCATCATTGACATCAGCTTTGTACTACTCCTCCTATCCTTCACTTTAACCCCACACATTATCCTCACCATAGCTCTTTCAGCCCTTTGCAGTACACTTTCCTCCTCTCTCCTCAACACCCAAGTTTCACCACCATATACCATCGCTGCTCTCACACATGCTTTATATACCCTCCCTTTCATCTTCACTGACCATTTCTTTCCACACAATACCCCACCCAGTTCCCTAAATTTCATCCATCCCACACGAACTCTAGCCGTAACTGCGCTCAAACATCCTCCATCCGCGTTCAGCTTATCCCCTAAGTAAACAAAGCTTTCCACTCTTTCAATACCACCACTCAACCCCGTCCTTGCGTCCGTCCTATTAATCACACCATGAACACATTTCTTACATTTGAACGTGCCTTCCACCTTTTTCAGTGCCCCCCTCACACCACTACATCTCTTATGCACCCATTTCTGACATCCTATACACAATACCGAGTTAGCCTTCACTCTCCTGTCACATACCCCACAGGGGTCTATTTTACTTATCACTCGCTCCCCACCCTCCCCACTCACCATTACCTTCGTCTTACCAATATTAACTTTTAACCCTTTCTTTTCAAAAACACTTTTCCATCTGTCAAATTTTAACTGCAATTCTTCCATGCTATCAGCCATCAAGACTAAATCATCTGCATACAAAATCCCAACCCCTCCATTATGTTTCCACACACAACATACATCACAATTGCAAACAGAAACGGTGATAACACTGATCCTTGATGCACTCCTACCTTAACACTAAAAGCGTCCGACATCCCCCTTCCAACCCTCACCTTTGTCTTTGCCCCTTCATACAGCTGCATCACAGCTTTAACAAGTCTCTCATTCACTCCTTTCTTCCTCAACGCCCATTCAATGACCTTCCTCGGTACTCGATCAAAAGCCTTTTCTAGATCCACAAAACACATGTACAATCTTCGTTTCTTCTTTCTATAATTCTCCTGCAATATTCTCACCATGAACAACGCATCCACCGTTCCCCTACCAGGCATAAACCCACACTGCATTTCATTAACTGTCACCATATTTCTCAACCTCCTCTCAAGCACCCTCTCCACTACCTTCATTCCGTGCTCTAGCAATTTCACACCCCTATATGACCCACAATCTCTCACATCTCCTTTGCCCTTATGAACAACTGAATCATTAAACATTATGTTCTGTTTGTGTGTTTATGTGCACATGTAAATATACTTACTTGTGCTTAAATAATTTTTTCATTATTACACATTTTATTTTTGGTTTGCTTGATGATTTTGAAAGTGTGCCATTCTGTCCTGAAATATGAGCCTTAGAAGTAAGGTAAACTGAACTGAATAGTTGAACCTATGATGACTTCATGCTGGTTCAACTATGTTCATTTATTCAAATGCTGACATTATCACAGAAGAGTTTTTAAATAATTTATTCAGCAAAAGGCAGTATGCTCCGTATTTAAATTCAACGTACCCTACCCAGTTATTGTTTTTATTTATTTTCCTATTTTCATTTGTATTATTCATTTGTTGTTTTTATTTATTTATTTATTAATATTTATTCGTTTGTTGGATCTTCTGAAGGAGACAGAGGACAGTACCGCCATGCTCTGGTACGAGGAGATACAGGACACCATCCACTATGCAAATGTTGATCTGAAGGAAGCAGAGCAATGTGGCTAACAAATCATTCACTCTACAATTCGTTCAATAATTCTGTCGACTATTTATTCAATTTTGTTGTTGTTGTTTTTTTTTCATGATTTTTAGCATCTGCGTCGATTAATTTATTATCATTGTAGATCATGGTGGGTGATAACAATAGTATACTCATGTTTAATAAGGACTCATTACAAAGCTATTGTAGTCCTTATTGATATCACTTATTTTAATCATTGTGTCTATAGATCTTTGCACTGATCGATCACTTTATTATTATCATCATAATCATCATCATTAACTGAACAACAACAATCATCATCACCAGTATCGGCGTGTGTGGCGGCTGTGAACATATCAGTGGAGAACGAAGACGACAAAAACATGTTGACGTATCTCCAGCATCCATCAGTCCGACTGAACCACATCAGCGCCAACCTCTCCAAGGCTTATGCTGCCTGTCTGAGGGACTTCAAGGCACAAAAGGAATGCGCTGGTTGGTGTTTTTTTGTATATCTCTACATATGTGTTAAACACTAACTCCTACTGCATCACCATGTTTACTTACATCATAACTTCTCCATTTTCGTCTTCTTCACCATCTTTGTTCCAGGTGACACTGGATCAGGCTGGATGATGAACAAGTTATCAAATGGGAGCAAATATTTTTTCAATATCAACACAATGGAAGGATCTTGGAAGAAGGAGAGCAACATTGTCAAGGACTACTCTCTGCTTACCAGGGATGATATTGAGGTGCTGACACCTCTTCTTGTTTGATGTTCTTGGTGCTTTATTTGTCATCTGTTGCAATCTATTTAATTATTTTGATATCGGTCCTTATTAACAACACCAGAACTGTGTGGCCGAGGTAAACAAATCAAGCGCGCGACATTCACTGTTCAAGGCCAGTGAACATTACATCATCCAGTTGCAAGCCCACATCAAGGGGGCCATGGTCAGAAGGAGGTTTCTTAGGAGGAAGAAACTTCTGCTCTCACAAACACCTGCCGTCAAGGCCATACAGGTAGATTGCTTCTGTTAGCCTATCCTGCGGTTTGCATGCTTTTTATTTAAACGAACTGGGTAAACTATTAACAAATGTATTGAATTAATTTCAATTCAACGATCTAAGTCGTTTTATTGGGGGCAATTCATTAGACCAACGAGTGATTTGTTTATTTATTTAAAATTGTAGAAGTTGTCATATTTATTATTTTTGAAAATGATAATTGTTGAAAATGTTGTTTAGCATTGGTGGCGGAGAGTGAAAGCTACGAAGGAGATGAGAAGGAAAATGAATTACTACAGCGATAATGAACATTCCGTTGTACAGGTGCAGTTAGTTCCTGTCTCTTCTGTTCTGTCCTCTCTTCTCCTCTCCTGTTATGTCTCGTCGTGTTCTCACTTTTCTTTTAGTTGTGATATCTCCTCATTTCATTGTATACAAAGCCCAATCCGACATCATTTCATTGAATGCAGGCACAAGCACTGACTCGAATGTACCTGACAAGGAAAGCTTATCAAGAGAGATTGAACTATTTCAAAAAACATGTTAGTGGGAGTTTATTTTAAACGCTTTCAATTTTCGTTGAATTGAAATTAATTAAATATTTAATACAATTTTTTGTGGATAACCATGTAGATGTTTTTATCAGAAAGTTACATTTTTTTTGATCACTTGGAAAATTGTTCTACCATTTACCTCAGGAGCCATCAGTAGTGAAGATCCAAGCCTTCATGAGGACAGCAAGAGCTAGACAGGACTACAAGGCTTTAAGTGAGATTCACTTTTATTTGCGTCGATGTATATTGATTACAAACAATGCCGCCGTCTCCATTAGCGTTGATGTGATGATTAGAAACGTTGCTGTCGTTGGCATTACTATTGTATCACGTTTCTGAACTTTTGTTTGTCAGTTAAATGTCGCAGGCACGTTGTTACAAATGAAATAATAGTCTTTCATACAATTATTTTAAAAGTAGACGAAAGTGTTTCAAGTTAATTATTGATTGTTATAAGTTATTTAATTCTTCCTATACGTACAGTACACAGTTAGTACAGTGTAGTCAGTTAACTATTGTGATTGATTGACATGTGGTAAGCTCGTTTGAAAGCATTCTGAACCATTAAATTGCATTTTATATAATTTAAAGTTTGTGGTGTATTCTCTGCTACACGATTAGGTCAATAATCTTTGTGGCACTCTTTTTTACAGATTGTAAAACCAACCTGCCACTGATTGCATATGCATCTTTACAATAGATTTATTTCAAATTAACAATCTTTATATTATCAATAATTAAAAAATGATTGGACCAAACAAATGGAGAACACACACACACACACAGTGCATGGAGACAATTCTTCAGTTTCTGTCATCAGGAAGTTTGTTCATCTGCTCGATATCACGGATCAGGATTACAATGAAGAAATTGGTTGGCTCTCGTGCATGCATGCATCATGTATCATTTTTGATGATTTGCCATTACTTCATTTTAGTTTCAGTGAATAAATATAAGTTTAAAAATTAGTAAAATATTAATAAATAAATGAATTTTATTTTAGAGCTGGACAAGTTACGTCACCAGGTGGTCCAAGAGATTCGAAGCAACCAGCAGTTGGATCAAGATCTGAACCAGATGGATGTGAAGATTGGACTCCTTGTTAAAAACAGGATCACTCTTCAGGTTTGTGTTGTTCCTCTGTTTATATGACTTAGTTTTGTAACATGACCATCTTCATGTTCAGTTATACATTTCATTCATTCATCTCTCCTCACACCTGCTTAGGATGTGGTGTCCCAAAACAAATTCCTCCGCCAATATCAATCCAACGCGAGTGTTGGATCGGGCACAGGAACGTTGGGTCCGGCTAACAACCTGCTGACTGGAGGACTGAAGGGACTGAGCAAGGCCAGTCACGACAAACTGGAGGCCTACCAACATTTGTTCTATTTGCTGCAGACGAAGCCGCACTATCTGGCCAAGTTGATGTTTGAACTGCCACAGAGCAAGACGACCAAGTTCATGGAGACTGCCGTCTTATCCCTCTACAACTACGCTTCTAACCAAAGAGATGAGTACATGCTGCTCGGATTGTTCAAGACTGCCCTCGAGGAAGAAATCAGGTGGGTCTGGGGTGGGTGGTGGATGATAGGTGGTGGTGGGTGAACAGGGATTGGTTGGGTACTGATGATAGTGAGCGAGGGAATGTATGATGATGAGTTATAAAATGGATGATGAGGAATCATGAAGAGTGAGCAAATAAATGGTGGCAAAAGTTGGTATTGTCATCCAAATAATCAAATAAGTTTGTTATTGAATATTGTGTGTGTGTGTGTGTGTGTGTGTGTGTGTGTGTGTGTGTGTGTGTGTGTGTGTGTGTAGATGATTAGTTATCAGTGGGATTTAATATAAAATGATAATCAGTTTTGTTGAATAAAAACATGTTGTTATCTACTATAACCAGGTCAAAGGTGACTTCACTATCAGATATAATTACTGGCAATCCAATGGTCATCAAGATGATTGTCAGTTTTAATAGGTTTGTTGTTGTTGTTCTTTGGTGTTGTAGTTGTCTTCCGTTGCTTTTGGCAGTATGTTGCTTTATATTTTTGTTAATCATTCATTATAACGATTTTTATTTAAAAATGTTCAAACTAATTCATCATTTTACACAGTAAAATTTGCTTACCATTGATCATTTGTTCAATTTTAAAAAAGTACAATTCACAAGTATTCCAGCAAACTGCCAGAATGGAGTATTATTTTTCTGCCATTATTTTCGTTCTTTTTTACAATTTTATACATACTTGCTGATCTAACTGTTATTAGATTTATTCCCATCATAATTACAATAATTACATTTCATTTAATAACTCTTTTTGTTATGCCTTCTTACTCTTAGCCAGGTGAAAGGTATAGCAAATATAAATATGTCGAATGATAGATGTGTTGATTTTATTATTAATTGGTATCATGTTTCAAAAGATTTTCAATCTTCTCTTATGGTTTTATTGAGTTTTATGGTTTCTAAGTTAGTTTTTTTTTCGTTTTTTTATCTTATTATTATTATTGTTATTATGCTTTTAATTTTCCTAATCAGTGTTACAATTTCGTATCTTTGGCATTTTGGTTATCTATAATCTTCATTATTTGGCAATAACTGTGAATTACTTTTATTATTGACCATTTATTTAGAATTATTTCACGCTTGTCTTTCGTGTGTCAGATGGGGACAAATTTCATTTCAAGCATTTTCCACGCGTGTTTATAAACATAGCTGCCACCCAAAAATACCATTGTGAACAGAAATGCCAGAGGTCAGAGCCTGTTGAAAGAGCTGCTGAATCCCATGGTGATAGAGATCCTGGAGGACAAGAACCTGAAAATCAACACAAACGTCGTCGAGGTTTACAAGCAGTGGGTCAATCAAACCGAAGCAACTACGGGCAAGCCAAGGTTCGTACGCACGTCTCCTCTTGTGGTTTCACGTCACTGATGCATGCTATTATGTGTATTGTATACGTCGTTTCTATGCTAATTATTACTGCACCTAGGCTGCCAGGCTGATGTAAGGCTTCATGTGAGGCTTTTCAAAATTTTTAAAACTTTTAACAAAATGATTATTACTATCGAATGTTTTTTTTTACAACTTTGGGGCATTTTATCGTAATGAAGAGGCCATTTTTACACCGTTTATTCTGAAAATTTGAAGGAATTTTGATTATTTTCATTTTTGTTTTCTTCAACTTGTCTACTTTAAAGATTGTTAGGTATTTTTATATTTGGCAAAAAGTTTGTTAGGAGGTGTTACTATACTATTGAATTAAATCATTAGCAACTCCACCAACACACACACGCACGCACGCACGCACACAAACCTACACACACACCAATACATTAATGATAGGGAAGGCTGAGTTAAACTTTATCTAAGATGTAGTGTGGATAAAATGGAAATCTTCTAATTAGGATCTGGAGAAAAAATTTGATACATGATGGATGCTTGCAGATTAATTCGTGTTGAATGTTTGAAAGAAGCAACAATAAATATTCAGTCATGGTTAATGCCATACATTTAATGGAAACAGATTGGAATGTGATGTATTCATTTTTATTTTGTCTGAGACAATCTACTCTCACCCTCACTGCTTTAGTGTTCATGTGAATTTTAAGATCTGGACACAAATTGATTTATGAAATTATTTTGAAAAATTAATTTTTTTAGATGTATTTTTTTAATTTAATTTATGCTGTGACGACTTGAATGTTGAGGTGATGTCGAAAATGTTGACGAAAATTTTTTTATTAGTGGTTTGCCCTATGACGTGAGCATTGAACAAGCCCTGAAGCATGAAGAAGTACGTGGGATGTTTCATCATTTTGTAACATTTCTATTAATTGATTGGATAACTAATTAGATAATCGAACAAACAAACAAATAAATGAAATGAATGAATAAATTGAAAAATAATATGAGAAAGAGTGAGAGTGAGTGATGGTGATACCAATAAGTATAATTGATTGATTGATTGATTGATTGATTGATTGATTGATTGATTGATTGATTGATTGATTGATTGATTGATTGATTGATTGATTGATTGATTGATTGATTGGTAATATTAAATTAGTTTGATTGATTGTAATAGACAGAGATAATTATTACTTATAGGTTTTCATTAGTAATGATATTAAAAATATCATAATAAATAACGAACAATTTATCAATATATATATATATACATTGAGTGTATGGATTACTAATAAACTACTTAAATTTAAATTTAAATATAATCGATTAACTTAATTTCACACACACACACAAACTCACCAACACACACACACACAAACTCACCAACACACACGCACACAAACTCACCAACACACACGCACACACACACGCATACTAATTCCAATCAACATAATAATGATAATTCATCCTCCGCATATCACCTGGAAACTACCCGCAATCGTTCGAATGAAGGTCGGAATGAAGTTGAGTGACACCATCTTGGTGCTACAACAGTGCACTGAGAAGTTCCTCGGCGCCATCCTAATGTCCATTGATAAGATACCGTATGTTACCTTATATCTTTAGTCTATATGGTCTATCATTTTGCTACAAATTTGGTTAGGCTAACTATTCATATGTGTATTTTGATTTGTCGGTTTAAATATTTTTTAAAGAATAATAATGAAAGAATATTTATTGGCGACGACGTTTTGCGGTTGTCGTTGTTATTAACCTGTCATAAGCTGAATAGGGAAGATGATTTCTTGTAGGTACGGCATGAGGTACATGTCGAAGGTGCTTAAGAACGCATTGCACGCCAGATTCCCTGAGGCCCAGGAGAAAGAAATATTGAAGGTTGTGTGTTTTAACTGCCATCATCACACACACACAAACCCACGCACACACACACACACACAACCTTCACACACTCGCCAGATCATTTTACTTACCTAAGCAAGCAGCAATTGCACCAACACACACAAACCTACACATACACCAACACACACACACATCGACACACACATTCGCCAGATCATTGGAAACCTGATCTACTACCGCTATATCAACTCGGCTATCGTGGCGCCAGATGCGTTCGACATCATTGAAGTGGCCGCCAACCAGGGCCTCACTAATGAGCAGCGACGTAATTTGGGATCTGTGGCCAAGATATTGCAGTTTGCTGCTTCTAACAAAGGGGTGCGTTTATTTGTTTGTCTGTTCGTCTGTTCGTTTGTCTGTTTGTTGGTGGTTTGTTTTTTGTTTTGTTCGTTTGCAATGATTTATTTGCTATGATTTGTTAGTTTGAAGTTTTTGTTATTTTTTTTTTAAGATTGACGGAAATTTCTTTGCTGAGATTGTAAAGTAATCAAATAAAACGATAACTTTCATGTTATAATTATTAATTATGCTAGTACTTTGTTTATTAACTAAATTCAGTTATGGCAATTTGTTAAATTAATTTAGTTAGAAAAGTTTATTCATTTCATAAATGTAAATCATTTCAATTTTTAGTTCGGATCTGACAGTCCCCACCTGGTTTCCATGAACAAATATATCATGGATGCCCACGCAAGATTCAAGTTGGTTCTTCATCCTTTCTATCCATTTCATCATTCCATCCATCTATCATTCATTTCATTTTTTTAACTCCACCTCTCATTTTTACATTTCATCTCTGTTCATCATCCATCCCATCTTTCCAACATCCATCTTTACTTTACGTGTTTTTTGTGTTGCCATAAACGATACTTGGTCTCGTCTATAGGCGATACTTCCAGGAGATATGTGAGGTGGACGAGCCGGATGTTGTCTTCAACATCGACCGATACTCAGATGTCGCCCGTATCATCAAACCTGTCATTTACATCTCCGTTGGGGAGATTGTCGATCTGCACAAGGTCTGATTCGATGATTGAATGATTGATCTGCACACTTTGTTGCTTGCCTCGCTTGCTGTTATTTTTCTTGTCTCTGCTCTGAATATTTTAGATTTCTCTCTTCTCTATGTTTTTACGATCTATTTAGGTCTATAAAATTTTGTTTTTTTGGAATAATGATTTGACAAAATTTTACATTTCGGTTGATTATTTACTTTTCAGAATTAAAATTTAAGTATTATGAATATTCATTATAAATACTAAATACTGGCAACACGCGACAAAATACAGCTGTTGTTGGTCCACCAACATGTGATCGCCCCGGACCCGCACGACCCCCTCCATGAACTCCTGGACGACCTTGGGGATGTCGCCGATGTGGACGCCATTTTAGGTTTGCTCTTCGTTTGACGTCTTACGCTCAACCAACCACTGACGCTCATGCACGCAAGTAAATAGTTGCTGGTTGTTTGGCAGGCGACGCAAGCTGTGATGAAGTGGCTAGACAGCAGATGGCCAAGACGGAAATCTCGCTGATGTTGTCCAACAAGTTCGAGCTGCCAGATGATGACCAGTTGAACATTCAGACAACAATGTTGAGGTCAGTTGCCTCATGTTTTGTTTTTTTTTTATTCATCATCTTTGGATCAGCATTTGTTTGGAAAGGATGTGCTTTTGCAAATAATTTACTTGTTCAGTTTGTCGCGTAATTGAATGAGTTTCTTCATTGGTTGTAACGTAAGATTTCATTTCATTTCATTGATTATGACGTCAGATTTCATCTTGGTTTACGTGTTCTTAATTTCTTCTACTCCTTACTGAAAGGTCTTCAATTAATTTTTTCTCATCACTACTAAGGGCTGTTAATTATTTGCTATGAGGCTCAATTTGTTAATATTATTCATAAAACAATTCAGTGCTTGTTATTATTTTGAAAATTTGAGCAGAACAAAACAAATGATTGTTGACGTGCTGAGGTGTCAGAAGTCCGGTGATAATCTCATTCAAGTCCTTAACTGCAGAGCTACTGAAGCTGAAGTCAGTTGACTGATTGAATGGATGACTGGTTGGATGAATGGATAGGTGCATGCATGTTTTGGATAGGTGCATGCATGCTTGTTTGGATGGGTGCATGACGCATGTTTGGAAATATATTTATTCTATGATATTGCTAGTTGGTTTTTTAGGTGAATAAATTTTGAATATTTTGTAGGCATGGCTGGTGTTTACAGGTTTATAAAATGTGATTGTGATTAGTTGTGATTGTTATGGTGATGATGATGATAAAGATGATACAAATGATTATTATGATACAGATGGTGATGATACAAATAGTGATGATGATACAAATAATGGTGACGACGATACAAATAATGATGATGATGATAATGATGGTGATGATACAAATAATGATGGTGATGATGATACAAATGATGATGATGATGATGATACTAATAATGATGGTGATGATGCAAATGATGAAGGTGATGATACAAATAATGATGATGGTGATGATACAAATGACCGCCCACCAGGAAAATGTACATGCAGCTCTGTTGAGAGCGAGGGATCGAGTTGAGCAGAGAGGCACCAGGTCGAACCTCATCAGACAACAATCCGTTGCTGGTGGAATCAAGTTTGTTCTTTCTTTTATTTCTTTATTCATTCGCTCGTTCGGTAGATGAGCGGATGTTTGACTGAATGACAGGATGGAAAGGGATGGATTTGAGGTTGAATAAAGGGATGGATGGTTGGTTGAATGAATTGGTGGGATTGCCATTTGATTGGCTAAATTAGTTGTGTTGTTTGGATTGTATGTATTTCATGCTTTCTAGGTCAGTTGTTAATTTCATTTAACTATTTGTTTCTGAGGAAATCACCTTGAATGGAAAGGTTAAGTTGCGCAATTTTTCGGTTTTCAGGATGCTGTTTTCGAGATGTTCTCTGGCTAGTTGTTAAAAATCGAAGTGGGGGCCGGCTTGTAATTGTGCATTAAACTTGTGCAGTTGCCGACGCTCATTTGATCACGAATGTGTCTTGTCAATCTTGTTAATATCTTGTTAACACGGTTAACAGCATGAAAATGTTGGCATCATATTTTAATAATGTAACTTTTGATTTAGAGAGCTGTTGATAATGTTGTCAATTTTTTAAAATGTTTGTTTCTTATTCTATTTAGTTGATAAATTTCTGCCATTATAAAAAATAAAAAACTCATATGAAACGTTTCTTCAGACTGCCAATTGAACCAATGAAGGGAGTCATAAGGGAAAATTTAGACAAGTTGGAAAAGGCAGGAATGGTGTCAAAAGAAAATGCTTATCAAAATATTGTTCAGTCCATCTTGCAGGTTTGTGGTCTATCGGTCGGTCGGTTAGTCAGTCGGTCGGCCGGTTGGTCAGTCGGTCGGTTGGTTGATTGACTGGCCCGGTCAGTGATGTATTTGGTTGGTTTCATACTTAGGGTATCAAGTTAATTGAATGTTTGTCATACAATCTACATGGATCACTTTAATGACTCCATTTATTTTTGCAATTTTTACAAAAAAATATTTTTGTATAATGTTGTCTACGATTTGATTGGCTGTAAAATCGGCTTCGCCGTATTCAATGTGACTTTTAAAACATTACTCATTACAAAAACTTTTTGCAATGCAATTGCACTTTGTTAGGACGTGCGCAATCAGAGACTGCACAGGCAGCGTAGGAAGGCTGAAATGGCTCGCCTGAGGCAGACCATGAAGAACTTGGATCAGAAGAGGGCCTTCTTTGAGGAACAGATCAACTACTACAATCAATATGTCAAGACTTGTCTCTCCAAACAAGCGGCTAAAGCTCGGTTAGTTTGTTGAATTTGAAAAAATTTCATTTTTACACTTGAGCAGTTTTATTTTTTTTTAATTGGTTGCTGATCCGAAATTACTTTGCGACATAAAAACAGCAAGAAAACTTCGGTGAAGTACAGCGCCTTGCGATTGCATGAGAAGGGGGTTCTCCTGGCCATTGAGGGGCTCCAACAGAACCAGTTTGTTTAATGTTCATTTGTCTTGTTCTCATGTGGTTTTTTTTTTAATATTTTTTTCTTTTCTCTTTGTTGATTAGTTTGGTTAACTATTGCCGTTTTTGTTGACCATTAGTCATGTTTTAAAATGTCTATAGCGAACTTTTTACAGAAAAGTTTGCTATACGTTACGGAATGTTATACATATTACTTTGAATTGTAAAACAAAATTTTACATAATTTTTATTTATAGATTGGTGTTGTGAGCTTGTTTAAGCAGGCACAGTAAAATAATATTTCTTAAAAGGTTCAAGAATGTGTTGTTTGAGATCGTATCAACAGACATGCCTGGTTTGTTCATTGTTCACGCAAAGTTCATGGGCGTGAACATGGAGAAAGTTGAACTGCACTTCCAGGTTTTACTTGTGATTCCTTACAATGTTTTGCACGTTCTGTGTTTATAACACTTTTATGTGTATGCAACAGATTGCGAAACACGTTTTCAATGTCCCGACCGTCATGTTATTCAAACATTATTACAAAACAAATTTTTAACAGTCTCGTACTTCCTTGATGACAATTTGCAAGGCTTTCAGTTTTTATTTTCTCAAACGCTCAATATTACTTTTGTTTTTTTTATTTTGATTCGTTTGTCAATTTAAATATGAAATAAAGGCTTCATTGGTATTGCTAGGTACAACTTTGATTTGTATATATATTGAAGGTTCAATTGATTGTCATACTTTCTCTATGCAGAATCTACTTGAGCTGCAGTACGAGGGCATAGCGGTGATGAAGATGTTTGACAGGGCTCAGGTCAATGTCAACCTGCTCATCTACCTACTGAACCACAAGTTCTACGGCAAGAAATGACTCCTGTCCTCTTCAAATTTTGTTGACTTACTGCATGGTTGTTTTATTTTTTTGCCCCTCGATGATGTTCAAACGTGGTGTGGTACAATAATAAATAAATCTCATTATTGCAAGTTAAGTGGTCAATTATTATTCGATCTTGATTGATTAATGTGCAGAATATAATATGCGGTGTGTGTGTGTGTGTGTGTGTGTGTTACCGGGTGATTGTATGTGATAGTGATTCCTTTCCTGATTTTCGTATTTGATACATTTAATGTTAATTTAATGTTAACGTGCGCGCTGTCCACCACCATTATTCATAATTTTATTTTTTATCATTTCCTGATTTTTATTTGCGAGACCAGCGTATACTTCTGATGATATCTTCTGATATCTGCTGATCGCTTTTTATTCTGACTGACAAAATTTTAAGATACAGATGATGGAACGCCAGCACTTTGCTAACCTGTATGATGATACTTCGTCTTTAAGACCTATTCCATTCATTCATGCAAACTGCCTTCCTGACTATGTTCGATATGTGACATATCATTTGAACACTGTGATTGAGTTATTCATTTCAAGTCCTCTATTTCAGCGCTATAAAAATGTATATTATTTTATTTTAGACTATACTCATCGTTCGTCAGACATAACACACACACACACACACACACACACACATAAATCTATTACCTTATTCCATTTTAATTTTTAATTCCAAATATTCTTTCCATTTTTTTTATCGAAATATAATTTCCCAGTAGTCATGTTTATTAGAAATTTTATATCAAAATGTTTTTTCACACATTCATATTATATTTGACTATATTTGACTTTACAATATATGAGAACTTTCATGAGAACTTTACATCAGTCAGGTGGCAATCAAATTATTGTGCTATCCCGTCTTACGTCAAAATAATTATCGTTTAATAAGCTAACATCGGTAACATCCTTGATTTAAAAGCATTGCTTGTTGCTCTAATTTGCGTGTATAAATTAATTTTCAATGAATAATCTTGAATGTTTTTTAGAATCACTTATTTTTTTGATCAAGTTGATTTCAATAGCACGATTAAAAGGATCATGATCGCATCTTCAACATTTTATCTGACGCATAAATTATAACTTGGCTTTATTTATAATTACGTTTAGTCTTTATTCAATAAATGAAACCAAAATTTCGAATGTATTTGATTTTCGTTAAACCTCAACGACCAATGAAATTCTCGAGACCGTTGCATCGAAAAAATGAACTTAATCCTGACCATTTAAGCCTTGATTGTCGTTGGTCAAACCCACAGAAAATTATATTTTTTTGAATAAGTTGTTTGATTTTTTCAAACCCGTAAGTTTTTGTAATTGTAATTAGACCTCGTGTCACATGTTTGGACCAATTTTACTACAGATTTTTGTCAAAAGCAAAAATAAACGGGCACACGTTTACAAATGAAACTCAGTACTACAATAACAGACTGATCACATTCACCTGTTTCCTTTTCTTTATGTCTCATTTTCAAATGACACACTCACGCACTACACTACACACATTGTATGTGATAAGCGTTCGAATCCAAACACTGTAACACCAGAACCAGTCGCTTTAATCGGTACTCTATTAGAGAGTGAGAGAATGAGAGAGGACGAAAGAGAGAGATGCGGTATCTGTGTCATTTGAAGGTCCTCCGCATGTCGAACATCCACGCATCACGTGCTAATCACGTGAGGTCAAAAGTATGAATTCGCATGCAGAATGTGTGGTCATTCGCTCAAATGCACAGTTATGTACATAATAAATATAATTTATATATATTATGTATGTATAAACTGAATGTATAAATATATACATTTATAACATGCATATCGAAGGTATAAAAACTCAGTGTTGTATTTTATTATGTCTATATATATATATATATGTATATTGGATATGTTGTATATGACGTATGAGTGAATGTATATGTGCGTTCCATATGAAGTTTAAGGTCGATTGCTAATATTTAATTAGAGTAATGCGAAGTTTGCAGGTCTGATTAGTCAATGTTGAGCAACTATTGGTGGTTTAAATAATAGACCATGAATTTTTCACAAATGAGCCGCTTGAACATAGGCAGGTAGGTTTATAGGTAAGTATAACATGCATATAACTTAAATATTAATTTGATGGTAATTATACTGAACTGTGTGCTCCGATCTTAAACATTGTGATGAATAATTATTAACAAAGCTGTTTATAATAATTTATTAATTATAACATGCCCTGATTTGCATGATATGTGTGTTAATAAATATATTAATAAATATATATGTATATAATTATATATATATAATTAAGTATTAAACATTTTATCTGTATTCATATGGTCTGCATCATATACGTCTGTTTTATTTGTCAATATGAATGTATAATTGTATAGCCATCTATGAATGTGAACAATCTATATTTATATTATATATATAATACATTGCATATCTATATATATGCAATATATATATATATATATATGCAATATATATATATATATATATCAATANCTATAGACNCTATATATATATATATGTGTGTGTGTGTGTGTGTGTGTGTGTGTGTGTGTGTGTGTGTGTGTGTGTGTGTGTGTGTGTGTGTGTGTGTGTGTGTGTGTGTGTGTGTGTGTAAATTATGTTTTTATCCAAAACATGAAAAAATAATGTTTGTTTTGTGCTTGTGGTCTTTGTTTGTACCGAACCAAAAATAGAGGTGATTGATAGCATTTCATTTGTATCAACAATACGGCGTTGTACAAAAATTATGTATATATATATAAATGTATGTATATGTATTATGTATTATTAAAAATTATGTATGTATCTATGCGCGAGTGTATACAGTATAGTATATAGATACATATATGTATATATCTATATATATAATAGTTTTTAAATATTTACCCAGGCTTTTCGAAAAGTATCAAATGATGTAAAGTGGATCTCCGTACTTCTTGTTATTGACTTTTATGAGCTGTGTGTCACGGGCTGCATAATTTTTGTCATACACATGCTTTCAATTTTGGAATATAAAGAGCAGTTAAGAATTGACAATTGAATACATAAGAATTTTGTAATGAAATGCTGGAATTGTAAGATTGTGCTTCTATTTCTGTCCAATTAATAATTAACTGTTTCAACAAAAAATATTTTTAAATTGTAAAAAAACGACAAAATTTTCATTATTTTTTCTTATAATTAATTGTCAAACAGAAAATTACAAAAATTGACTTAGATATCTAAAATTTGTTTAAAAAATTGGTTTTATTTGTCAAAAAAAGTTTTGTGAGTTATTCGTTACGTTACAGGTTACATGAATTCACTGAAAAACGGATTGAGATAATATTACAGAGAAGCTAGATCATTATAAATGTATTACTTAAAAACTACTAATTATTAATGATTAAATATTATGAAAATATAATATTGTTGTCAGCACTGCGTTTGTGAGCTTCATACAACAGTAACATTGTAAAATTAGTACAAAGTACAGTATAGCTACACCTACAGACAAGGTTAGCAAATCTTATCTCCTAGTAGTCCAGCCAACATTTGTTCATATTTCAGTTTGTTAATGAACATTCCTGGGACCAGCTGTTGCAACATCGCCAGGAGGTTTAATCTTAAAAATTTCATCATTCCCACACGACAAGGTTGTTCATTCATTTATTTAACTTTTTATTTATTTCATTTTTATACTATATCACTTTTAAAAAAATGTTCAGTCTAACACTACTAACACTAGCAAGTCGGTATACACGTGCTGTGCTGGTAGTTTGATTTATGATTTTTTAATGTGTTCTGTTTTAAAAGCTAGGGGCTAATTATTAAAAAATATGTCGTAAATTTTTGTCTTTTTTTGTAGTTTTATTTACTTGTCGCTTGGTTGGCCCAGCCAGCTAGACATATAAATACTCTGGTTTCGGTTTTGAATTTAGGCAAGCAAAGGTATACAACCAGACTACTCATGCAATTATTTCTGTGAGATAAGCATGGAAGTGAGAGTGTTAATAGACTTAAAAGTGAACTTAGGTTATTAATAATAAAAATTAGAATGTTAATCTCCTATACTTGAAATAATAAACATTTAATTTAGTAGAACATTTAAATAAAATAAAATAAATTGAAATAGAATAGCATATTCATATCTACAATGAAAATCGAAATGTTTTTAAAAAGATAGATTCATATTTGTAATGCTGTAAGTAACTGCTGTAATGGTTATGCATGATTGGCAGAATAGTATACTTTAGTACAGAGTACATCGTGAAAGTGTACTGTTATGTATCTTTAACATTGGTGGGCATGAAATTGCACTTTGATGAACTATTTTAACATTGGCAGGTGTGAAAAATTACACTTTTTTTGCCTAACAGTTAAGTTAAGGGTTAGGTTGTGCTGAGTGCTGAGAGTATAAGACTTCTGTTTTATTCTAATTCTAATAATTAAATAACTAAAATCTAAACTAGTAAGTTCTATTTTAAAATTAAATTAAATAATCTTCTTTATCTTCACTATTTAAAAATAAACTTAATAATACTTTTTTACAAGTATATTCTTGTTAAAAAGTTGTAAGTTTTATTAACGCTAACTAAACTTTGAAACATTTTAAAGGCATTTCAACTTTTTTAACTATTTGAAAATAATTTTGCTTGCATTGTTCCTTTTTTTATGAAAATTTATGAAAAATTAAAATTTAAAGCTTAAAAAATGTGTTTTGCTATGTTTTGTTTGCCAGCTTTTATAATTTAATAATATAAATTTATTCACAAAGTCAATTAATTAATTCTTGGTGTTGTTTTATATTAATATTATAAATTATATAATAATAATAATATCATCTAGCGGCTCTACTCTAGCATTAGAATTTACCAATCTCTTCTAATCTACTATCTACAAGCAGACTTTAATTTTTCAGTTAATAATGAGTTATGCTATTTAATTTACTATACTGTTTAATTATTATAATGAAAAGGTTTTTCTAAAAATAGCTGACTGTGAATGACAAATTGGCAGATAAGGTAGAACAAGTACAGAGTACACAACTAATTAAAATACAAAATTTTCCATGCTATCTTTCATATGAGATGCATACAGAGATGACTTTATTCAATGATTAATTAAGTCTAGTCTAACTAATGTATAATCTCTTTTTATTATTATTTATATTATATTATTATTACTGTTATTAAATGGGTAGTAGTTAAGTTAATTGACATATATATAATTTAATTAAAAATTTATTCATAAAAACTTGTTCTTTGCTTCATAATATAAAGTTTATATTTACTATCTTGCCATTCAAAACGTAACATAATGCTTTTATAATATTTATATAGCTTTCATTAAAATAATGTCACATTTTTTGTATTCTCTACTGTCTCTAGCCAGGTTAATTGCTGTCACTATTTCATTTTTATGCCACTGGTGTCAATTGTTAGTTTCACTCCTAATAATGACAAATTGACAAATCAAATTTATAAAGTTTAAAAATGAAATTTTCCAGGAAATTTCAAATTTTGAATAGGAGACTCAGCGGTTGTTTGAGGAAGTGTTGCTGAAATAGTTGATGGATGTTGATGCTGGTACTGTCCATTTCCTGGCTGGAGCGTAAGTATCAACTTTGTTGGATTGGTTGGGTGGATGTTTGTCTTGTGCAGAAGTAATTAGGTTTATAATATTCATTAATATGTTGCATTGCAGATAATACTCTGTAATTTTCATTTGTTTATAATATAAATAGATTGAAGCACTGAGTTATTTGCTTAATGCAAACAACTATAATATCATTTAGAATATTTTATCATTGATTTAAAGTTTTTTTATGTTGTATATATACTGTACTGTA
This sequence comes from Helobdella robusta, assembly GCF_000326865.2. Classification (NCBI taxonomy): domain Eukaryota; kingdom Metazoa; phylum Annelida; class Clitellata; order Rhynchobdellida; family Glossiphoniidae; genus Helobdella; species Helobdella robusta. Next base: position 4,447,923 of record NW_008705459.1, on the reverse strand, counting down.
TAACCACATTTCTAATAAATTACCTAGTTTTATTTATAACTGAATGGATACTATCTTTCCAGCCTAGGCGGAACAGCAGGGGCGGTCCTAACCTGTCCACTCGAAGTTTTGAAAACTCGTCTGCAATCATCTCGTCTCTCCCTGCTAACAGATCGAAGTCACCTCACAGCTGCAGCAGACCACCAGAACCCACAGCTGCTACGAAACAATTCTCACAAGCTCTCGTTATCATCCTTGCCATCTTCATGTACGTGCAAGACTAACAACAGCAGCAGTAGGATTAATGATGCTTGTCGAAGATTGTTCGTAACAACGAGGGGGTCCACCTCTGCTGCTGGCGGCGGGAATGTCCTGATAGCAGAGCAGACGACAGGGTACTCCATCGTTTCACAGCCTCGATTAGGAATTCTCTCTTGCTTCAGGTTTTATTTTTAGCTTCATTTTTTATTTAGTTTCAATTAATTTTTTTATGATGATGGGGGGAATAAAATGCTGCTTACAGTTAGCAATAAGGTGCAGTTTCATTAATATAATGATAGGCTTAAGGATATGGCTTCAAAGACACTGATAAGTTAGTTTTAATGATTGACTTGATGTGAGGTGATCATCATCAGCAAATGATGATGTTATAATTAGCAATTTGTGATGCAATTGATGATGTTATAATTAGCAATTCTTCTTCCTTTCATAACAAATTTTCATGTTTGTTCAGCTCTGCTTGTCACTGTCACTATGTTTGATCCAATTTTTCTTCAAGTAAATGTCAATGACATTAATTCATTCATTCATTGTACATTCTGTGTGTGCATTCTTTTGTAAAATTGGGCTTTCATGTTCGGTGTTGCCTTGCTCTTCTGTTGCAGCTATTGACTGATGTTATTATTGCTATTGTTGTTATTTTTTTGTAGGTTTTGTTTTGTTTTGTTTACATTTTTAAAGCGTTAAAAAATAATTAAAAAATAATAACATCGGAGATAGAAAGTATTTTTTAAAATTGTAGTTGAAGGTAGTTTGTGTTTGTTGTTGTTGTGTGTGTGCGTGTGCGTGCGTGTGTTGATACATTGCCGGCTCTCTTATGAACTTATTGAGAGATATGCTGATCTAAATAAAAGAAACAATGAATAAATAGATGGATGAGTGAATGAATGAAAGATGATTGAGTGAAAATATGATTGTATGAATGAATGAATGAATGAATGAAGAAATTAACGAGTGGATAGATGAATGAAGTTATGAATGAGCATTTGGACGTGTCTGTGCTTAATTTCATTTACCAAATTAGAATACCTTGAAGGTTGATTATTTTATCCTGCAATCCGGCACGCAAATGCATGTGACTGTTTGTGTCAATTTGTATTCATTATACCTACGCCTGAGTATGTACTGTTGCATGTGTGGTTGTTAGCAATGTACTTAGCTATACTTTACAGTGCATAGAGTTAGACAGATAGATAATTGATTTAAAAATTTTTAATTTATCAGCTAAGCAGACAGATTTAACAATAACAAGTATAAGAATGAAAAAAAATAGAACGAATGAATGAATGAACGAATGAATGAACGAATGAGTGAATGATTGGATGAATGAATAAATAAATATGCAAAAGAATGCTGAGATTGAACTGTGAATCAATGAATGAATGAATGATGAATAAATAAATAAATGAATAAGTAGTTGAATAAATATATGAATGAATATATGAAATATTGAGTGAGTGAATGAATGAATAAATGAATGAGTTGTATTGTACATGTGGAAGTTCAATATATGGGCTTAAAAATTTCTTAATCTGCTAATAATGAAGTGAGATGTAACAAGTGCACAGTTGTCTTGTAATGTTTTGTGATGGTGTATTCATTCATATTGTTATCTCTGGTTATACAAGAGTTTATAGTGTTTGGAAATGTGTGTGCGTATGTTTGCTATATGTGTGATTGTATGTTTTTGTGTGTGTGCTTCATATTGTACTTGCAACTTCGCATGTAATTTATATTAATATTAATATTATATTATATATATTATATTAATTTATATTCAATTTATATAAGAACGTTCTTGTTTGAGCAGATGTTTATGAGGTAGACGTGTGGGTAGACGCTCACACATACACACACACACACACACACAGAGAGAGAGAGAGAAAGAGAGAGGGAGAGGCACATATATATTTTTTATCCAAATTAATTAGTTATTTTATTCACCATAGTTTATTAAATTAAACCGCTTTCTCTAATAAGCAAGGGTATTTCTAAGTTTCCATTTCAAATTATGCAACATTTCAAATAAGTTTTAATTAAGAAATATCTTTTCGGGACAAATAATCTAAATTTTATTGGGATGACTGCATCTAAAATCTAAAAGATTTATGTTCCCAAAAGTCAGTGTGTGTGTGTTTGTGTGTGTGTGTATGTGCATGTGTCTGTAGAACACCTCATCATTTGAAATTTTTCTGTCCAAAGGTCATTCATAAGAATCTAACTTTCTGTCATGTTAAACTATTTTTAGTACAACTGCAGCCATGATGATGATGATGATGGTGGTGATGAAGAAGATAGTGGTGATTATGATTATGAAGTTATGATGATGATGATGGTAATGATAACATCAATAGTGATTGATTTGTGATGCACTAATAATAATAATATTATTATTATTTATAATATTTTGGACTGTCTATTTACATTTTAATCTTGAAATATTTACTGTTTAAAAGCAAAAGATAAAATGAATGTTTGGATGATGATGAGAATGATGATGGTGACGATGGCGATTATGCGATGATGATGATGGTAATTATTATTGTTGTTGTTGCTGCTGCTGTTGTTGTTGTTGTTGATGATGTTGTTGTTGTTGATGATGTTGTTGTTGTTATTGTTATTATTTTGGCTGGGATGATTGTGTATGTAGACAGTACTTATAATAATTATATTGTGATGAAAACATAGACTAGACAGCTTGTCTGCTGAAATCATGAATTTATTTATTTTTTATCAATTCATTTCCAATGCTTTCTGTCTACCAGTTTGCTTTGTTGCCTAGTAAAATTGATTACGTTGACTTATCATTGGTTTCATTACCAGTTATAATTAATAATAATAATTATTATTATTATAATTATTATTATTATTATAAACGAATATTAATAATAAGTAATTTAAATGAAACAACATTCAAAATCTCAATAAAATTATAAATAAAATATCTTGTTATTATTTCAGAAACATGATATGATTATACCATTTGTTCTTCTTTTCATCATCGTCATTATATTCAGCTTCAGTGTCATGGCTTCATTTTTGTTATTTTCATATATCATTATTACAATATCATCATATTGTAATAATGTATTTTAATAATAATAATATTTTTTAAGGTGGAAGGCACGTTCAAATGTAAGAAATGTGTTCATGGTGTGATTAATAGGACGGACGCAAGGACGGGGTTGAGTGGTGGTATTGAAAGAGTGGAAAGCTTTGTTTGCTTAGGGGATAAGCTGAACGCGGATGGAGGATGTTTGAGCGCAGTTACGGCTAGAGTTCGTGTGGGATGGATGAAATTTAGGGAACTGGGTGGGGTATTGTGTGGAAAGAAATGGTCAGTGAAGATGAAAGGGAGGGTATATAAAGCATGTGCGAGAGCAGCGATGGTATATGGTGGTGAAACTTGGGTGTTGAGGAGAGAGGAGGAAAGTGTACTGCAGAGGGCTGAAAGAGCTATGGTGAGGATGATGTGTGGGGTTATAGTGAAGGATAGGAGGAGTAGTACAGAGCTGATGTCGATGATGGGACTGAATGAGGACATTGTGACATTGATAAGGAGATCGAGATTGCGGTGGTATGGACATGTGTTGAGAAGGGGTGAAAGGGTCGGGATTAGGCGAGCGTTGGAGTTCGAGGTTGAAGGAGTGGTAGGAAGGGGTCGTCCGCGATTGGGATGGAGAGAGCAGGTGGAGAAGGACAGGGTGAAAGCGGGGTTGCGTGATACTGAGGCGAGTGACAGATGTGGATGGCGTCGAGGGGTATTTCGGTTTCATCATAGGTAGCCAAACGGCAACCCCCGATCTCTGGGAAAATGCCGTCTAAACGTGTGTTGTTGTTGTTGTCATCATATTATTACCACATTATCATCATACTAACACACTATCCTCTCATTATCATCACATCAACACACTATCCTCTCATTATCATCACACCAACACATTATCATCACATTATCATCACACCAACACACTATCTTCTCATTATCATCACACCAACACATTATCATCACATTATCACCATCACATCATATCGCCACCAATCCAGAAACATCATAGTATCAGAGGGTGCTGGTGCCCTGTTTAAAGGTTTGCTTCCTAACCTCATCGGGGTGGCCCCTTCCAGGTTAGATGGTGGTACGATGGTGGTGGTCATGGGGGGACGATGGTGGTGTTGATGGAGGAACGATGGTGGTGGTTTTGGTATGACATTGTTATTATTATAACGAGATGGTGATTGTATGAAGTATGATGATGTTGGTGTTGGCGTGGTGGTAATATTGGTTAAACATTTGAACATGATTTTACCATATTTTTTACTTGTGGTTTTATCTTATTTGTGATATATATATATATATATATATATATATATATATATATATATATATATATGTGTGTGTGTGTGTGTATGTGTGTGTGTGTGTGTGTGTGTGTGTGTGTGTGTGTGTGTGTGTTGTGACAATGAACAATAAAAAGTATGACGAAAAATTATTATTTATTTATTCATCACAAGTCTCTCTCCGATATTTTTCTGAGGCAATTCAAATAAAACAGCGATAATGAAATGATGACGATGATGTAATATGATGATAAGATGATGATGATATGAAGTGATGATACTAAGATGATAGTGATATAGTGATATGATACTAACACGACATCACCTTCACTCGCGTACCATATAGGGCCATCTACTTCGCTGCATACGCGCAGGCGAAGGTCTTCCTGAACAACTCCCAACTTCTCAATCCTGATACTCCTATAGTCCATCTTTTCGCAGCTGCTGTCGCAGGTTGGTTATGGTAATGATGGTGGTGATGATGATGATGTCAGTGATAGTGATGGTGGTAATGATGATGATGGTAGTGGTGTGTCGCTGTAGCAGGTTGGTTATGGTAATGATGGTGGTGGCGATGATGATGGTGATGATGATGATGGTGGTGGTGTGTTGCTGTAGCAGGTTGGTTATGATAATGATAATGATGATGATGGTAGTAGTGATAATGATGATGTCAATAATGGTGATGGTGATGATGATGACGATGGTGTCTGTGGTGCGGCAGATGATGATAGTGATACCGATGACGGTAATGACGATGTTGATTGTGGAAAAATGAATAAAAATAGTTTTGATGGTGAGGGTGATAATTAGCATAATAAAGTTAATTACTGTGATTTATATTCATTAATGATAATAATAATTTTGTCTGTACTGTTAACAAGAGCATTTGATAAATAATGCAATCGTACTTTGAACAGTTACTTAACACACACACACACGCATACACGTACTCAGTTGTTTAATTGAAACTTAAACTGTGCAGTGCGCTGATGTCACGATGCACTGATGTCATTGGATGAGATGCATTTTTGTTGTTGTTGATGCTATCAAAATTCTTTCCTGAAGTTTCACACAAAGATCGCCTTAGTTTATGTGGCAGGTTTAATATTTTAAAAGTGATGGTCAGATATGATATATAAAAAAATTTCAAAATTTTCAACGAATATAAAGTTTCCATTATTCAATATCCGGATGTCATTTGCTATTTTGCACTCAAATCATGGTCTCAAATCAATTTATCCAGTATCTGTAGTGTTGGTTGTTTTTATTGATTATCAATCTTAATCAGGCTCATTTTTTACATTATTTTGAGGTATATTCTAAACATTTTCTGAACTTTATTTTGGGAGAACGTCTGCTGTTGCTGGGAGTTGAAGATTTGTAATTTAACAATTCACTAATGGCGGCTTGATGGTATAGTGATTAAGGTCGCCTGGTGCTGTTTCGTAGTAACCGGGTTCGAATATGACAAAAAGATCCCCGCCTATCGCATGCGTCGTTTAGCACGTATTCATATACGATGTTTGTGCGCTTTGTTGAATCTTCTGAACTTTAGAAGAGTGTAATTGAACTTTTTTTTAACCTCTCATATAAAAATGTTAAGATTACTGTTATTACTTTATGTAATTGAAAATTAATAGCATTGGTAGAGATTTAATTATCTTTTTGAAGCTATGTCTTTGTCTGAAATATTTCATTATTAATACATTTTTGTACGAATTATACTGATTTAGTCTGTGGTATGTGTGATAATAGTGTTATATGCTCTATGTTTCGTTCATTTGAAGTCGTCAGAAAATATTTTATGTAGAATTTTAGTTTTTTGTTAAGTTTAAATTAATATCATTTATTTGAAGTTTGAGATCTTAATAATATCTTTAGCTTGTTTGATGTGAGAGTTATGTGATCCAGGCGGTTTTTTTAATGATTTTCGCCAACCCAAATTTGCTGAACATTAGAAAAGAAAGTGTTCCCACATAAGACTATGGCGATTAAAATAAGATTGTGTCACGATTACGATCAATTTTGTAATCAATAGATTAATTATCCGATTAAATAACTATTTGATTGATTAATTGATTTCTTGATTAATAATTAATTGATTAATTAATTAGTTAATTGCTTAAATGTTGACAGGTTCCTCGTCAGCAACGTGCACCAACCCACTCTGGGTAGTGAAGACCAGAATGCAGTTGAATCAGTTAGTTTTTTTTAAAGATCATTCATAATATTAAATTAAATTTATTGTAGTGAAGAATGTTGCATCTTTTACTGGTTATTAGGAAAAAATAAATTCCTTAAGGGATCTTTAAGGAATTTATCCCGAAATAAATTCCGGGATAAATTCCTTAAGGATGTTTTCGTTCGGAGTCACTGAAATGTACCAGTGTAAGTTGTTGTGCGTCGTTGAGTTGTTATGCGGATTTGTTGAGTGCTGGGAAGGTTTCAACAGATAGTTTTTTAAAGTACTTCTTGTCTATGCTATCTGATGATTACTGTCTGTTGAAAATAAAGTTTACGACATTAAAGGGAGCAATAAAATATTTTGTTGTTGTTGTTGAATAAAATAATTTTTACTTAGTGGAGAAGCACACCATCGATGTTTCCTGAGACAATGTTGTTGCTTGGTGAAGTTGTTTGTTGTAGTGTCAGGAGGTTTTTTGTTTTATTTTTTATGTTTGTTAAGTTTTGATGTGAAGGCACCAAATTACTCAAAATGTGGTTGGCAGGTTAAGAAAACGATAATTCTTGATAGCTATTTTATTATAATTTTATTCTAAAAAATTGAGCGTTATTTGAAAGAACTCAATAACTTCGAAAATTAGATCCGATGCCTCGTTTGACCTCTGCGTCTGTCGGAAATGTGTATTTGCTTATGTAATTTATGTAATAAACAATGCGTGCAGGTACAAAGTGATTATAAACGAAGCCGACCGAATAGCTAGCTGAGTGTGTTTTGTGTTTGAAGCAATCAAATTTCTGAACGTTTGATGTCTATTATTTTTAACTTTTTAATAGTTGGAATTTTGCATCGCTATTTCAGCGGAGAGATCACTTGAAGTTTTAATTCGAAAATTTATATAGCCCGAGTTGTCGTTGTTACAGTTACTTGTCTGATCTGAGTCAACAATGTCGGTAGTTTAGATGCAAAGTGATCAAAATGATACATCGTTCCTAATTAGATTTCTTTCACTAAAGAACTTAAATCGTAAACTAAAAGAAACATTCCTCTGTCTAGTACACATTCACACATGTTGTACAGTACACATTCACACGTGTTGTACAGTACACATTCACACCTGTTGTACAGTACACATTCACACATGTTGTACAGTACACATTCACACCTGTTGTACAGTACACATTCACACATGTTGTACAGTACACATTCACACACATCCAGGAACAAAGTGTCGACGCTAACATGTGCCAAAAACATCTACCGAACTGGTGGCATTCGTGCATTCTACAAGGGCATCACCGCCTCCTACTACGGCTTGGCGGAGACAGCCATCCATCTGGTGGTCTACGAAGAGATCAAGAGGATGATCTCAGCTTCCAGACGATTAACACTTCGAGAAGTTGACTTCGAGTTGGATCCGAGTGCATTCGAACCACCAACACCGAGTCCTTTCCGATTGTTCGTTGAGTACATGGGTGCTGGTGCTATTTCCAAGACCATCGCTACAACCATCGCCTACCCACATGGTGATCATCTGATGATGCTGATTATGATGATTGTGGATATGATAATGATGATTATGCCGAGAATGGTTGTATGATAATGATAGCTGTGTTAGTTGTGTAGACTAAGTAAGGAATTGATCATTCAAACTTATAACTAACAATTAATAAGGGGTGGTTTGTAATTGTTAAATTGTACGAAATATTTGTAGATGGATGAATAACGATTTATAATTTATTTTAAAAATTATACCGAATTAAAAATTTTTGTTCTGCAGAGGTGGCTCGCACACGTCTCAGAGAGGAAGGGGACAAGTACAAAAAGTTCTGGCAAACCCTCGGCCAGGTGCAGAAGGAGGAAGGATTTCGTGGCCTGTACAGGGGCCTAGGGGTGCAGATGGTTCGACAAATCCCCAATACCGCGATCATGATGGCAACCTACGAAGCAGTTGTCTACTTTTTCACTAATTAATTAATTAATTAATTCAGTGATGAATTTGGTTTCTCAAAATTATGAATTGGGTTAATTGTTGTTGTTGTTGTTGTTATTATGTTATGTTAATAATACTTTTTATCAACCTGAAGTATTATTGCGTTTTTAGATTGCTCATTTGACGATGTTGTATGCTTTCATTTCAGTTCAGTTTTCGGTTTCTAAATTTCAATTATGATTTCTTTATTTGTATATTGTTTATTTGGTTTTTACTTTTTGTTGATAGATTCCACTTAGATTAACGAAATTATTTTAGTCTTTTTCTATGTTTTTTGCTTATAGTATAGAGGTACATATTATTTTTTATTTGTTCATTCATTCATTCATTCATTCATTCATTCATTCATTCATTCATTCATTCATTCATTCATTCATTCATTCATTCATTCATTCATTTATTTATTTATACTTATTTATTAATTTCTATCTGCTTATATTTTTCTTATTTGACTGCTTATTAAACTACTGCTGATAAATTGTTTCATTACCATTCACAAATGGTATCATCAAAAATTGTATCAATACCGTACAAAAACGATATCATCCGACGAAGATACCACAGATACAGATACCCTCTGACAAATTGTACAAACACCCCTGTCCAACATGTGCTAATAGTATAACATACATTATTATTGGAATATACCGTACTAATACAACATACAAACGATTTGTATGTATTTGTGGTTTAATTTCTGTCATCCATCCAGCTTCGTAACTTGCCTTATTTCTTTCATTCACTTACACGTGGCATACGAAATGGTAGATATATAAGTATTGTACAATGTACATATATGGGCACAATACAAGTGTATTGTATATATATATTTGTGTGTGCGTGTGCGTGTGTGTGTATGTGTGTAATATACGTGTATATGTATTCTATCACTTAATAAATATGTGCGTATAGACTATCTTAAGCATACATACATACATACATAACATGTGTTGACGCATAATTAATTTAGCGTGAAGTAAAGTGCACTAAAGATGTGTGTCTTCTTGTCATTAGACATTTTTATTTTTTATATCATGCAGATTCAATGGATGGTTGTATCTAATATTATCGTTAGCATGAGATTGGCTATATGCTCTGTTTCTTTTCATGTTTAGTAGAGTTTTTTGTTTGTGAGAGTTATTATTTCAAAGGCAACTTATCTATTCAATGTCAATCTTGATGCGTTGGCCTTACAAACAGAAGACTGCTGCTTTTTTTTATAAAGATGATAAACTCTGTTAAGTAGTTGACTAGTAATTCTTCAAAACAATTGCAATACTTTTTATTATTATTCATTATTATTATTTTTATTATTATTGTTGTTGTTGTTGTTGTTAATATCTTATTGTTGTTGTTGCTTGCTCTTTTTATCATTATCGTTGTGCTAATTACTTCGAACTTGCCTTGTGATATTATTTATCGTGGAGAGAAAAAACATTCGATTTTAAAATTAACATGGAAATGTTAATAGTTAACTGGCCCAACATTCTGTCTCATGAGAGCCTGCTTGTGGTTTGATGAAGTTTCGTAGTGTTGTGTGTAATGTGTGAAGTTGAATTATCCTCATTTCAATTTTCGATCGAGTTTTCTATTATTATTATTATTTTTTTAAATATTTTCAAAGATTGCCAAACATAAAATTCACGACAATCTTTCATTCAAGAATAAGAACAACAATACAATGACTGTATCAAAGAAATGAGATAAATTTATGACCAATAAATAAATAAATATATATATATATATAAATGAAGTTATTAACAATTCTTTTAAAATGAACATTTTTGTCTAACTCTACTCAATTTTTCGTTCAAATTAATGGTTCTCTATTATGTGTAAAATATAAATAAAGGCATTGTACATATATGTATGTGTGTTTGTGTTTGTACATAAGCGTCGTTTGTATGAAGGTTGGAAATATTTTTCCACCATTTGCTAACAATTTACAATATATATAATTTTTTAATTTTGTGTTGTAAAAATTTTTCACAAAAAATAATCGAAATTGTTTTAAAATTTTCGCAAAAAATGTTGCGTCGTGTTATATGCGTGCTAGATCAGCGCGCGTAGATTAATTCATGATTTCCAAGTCGTCGTCGTCGTCTTCAACTTCATCGTCAACTGAAATGTCTTCTTCGTCGTTGCCATCGCTGCCATCGTTACTGCTTAAAGTTTCGCTTTTTTCGCTGTTGTCATTGGTCGATGTTTCTTGCACGTGATGACAGTCCTCGTCGTCGTCGTCATCATTGGCGTCATCGTTTGGATAGTTACTATTGAGGCCTTCCATCTGGTTTTTCTCGCTCTGAATGTTTTGGTGGGATTTTTGAACGAAAGGAGCGAAGACGAGATGTTGATAGAAAGCCGGGAACCTGGCCAAGTAACCATTCATGTGCTGTCGGTAGGTCATTGTTAGGTCGTTGCTGAGGCTTTTTTTATGTTCGTCGTTGTTGTTTGTGTTGTTGGCGATGTGATGGTTACTGTCCTCGTTGCGTTTGAAGGGGCTGAAACCGAATTGTGCTGCTCTGGCGGTTGTTTGGCTGGTTTTGTGGTTGAATAGACAATGATTGGGGTATATTTGTTGTTGGTGATGGTGGTAGTGGTGTGGCTTCTGATGGTGTTGTTGCGTGCTGTCGCTTGTCTGTTGATTCTCATGTTTCTTATAGTGTCTGGGAGAAGTTTGAAGAACGTATCAGTTAGCCACAATTTTTATTCTTCAATTTTAATTTATAAAGGTTTCATTATAAATACATGCATGGTTTCATCACAAATACAGTTCACATAATTTTTTTTCTCGACTCTGAAGAAAGAGCGATAATAATTTAAATAGCAATATAACATGGACAATATTTTCCAGACATCTCTCAAATTCATGTGAATAATTGATTTCATTGGCGCATATTTCAGCGCAATTTACAGCCAGTGTCACGCGCAAGATGATCCATTGAAACGACTACCGATTCATTGATTCATCTGTCAGTCTATTCATTCAATTCATCAGTCTACTGACCAACCAGTTTTCATCTATTAATTTATCTATCTATTCGATTACCTATATATCCATCCATCCATTTATCTATCTATCTCTTTGTTTGCCTGTCCATTTATTCACCAAACTGTCCATTCATCCGTCTGTCCATCCATCTATCCATCCATCCATCCATCCGTCCATTCATTCATTCATCCATTCATCCATCCAATGAATGAATGAAACCGACCTATCCAGATTGGTTTGTTGGCCGAAACGTCGATCGCAGAGCCTGCACCTGAATGGTTTTTCCTTGTTGTGGATGTTCCTGACGTGCCTCTGCAGGTTCGACGAGATGCTGAACCTCCTGCGACAGAACTGGCACCTGTATGGCTGCTCTCCCGTGTGCGTTCGCAGGTGGCGTGTCAGGTTGGCAGACCGTGGAAACTGCTTCAGACAGAACTTGCAGGAGTACTTGTCTTTGTTACTGGTGGTGGTGGTGCTGATGCTGCTGCTGGTAGTTGATGTTGTGCTGATGTTTTTGTTGTAAACTGCGCTCATCAACTCATCACTGTTTTCGATGCTGGAAAAAGCAGACGATGTGACGTTGCCGAAGACGTTGTTGTCGTTGATGTTATTGCTGCTGCTGCTGTTGTGGACGCTGCTGCTTCTAATGTTGCCGCTGTTGTTTGCCCTGGTGGTAGCTTCGTTGTCGTCAGCCCTAAATGGTGCACTGCGATTTGCTGCGTTAGTTAAAGCAGAGTTGTCGAATGCTGTTGAAGAGATGAAGTATTTATCAACAAATTTGTTGTTGTCCCAAGATTTGAAATACGATGATGCGTTGTTGTTGCTGTTGTTGTTTGTGTTGTTAATAGTAGTTGTAATGTTGATGTTGTTTGTGGTGATGTTGCGACTCGAGTCATTTTTGTTGGTGCTGCAACGGTTGCCGTCATCTTCAGCCTTGGTTTCACCCTCATTAAAATATTCTTCACGATGACGATGTTGGTAGTGGAACTTCAACAAGCTGTTGTAAAATGGAAATCTATCGTTTGCCACATCAGCGTCCAGGCTTTTCTTGATGTTGTCGTTGTCAGCATGTAAGTTGTAGTTAAAGTTTGAGTTGTTGTTGCTGTTGTTGCTGATGTTGTTTTTGATATTGACGTTGTTGTTATTGCTGTTGTTTTTGTTGTTGTTATTGTTATCAACAATGTTGTTGTCATAGATGTTGTTGCTGTTATTGCTCCGGGTGCTAACACGCTTGTCGATGTCGGTTGAATTTCTTGCGTAGTTTTTGTCGTAAATCGGTGTCGTTAGTGATAATGATGATGGCGATGGTGGTGATGATGATGGTGGCGGTGATGATGATGATGATCGTGGTGGCGATGATGGTGGTGATGATTCATCAAAGTTAGGATTGGTAATATCATTTTCATAATTTTTAGAGATCATAATCATCATCGAGCTTATGGGTGGCGCTGCTGACGATGGCAACAACAATGCTGCTGGTGATGATGATGATGTTGCCGATGCTGATGATGATGATAGTGATGATGATGATGATAGTGATATCAATGATGATGGTGATGATGTTGGTGACGATGATATCAATGATGATGATGATGATGGTGATATTAATGATGGTGATGATGATGATGATGACGATGATGATGATGATGATGATGGTAACGATGACGGTGGCGGTGATGATGATGATGATGTCAAAGTAGACAGATCAGATTTTTCAACGCCAATAGAATCAGCAATTAATTGTTTCGCGTCATTAATTTTTGATAAGAAGGCGCATTGATTTGTTGTTGATGTTCTTTTTTCTTGTTCGTGTTGTTGTTCGTGTTGTTGTTGTTGGTGGTGGTGTTGTAACTGTGATTGATTGTGAATTTGTGGCTGCTGTTGTTGTGCGTGTTCATTAAGACGACTTGTTGGTTCAGTGTGTAGTTGTTGCTGCTGCCCGTCTTCCTGACATTGCTGTTGCTGTTGTTGTTTTTGAAGTGATTGTTGCTGTTGTTCTTTCTGAAGTGATTTTTGCTGTTGCTGCTGCTGTGGTGATGGTTGTTGCAGCGACATTGTTTTGCAACGTTTCAGTAACGGTTGGTAATTTTGGTAGTCGTTCGTGGCTTGAACATTCGCGATGCCAGCCTCAATCTCAAAATCGTCGCTGAAGTCCTCTTCTAGCTTTTCGATTTGAAGATTATGATGATCATTTTGACTGATTGTCAAATCAAGCGGCGAGGTTGCTCTTTTGCGTCCAAACATGCTGCTGCGAAGTTCTGTGCAGGACGACATCTTTTTGGAAGCAGATCCTTCCACGGAGACTTTTTTTGAAATTGGAGATGACGACGACGATGATGAATTTGATGAAAAGTTGGTAGAAGTTGATGTGGTTGTTGTTGACGGTGGCGTGCACCCACCATTAACATCTCCGTTATTATGACATTCAAACTGGTTGGGCGACTGACAAATATCATCATTAAAAGCTTCAACTCCATTGGCTTGCTGATTAGGTGGACATGTCCAACATTCAATATTTTCGTTTGCTGATTGGCCTCCATTTTTGAAACGGTTGTTTGATTGGCTGAGAAAATTACGTGTCAGTTGCCAGAGGAAAGGATTAAATGGAGGAGGAAAAGAAAAAAAGGAAGATGGGGGCAATGGAGGAATGGAGCCATAGTAACATGTGGGGTTGGGGTTTAAAAATGGATTCAGTTCAAAATGAAGTTTCCGCACGTTTTGGTGGAGTTTCCATAGGAATGGATGTGTGGATAGATACTGGTGGTATGAATTGAAGAAGTTTTGAGAATTGACGTCACTACTGTTGTGGTTACCGTTGTTGTTGCTTATATTACTGTTGCTGTTGTTATTGTTGTTGTTACTGCTGTCATCATTGCTGTTGTGAGGCTTTGTGTTGTTTGTTGTTTGTTCTTTTTTGATGATGTTGTCAACACGAAAGGAAATATTTTGTCGTAATTTACTAACAGTTACAGGTTTGTCGATATTTTTATTGGCAGAATGTTTTCCATCGTTACTCACCTCATCAGCAGCATCGTCAACGTCATCATATTTTCCAGAATCTTCCCCGTCATCATCTCTACCATCAACTCTCATCATCTTTATATCCTCTGTTTCTCTACCGACTGCTACCTTCTGATGAAACTCGGAATTTTTGTATTGAACGAAATGGAAAGGATAGCTTGAAACAGGAGATGACTCGCTGGCTGATGATGGCACGGCATCTCTGTTACTTTGAGTGGAGAATTTTTCATTCGTTTCCATAATCCTACTTGATCGGTTGTTAGTTTTGTGTGGTGGTGACATGTGGTTTTGAAACGTGTCTGGATAGAGAGCAGTGTGGTGATTGAACGTTGGGTTAGACATGCTGTTGTTGTTGTGGTTGTAGTTGTTAATGGTGCTTCTGTTGATTTTATTGATGTTGTCGTTGTTGGGAAATCTTATGTGCTCTTCTCTACTCATATTCATGCTGCTTTGGTTATCTGTGTTGGTTCTGTAATTGACGTTGTTATTGTTGTTGCTGTCGTTGTTGTTGTTTTTGTAAATAAATGAATAATCGTCATTTGAATGTCCTTTCCTTCTGTTGTTGTTGTTGTTGTTGTTTTTATAATAAATATTGTTGTTATTATTTTTGTTGTAAATATTGTTCTTATAAAATAGTCTCTTTTCGTCAAGCAAACTGTTTACATTGTTGTTAATGTCACCATTAATGTTATTGTTGGTGCTGTCATTGTTGTTGCTGTTGTTGTTGTTTAACATGTGACTCTTAAAATCGTTGCTGAAATGTTTCATGTTGTTGAATTCTTTGTTAGTGTTGCCTAACGATCCCATCTCTCTATCGCCACTGCCGTCGAACAACTTCCCAGACATCCTCCTCTCCATGTTGTTGTTATTTTGAAGGTTGTTGTTGTTATATTTGACGTTGTTGCTGCTGCTGCTGATGTTGTTATCAGCGGATTTATCAACGCAATTAGCCATTCTCAAATACTCTATGATTGATTGGTTGTAGTTGTTGCTTCCGTATCCGCCTAAGGAAATACTTCCGATGTTGTTGGCGATATTTTTTGTGGTTTTGTTGAAATTTCCACTAATACTATTAAAATTTTTATTGAGACAACCATTAATTGATGTTACGGCTGCATTATTGTCACTACTGCTAGCGATGTTACTAATGTTACTGACGGCTAGACCGATCGATCCGTCGCAGAACCGTTTATGTTTGTTGAGCGACACAAGCGTCGAGAACGTCTGGCCGCATCTGTGGCAGTCGATCTGCTGCCGGCAGTCGGCGTGCATCCGTTTGTGGCGGCAGAGGTTGCTGAATTGTGTGTACGACCGGCAGCAGACCTTGCACTGGAAGGGTTTGACGCTCTTGTGGATGTGTTGGTGCTGCTTCAAGCCACTCGACGTCGCGAAGTTTTTCCCGCAGTCGCTGCAGGAGAAGTAGCGATGCATACTTCGTGCTCTTTCGATAATTAAACTTTTGACGGTCTGCAATTTTTTATGGTAATAAAATTTTGAAACTTGCTGCAACGAACACGAACTAAAAATTTTAAATTTAAACCGATTAATGAAATTATAAATTGGTCGAATGTTAATTAAGAAGATTATTAATTAATTTTTGATTAAAAACTTGTAGTCGCAAATTTGAACTGCATCTACACAGGCGTTGATTTAAAAATAAAATATTAAATGACAACCTACCCTCGAGTTTGTGATTTCAACTTGACTTGAAGTTCAGAAGTTATTATTTTAAATATATCTAACTATGATAAAATTCAAATAGCTCATTGTTTTGAAAATATATAATCAGTTGGATGGAGCATGCTATTTTTGGTTCATTGGTATAATCAAAATTTTGTTAACTGTGAACCAATGAAATATCAAAAAGTGCTTAAATATTAATCTTGCATCATCATCATCATCATCATATCATCCTCATCATCTAAAGCAGGCACGATGGCTTCTATTTATAGACGGCCTGAGGCCAGGAGCAGCCAATCAATCAGCGAATCATCTTCCTGACGAACGTTAGGCCCCGCCCAATCCGTGATGTCACTATTAGTGTTGTGTTGTGAGGCTGTTGTAAGTCTCTGTTTGTGCTGTTGTTTGCAGTTGAAATACTTTCATAGTGCTGCTGAAGAAGTGTTGATGTTTCTTTTGAGTTTTTTTAAATGTTTATGTAAGAAAAGTTGTTGATGTCATTGCAGATGTTTGACATGTGTTAGTGTCATTGATGTTGTCGTTGCTGTCTTAGTTATGTGACTGTTAAACGTTAATATTCACATGCTTGCATTGTTCTATTCTCCGCTCGTTAGCTTTTCTTTTATGTTTATAGATACATAGTATACAAAGACATACATGTAAGCTTTTACACTCGTAAACGAACTTGCATTCACACAAACATTGGCATCTAACTTGTACACGCACATACATACATACATACATACACACACATAAATGTATCAGTATACGCAAATTTACACATTCACACGCACACACTCACAGACACACACACAAATAAACTACACTCACACACACGCACAAATAAACTGCACAACACAAATGAACTACACACACACGCACACACACAAATGAACTAGTCGCGTGCACAACCACATTCAAGAAAAACAGCTATATTAATACTAATTGCAGATTGATTTCCCATCAAACGGTATCTCAAAGGTGATTGGTCGATGCGAAATATTAGGCTCCTCCTATTATTTTTAAATGGATTGATTGAGATTGGCGCATTTGTGAAAAATGACGAAGATGGCAACTACGTTTGAAGAGGACGATGATGATGAAGAAGAAGATGATGGAGATGATGATGATGAGGAAGAAGATGATTAAGAAAAAGATGAAGATGATGAAGATGATGAGGAGGTTGTTGGTAAAAGATAACAAACGTGGAAACACGAATAACAATCACAAAAATGAACATTGATAACAAATTTCATGTATAACAATAATTTATTTAAAAAAAATTAAAATAAAATTGTAGATCAAAAAACACGAACACACGTTCGCAGCCAGACATTTGCACGTACATACGCACAAATACAATACTGTACACATACATATTCATACACGTACATACTCACACACATACACACACGTGTACTTTTTTGGCGGGAAAACTTCTGCTTTACGTCACGATAATGCAAAGGATCGTGTTATCGATGATTCAGTTGTACAAAAGTATTCTGAAAGATATTGTATGTCTGTCCGTAAGTACCTCTGTACATGTTTGTAGGTATGTTTGTATGTGTGCTTGTGTGTTTGTGTGTACTTTTTATACTTTTGTATGTACATTTGTATGTATGGTTGTGTGTGGGTACTTTTACGCGTTTGTATGTAGTTTTAATACGCAATTCTTTTTTTATTGTATACGTACATTCACTTCAATACAAGTTGCATCGAAATATTTATTAAACATTTTCAAGATCGCACGCACGCACGCACGCACGCATGGGCTGGTTAGCAGCCTTACGTAGTTCCAACATCACGCAACACAACAAGATGCAAAGCGTAGTTGCCTATTGGGAGCTTGATACTTATAAACTCAGGTACTTAGGACTAGATACATACAGTATAAAACATATCTTCTCACAACATAAAAACATATTATACATACAACACACAAATTATATATAAATATATTTATATGTATATATATATATACATTATGCGCATACGCACACATACATACAATGCTATACATTCACATGCGTTCGTTGTTAGTTCTTGATAAGGTTGTTAGAATAGACAGATGGATGGGAGTTTATCAGCAGGAGCCAATTTTTATCTTCTATCAATATTAGCTATAATGTTTGATTTTACTCTAATACAACATACGTACAAAGTGTACGCGCTCTTGAGCGTGTGGGCATATGTGCATATTTGTGTATGTGTGTGTGTTTATTTGTGTGTATGTTTGTGTATGTGTGTGTGTTTGTTTGTGTGTTTGTTTGTGTATGTGTGTGTGTATGTGTTTGTTTGTGTTTGTTTGTGTATGTGTGTGTGTATGTGTGTGTGCGTGTGTTTGTGTGTGTGTGTTTTTGTGTGCATGTAGTCATCCAATTTCACTTCCGTTTGTAGAGTGCATTTGAAAGCATTTTAAACATATAGATTTATTAGATAATCAATGTATAGTATATGATCGTATATATTATATAGACTTGTGTATATAATACTATACAAATGTATGATCATATATATTGATAATTATATAAATATATACACGCATATTAAGAAACAAACATGTTACAAACAAATAAACAAACAAACAAACAAACCAGGAAACAAACAAGACAAAAACCGCTTGAGTCATTCACGAATAAAAACAATGATTACATGACAGCAGTAAAATTTTGGTTGACGTTGATGATGATGTCACTGATGACGTAGAAGATGACGAAGAAGATGATGCTAATGTTGAAGATGATGATGATGGCAATAGGATAGATAATGATGTTGGAGCTGATGTTGAGGACCATGAGGAATATGTTGGTGACTAAGCGGATGATGATTATGATGATGACTTTGATGATGATGATTATGATTAGTATGATCTATGTTGCTATATATCAGCAGTTAATTGTTTCATCTATACAAAGTTAAACAAAACAAACACATAATGGAGAACTTATTAAGTAAGTAAAAACATAGAATCGAACAAATAAGTGAACGAACGAATGAATGAACAAACAAACAAACGAGCGAACGAATGAACGAATGAACGAACGAACGAATGAATGAATGAATAAGATGATTAATGAACCGATGAATATTGGATGAATAAAAAGATGGAATGGTGGATAAATAAAGGGCAAGAGGCAGGATGGCAATTGAATGTAGATATTCAATTACTCCTTCCATGATAAGCAACTACAGTACCTAGATAAGGGTTTAAGTACCATAACTGTTTATTTCAACGTGATTACGTATCCTTGTATTGTATGTACGTGAAACACAGGTTGTGTACGTGAATTAACGTACTAATTCGTTCTCTACTACTTTCTCTCTCTCTCTCTCTCTCTCTCTCTCTCTCTCTCTTTCTCATCACACACACACACACATCTTCACACATCTTCACACACACGTTTGTTTTCCTAACACGCAATTGGAAAATGTGTTTCATCAAAATTATCTTTGATATCTTTTACCTTAGAGACACACATTATGTAAACTCTCATACGCTAGTTGTGCTTGTTAGGTACATTCATACATACATACATACATGCATGCCTACATACATCTTTATTTAGATGTATATATATATTTATTTACCAAATAAATGACTGGAAAAAAAAATACATGCATGCATCCATACATACATGCATACATACATACGCATTTACAGAATCAGCATTTAAAGACTTTTTAAAGGACAAAATAAATTTACAGATTTTGCATTCATAGTCTGCCGTCTGATACCTTAGAATCTTTTTTAAATCTTCGCGATGGCCTTTTGGCAATGTATCCACGGTTGAATGCTGACGCGTGTGCATTGTGCATGCATGCATGTATATGACAACAGACACAAGACATTTAACTCTAACTCCAACAATAAATGTTAATTAAAAACAAAACCATAATAATATTCATAGTACTAATACTACTAATGCTGCTGCTGCTGCTACTGTTGTTGCTGCTGCTGCTACAACAAATAATACTACTTCTGCTGCTATGGTAGCAACAACCTCCGCCACCGATACAACAATTACTGCTACTACACTTACTACAACATCAACAATTGCTGCAACTGCCATTATTACAACAATGTTGTAATAATTATCATTAGTGTTATTATTATTATTATTATTGTTACTACTACTATCAGGAAAACGGTAGTGAATGTTGACGTTGCAGGCTGTCCTAGTATCCTTGCTATCGTTCAGTGCAATGATAAACACATCACATCATATCAAGACGTTTAACAGCTGTCGAAATTAAGATGGATGGATGTGTGTGCGTGTGCGCGTTTGTATGTGTGTTTGTATGTATTTGTGTGTGTGTGTGTATGTGATGTTGTGAGGTTTTTTTTCTGTAGTCACGTGATTGAACGTATACATACGTACGTATATGTGTACATATGTATGTTTATTTTAATTTTTCCTGTATGTGTTTGTGTGTGCGCACGCGCGTGTATGTGATAGCGTTTATAATTGAGCGATAATGTGATTGTATTGAAATACTTAAGGTGTGTGAGTGTGTGTGTGAAATTAATTGTTTGTGGATGAACACGTAAGCATTGTTTTGAGATTCTACGTTTATTTATTTATTTATTTAGCGTTTAATTTCTTTGGTGTATCTATGTATGTATGGGAAGTCAATTCTTAAAATAATTGCAAGACAAGATAATCTTCATGATGGTGATATAAAAATGATGATAACATTATCAGAATACTGATAACGATATGGTGATGATGGTGATATTAAAATGATAATGATATATCGATAATGATGATGTTAATGCAGTAGTATTATCATTTCATAATAATATTCATTATCATAACTATCAATTTTTCATCTTCTTTATCATCATCATGAACATCATGAACATCATCATCATCATCATCATCATCCACCTTTTCACCATCACGTTGTCGTCGTCATCACCATCATCCACAACAGCATCCCCATCATTATCAGGATGATGGCTGGCTGCATGGAAGAATGACGTTTCCTTTGATAAGGCACGATCAAGTAAGTAGCAGAGAACTACAACCTGTACAACACATTACAATTCATTCAATTACAATACATTAGAGTAAATCGCAAACACAATGCATTACATTAAATTACATTACATTAATCATTACATTAAAGTGAGTGACAGTCATTACGCTAAATTATAACATTAACATTGCATCTTTGAATATGTAAAAAATGAAATAAAACAGTTTTATTTACGTATAAACACGTCTACGTATATAACACCACATACATACACACCCATACAAACATACACAACTCACTCACACACACATATATACATACACATACATACACATACACACACAACACACACACATATATACACACACACAAACACACACATTACTAGTCTTCTTTCAATATCACTCAATATCACTTGTCCCAATGTCTGGCTACACTTTAATAAATGAATTATATTCACGAATGCTCTTTTAATACAACATGCATGTGTACACGTACATACATACATGCATGCATACATACATACATACACACATATGTATGTATGTATGTATGCATGCATGCAATACATATATAAGTGCGTGTGCATGTTCATTTCAGTGGCACGACCTTAAGGTCAGAAGTTCAGGGTGAAGGTCATAGAAGAATAAAGAATCCTGATTGGTGGAAGCGATAAACAATCTATTTAAACATCAGTTGTATGTAACTGTTGAGTGTGTGGTTTGAGTTCTATACAATAATTGTTTTGTACACACAGTTGTTTAAGGAGTGTGCCGTAGTATTCATTTTGTACACGTTTTTATAAGTTGGGAGGGAGATGCAATATGCTGGCATGGGTGTATGTTTTGTTTTTTGATGTTTATAAATTGTTTTGTGTGTACTGTTTAATATTAGCTCTAAATTTATATCATATTAAATATATTTATAAATGTATGTGTGTGTGTGTGTGTACATGTATGTATATATATATGCGTTCTTTCTAGTTAAAGGTAGGAAATCGACAAACTGGACAGCACTACACCAAGGACGCCACAGTGAGTGTTGAAGCGCTCCGTTGCATCGCAACCCTCGTCCGTACCAACTAAAAACATGCGACATCTCCCTGACGTAAATTGAAAAGCTTTGACGCAATGATAAGAGAGACAATCTAAGGAGCTACTTTTCACTGCCTATCAACTGTTGCGCAGCCAAAGTTTTTTGGTTACTCTATAAGAGCGGAGATCACAGCAACAAGTCACTGATGGATCAAACAGAGTTGTTGAGGTTTCGTTGCGGTCTAAAATTTCATTCAATGAAGAAAATGAGAAAAGAATTTAGCAGGAATTGGCAGCAACATTCAAAATGACGATCATCGGCTGCAACTGGCGCTTAAAATCCTCAAACAACGGCTTCATCTTTGTGGACGTGTCATCAGCTTCCAGTGCTTTTCAATTTTCGCTACAACACTACCGCCGCCATTATTACTATAGCTACTACTACTACTACTACTACTACTACTACTACTATTACTACTACTACTACTACTACTACTACTATTACTACTACTATTACTACTACTACTACAACTATTACAACTACAACAACTACTACTACCACTACTACTAATACTACTACTATACTAGTACTACTACTACCTTAGTAGTACCAATATTTATAGTATTACTACTAGTACAGAAGTAATAATAATAATAATAATAATAACTATAATAATAAAAATAATGTTATTGCAATCACTCCAAAGTTCTGCTTACATTATATTTTATATTTGCTGCGATGGTAGTTGTACATCTTTGTGGTCATTTTATTTCAAATCTTATTGGTTCCAAGATTATTATTATTATTATAATTGTTATTTTATTGTCGCCATATCAGAGTTAGTGATATTTTGTTATTGTTATTGGCTTGATGTTCTTTGAAAGCTTGCGGATGTTTATGTTATGTAACGTGCTAATTGTCGGCCAGTTCATACATACACCATGTATGTGTGTATGTGTGTATGCATGCATGCATGTATGTATGTATGTATGTATGGATGTATGTATGTATGTATGTATGTATGTATGTATGTATGTATGTATGTATGTATGTATGTATGTATGTATGTACATATGTATATATGTATACATAAATGTATGTACACACACACGCACGCACACGCGCACACGCACACATATCGATCACAATGTAACACTAATCATCATACGCAGCTATTAATTCCTGAAGTATTTCAAAAAAATTAAAAGGACCAGAACTGAACTGCCTTTAATAAACGAAACGCACTCACGACATCAACATTTGTACGCATGTACGTATTTAACTTTCTGCTATGTAGTATATATTACTAAATACGCAGATGATGATGTATATATACATACATGTATATATACATATTTGTATATATACATATACTTACACTCATATATTGATATGTGTGTGTGTTTGTGTGTGTATGTGTGTGTCTGTATATGTGCTAACATGTGTAATATTTTGTGAGCTTGAATATGCGTATGTGGGTATGTACCTGTGTATGGTTAAGTGTGCTTGCGTGTATGTATGTATGTATGTATGTATGTATGTATGTATGTATGTATGTTTGTATGTATGTATGTGTGTATGTTTATGTGTATGTATGTATGTATGTGTGTACACTTGTACGTAAGTGCACGATTTGCGTATAAGTATGTAATTGTATGTTTCTCATGCATATAGCATGTAGCTTGATGTTGGCTTCGCGATTAGAGCGTTAACAAGTCTTCCATGATGATTTAATTAATGGGCTCCTTGAAAGATGCGGACGGTGTGGTTGGTTGTGGTTGGTTGTGGTTAGTTGTGGTTAGTTGTGTTTAGTTGTGGTTAGTTGCTGTTGGTTGACTGGCTGGTTTCTAGATGGCAGTAGATCAAGGTGTTTGTTTTATTAATGTACATATTTAAACGTTTAATGAGGATGATGATTACAGGATGATGATGGGGTGATGAGAATGATATTTGGTGATGATAATGAGGTTGAAAACGTCAGCGGTGATGTCGAAAACCTGACGGTAACACTCGCGACGATTACCGCGACAACTGATAACGATTACGTCATTATCATCCTCACGATAATGACAACTCTCACCCAAGCTGCAATGATGACGATTTTCACACCAATTTTATTTTGACATATATTTCCGAAAATATATTATATTCCTTGAATTAATTAAAATAGTTAAATTTATTTTTTACAAATTTAAAAAATTAATATTTGCATACTTTGCTTTGTATATATCCGTGTTTGTATGTGTTTGTGTATGTGTTTGTGTGTGTGTGTTTCTATAGGCAAGTATGTGTGTGCGTGTGTTAAATAATTTGTAATATATATCTATAGAAATAATTTTTTTGTAATAGTAGAATTTTCACATGAGAATAATTAACTAATTTACTCTGCGCCTAAATAATGAACAACTGAATAATATAATATAACAATAATAATTCTAATTATTATTAATATTAACAACAACAGAAATAATAATATTAATAATAGAAGCAACAACAATTACAACAATATTGAATAATAACAACTACAACATTATTGAATAATAACAACAGCAACAACAACAACAACAACAATAATAACAACTGCAACAACAACAACAATAATAATAGTAATAAAATTATTGTTGTTATTAATGTTATTAAGTCATTAATTGATCGCATGGCACTTCAAAGTGTATCGCTATCAAGCCCATTCTCACGGTCTCGTGTTGCCGCATTATCATCGTCACCACCGCCATCATCATCATCATTATCGCTATCACAATCATCATCATCTTCGTCATCATAGTCATCATCACCATCATCTTCATCGTCGTCATCATCATCGTCATCTTCATCTCAACATCAACATCACCACCATCATCAGCAGCAACATTCTTATCATTGTCATCATCATAATCAGCATCTTAATTATATATATCATACCATAATACTCATCATCATCTTAACCATCATTCACAATCATTACCTTATTTCGTAACATCTAAGTATCATGAAAAATTATTTTTTCAAATTTCTTTCAAATTAAATTTCGAAGGCTACTGATTTTATTATTCTTGACATTATCGTTGATATTGTTTGTCGTAGTTATTGTTATTGATGTTATAATTGCTGTTGTTGTTGACGATGATGTTGTTTTTCATGCTGTTATTGTAGTTACAGTTGTTGTTGTGATGTTGTTGTTGTTGTTGTTGATGTTGATGTTGTTGTTGATGTTGTTTGATGAAAATCTTTTATATTTCTATTATTGAGAAATAATTGAAGTTAAAAAGTTAAAATTAATGTAGATTTAACTTTTGATTAGGACTAGGGAGGCAGCTGCTTTGAATTAAATGCTGCTAACAAGCAAACATTCAAACAAACAAACAGACAAATAAACAAGCAAACGAACAAACAATCATTCAACTACACTACATGTACACTCACGCAAACAAAAAATATGTGCACGCACGCACACACGCACCATGTGTTTGTTTGTTTGTGTGTTTGTTTGGTTTTATGTTTGTTTGTTTGTTTGTATGTACGTATGTATGTTTGTTTGTTTGCATATGTGTAAGTACTTATGTTTGATTGTATGTTTGTATGTGTGTGTGTGTGTTTGTTTGTGAGTGTTTGTCTGCATTTGTACATGTATTTGTATGTGCGTGCTTCTATACGTAACTGTATGTGCTCATGTGTATGTTCAGTGTTTTAATTTATATAGTTCTGTGTGTTCGTAAGTTTATGAAGAATCGTGTTTTGTTTTGTGTAAATATTATTGTGTGCATGCTTGTATGTGTATGTGTGTGTTTGTATGTGTGCGATTTATTGCATACCTATTGCAAGCTTCTGTATATATATATTTGGCAGTGAAGATGTATTGATTTGTTTAGTTTTGGTTTTATGACCGTATTTATCTGAATGTATGTAACTTTTGAGTTTGATGCGTGTGTAAGTGTATGTGTTTAAACGTGTTTATTTATAATGTTGTGAGTGCGTGCGTGCCTGCATGTAAGTGTGTGTGTGAGTGTGTGATTAAATGTTTTTGATTGAATCGGGACCGTATTAAATTGATTAGTCTTATTGAATGAGTAGTGCTGTGTGTGTTCTTATGCACGTGTGTGTATGTGTGTGTGTGTGTGTGTGTGTGTGTGTGTGTGTGTGTGTGTGTGTGTGTGTGTTGTTTTCTTGTTCCTTTATAATACAAACAACAATTGAGTACATCACACACACACACACACACATACACGCACACACACACAAACACGCACACACACGCACACAGTGTTATACAATCAATTTCACGGTACTTCCATACTGCAGGCTGAAACGTAATTAAAATCAGATAAGTCAATTAAAATTTAATAAGCGACATGAGATTGCTTGATTGGATGGTTGATTGAGATTTGATTGGTTGATTTATTGATTGGTTGGCTGTGTTTAATGACTGGTTGATCGGTTGATTGGTTGGTTGATAAATTGACTGTTGATTGATTGGCTGGTTGGTTCGTGAGATGATTGGCTTAAGCTTGATTGCAAGTTAATTTTGATTCAAGCAGCTGTTGTAGTTGCCATCATCAGCCTCATACTTAAAATCACAACACATCACACTTGGTGTAAACATTTTGGTGGGTATTTATCTAGCAATATGATTGTCCGATGTTTGTGTTTTACAGAAAAAACACATAAAAAAACATACACACGTATGCATATACTTATTACACATATAAACACACCCACCCACACACACACACACACACACACACACACACACACACACACACACACACACACATACATACATACACAAATACACACATACATAAGCACATACATAAGCACATACTCACACATACATAAGCGCACACAAACATATATACATACACACAATTATTTATATTTATTTATTGTGGTCATCCATCATATTGTTACAATTGCAGGGTAAGATTAATTTAACTCAACGTATTTATCATCACTTTATCAGTTTCCTGTCATCGTCTCTCCCACATAAACAAGCATCTTGCTATCATCATCATTATCGTCGTCATCATCATCATTGTCATCATCATCGTAATCGTCAACATCATCATCAATGTCATTGTTATCATCATTATCACTGTTATCATTATCATCACCACCATCATCATCATCAACAGCATCGTCTTCGCGGTCCCCATCACCACAATCACAAAACGCATCAATTCAAAAATTTTCAAATCTGTTTTCATATTGCTTTACGGAAACAATTTATTAAATTTAAAAGTAGAAATTGAATTTAAGTTCCGTTTCGACAGGTCATCTGCAGATATCATAATCAGTTATTCCGGGTTTTTTTTCACCCAAACGTTGAAACTTGCTCCATACAAATATTTCCCGCCTTAGAGTAGAATTTAAATTATTTAGATCCGCAGACACAACAACACAAATCTCGACATACTTCAATACTAACGAACAAGCAAACATTTCTTTACGAGATCTTCTTAACCAAAACCGAAACCCCCACACAAAAATACGCGCAACAGACGGAATGTAAAAATAAAAGAATAAAAAAGAAATGAAAGGAAAAAGTAAGGTAGAATTCGTTCTTTGATGCTCTTGACGCAGCCACCGAAGCATGACGTGACGTCACTCTATCACGTGACATACGATGACGTCATAATTATGGGCATGCGTGTCGGTCGGTTTGTGTTTGTACACGCACAACAGCACACACACACACACACACACCCACATATATATATATATATATATATATACATATATAAACAAGCTAATATAAATAAAGCGTGTGTGCGTGCGTTTGCGTGCGTGCGTGTGTGTGTCTGTGTATTTATTCACGTGTATTCATAAAAATGTCTTAGGACACACAATATTATGTTTGTTACAAGTAGAGCGTGTTTCAATGAATATGTAGATACCTTTAAATATGATTGTAAACAAAAATAAAATTAGTGCAAATGATGATGATGGGAAGATGACAAGTGTTGACGATGATAATGAAGATGTCAAAAGTGAAGATGAAGAAAATGATGATGTAGATGATTGTAAAGATGATGATGAAACAAGAAGGTGATGATGCTACCATCGTCATCCTGACTGATGATGACCAGCTGGTGAGGAAAAAGATGAATGAAATAATGACGGAGATGAAGAAGATGATGATGAGGACGATGAAGATGAATATGATGATGTCGAAGATGCAGCCACCGGTGGTCAAGCATGACTGGACAGTTGCATTCTTCGAAGCAAGATGATGCTTCATTCGTCATATGCTGCCATCTGGTATTATTGCACGGCCATGTATTCGGTTTTGTTGCTTGTTATATTTTGATTGCAACTGGTATTTAATTTACGGTATTGGTATTGCATTGTCAGGTGTTTTGTGGTTTTACTTATGCATAAAATACCATACTATATACAAAATACCAATTTGACTGACCCCTAACGTAAAACCGCTTTGTACTTTTAGGAACGTTGTTTGTCTTGTATCATTCACTTTGTTTTGTTTGGTATCAATCTTTGTTTGTATCAAATTTTGTTTGGTTTCAATCTTTGTTTGTATCAACTTTGGTTTGGTATCGGCATTTGTTTTTATCAAATTTTGTTTTGTATCAAGTCAATTCTATCCCGCAGTTATGCCCATATTGAAGTGCGTATGTATGTACGTTGTATTTTCTGTGTATTACGTATAGAAAGTATTGCGCATACAAAGGATCTTATTCTATCAGTGATACTGTATCACGTTGTATCATTATACAACAATTGGTATTTCGCGGTATGTCATATTCATCAATTTGTACTGCATCCTTTAAGTGGTTGTTCATTTTGCTATACTTCCTGTTGTCAGGGTGTTTGTACGCTGTTGTTGCTGCGGTATGCATGATTGTATCTAATGTATGTGCGTGCGTGTGTGTGTGTGCGTGTTGTGTGTGCATGTGCATGTGTGTGCGGGCTTTTTTTGTATACACGTGTGGCGTGCATTTTGTCGTCTCAGATAGAGTAGATTGTACGCGTGCATGTTTATGTGCGCGTTAGCTTGCATCAACAGAGTGGAGGGAGAAAGTGAGAAATAGAGAGTTAAAAAGTAAAAAAAAGTCGAAAAAAGAAAAAACGTGAGAAAGAGAAAGAAAGAGTAAGTAAAAAAGAAAGAAAGGAGAAAGAGAGAGAGAGAGAGAGAGAGAGAGAGGGAGAGGGAGGAGAAGAAGAGCGGAAGGTAAAACAAAGCATGAAAGGTCAGATTGATTGTTATCGTTATGACCATAAACATCATAATTAACGATCTTAATAATAACAATATTATTAACACTGCACACACACGTACACACACACACGCACATGCACGCACGCAAGCACGCAATCACGTACGCGCGCACACACACAAGTGCATTTATACAACAATTACGATGATTTGTTGGCGGTCATGCATTTGATCAGGGATTTTGATTTTTCAATCTAAAATAATGCTGAAAAATATTGATGGTACCAATGAAACAAAAATAACATGGCCAACAACAACAAAACAAAAATAATTACAATGATAATAATAATCATAATAAATAATAATAATAATCAGAAAAACAAAAACAACAATAAATAATAACAACAATAACATCAACAATAAATCAACCCATATGACCCCATAGTTAATTAAAAGTGTAACGCAGACTATGATGTATAGCTGATAGTGGTAATTAGATAGAATGCATGCACACACACACACACACACACGTACACACGTACGCTATTATCAACCAACACACCAACCAACTATCTAACTGCTCAGTCAATCAAGCAACCAACCAACCGACCTACCGACCATCTAACCATCCAACAAAACAACTATCCAACTGATCAATCAACCAACCAACCGCTCAATCAATTAACCAACCAAACAACTGTTACAATCATTCAATTGATTAACAAATCAACAATCATTCATCTGCATCCAGTTAACCAACCAGCCAACCAATCAAACATCAAATCATTCAACTAAACTAACCAACCAGCTTACAAATAACCAACAACTGAGATGATGTTTCAATTAATTAATCTCAACTTAACTAGCCAACAACTGAGATGATATTTTAATTAATCAACCAATCAATCAAATAACTAATCAAGCAATCAATCAGTGGACTATTGATTAATAAATAGATGTACATGTTTCGTGTTATTGTGCAAGTGGGCTGCCAGACGATGACGTGATTGCAAATCTGGGAACGAAGCAACAGCGCTGCTGACGTGAATATGACAACTATGAACGTTGTTAACACTCTGTGCCGCAACTACAACAACTACAACAACAACAACAACAACCTCAACAACAACAACAACAACATCCTCAACAAAAACATAATCAAAATAAAGAAGAAATTACATCAAACAATAACCAACAACTCGACACACGCTGTGATTGAATTCATAAATAATAAATCTATGCATTCAACGCTCTCTATTATTGTTATTGTAGTAGTAGTAGCAGTAATAGTAATGGTAGTAGGAGTAGTATTTGTTATAGCAATAGTAGTAATAGCAGCCATAGTAGCTGCAGTATCAGCATGCATTGAAGCAGCAGCAGTAGTAGTAGTAGTAGTAGTAGTAGTAGAAGTAGTAGTAGTAGTAGTAGTAGTAGTAGTAGTAGTAGTAGTAACATTTTTTTTTATTTATTTAAAAGACAACCAAAAAAGATAAACTTGTGGATAGGCCACCCTTAACTAAGAATTCCAACTGTAAATATAACAGAAATGTCAAATAAATACATACACACAAATTCTTACTATAAATGTAACAGAAATGTCAAATAAATACATACACACAAACACATGTTCACACGTACATCATTCTATGAATACTGTCATGTTTCATATAGTACCTAAAGGTGACAGTATAGTCACAACTGAGACTGAAAAATTCGCTTACTAAGAACATCAAAATTAAAAATTAAATAAGTTGTAAAAAAAAGTAGTAGTAGTAGTAGTAGTAGTAGTAGTAGTAGTAGTAGTAGTAGTACAACAACTAGTTGTTGTTGTAGTAGTAGTAGTAATTGTTGTTGTAGTAGTAGTAGTAACGGCAGTAGTAACAGCAACGGCAGTTGTAGTATCAGAAACAGTAGCAGTAGCAGCAGCAGCAGCCGCAGTAGCAGCAGTAGTTGTAGAAAGAGCTCTATCAAAGAAAAGCAGTAGTAATAAAAGTAGAAGTAGAAGTAGTAGCAATCATTGTAGCAGTCAGGGTAAATCTAGACAACGGAGACAAAAAAATTGAAATTGGACGGGGAGCCAAAAATTGTCAAAATTATTGCTGCGGTGGCAAAAATGAAGCTAGCGGCGTTTTTGTTTTGCAAATTTTCGGTCAACTTTCTCAATTTTCTACTTGAAACTCAGTTTTTATGTGCAAGAACTGAGTTTTAATATGACAATCAATAGTGATCGCAACGGGAGAGGCCATGGCCTCCTGCCCATTCCCCTAATTCGCCCCTGGTAGCAGTAGTAGTAGAGCAGCAGCATACAATGGTAGTTGTATAATGATAATAACAAAAACATTAATAATTAAAAATTATTAATATTAATTATAATAAAAAAATAAATGGTAAAAAATTAAAATAATGAATAAGGATAGTTTTAATGTAAACAGATTGGGCCAGATCTTACAGGTGATAACGACGACGACGACGATGATGATTGTAATTATGATGTTAATAATAACAAAATGATGATGGTGGTGATGCTGCTGCTAATTATGATATTATTATTGTTATTATTATAATTGTTTTATCATTAGCATTATTTTGGAATAATTAAGATGGCGTATGTCATATTATTAACACGATGTTTATCAATTTTTAATTGGCTCAATTTTAAAGGAATAATTAACAACAACAACAATAATAATAATAATGATAATAATATAATAATAATAATAATTATGAAATATAGATGCGTGTACGTACGTGTGCGTGGTTATGTGAGTATGTAGGAAAGTATGTGTGCGTCTCTATGTCTTTGTGTGTGTGTCTTTTTGTACGTATGCATACATGTAGACATGAATGTGTTTATGTTAATGTGTGTACATATGCACGCATGCATGTGTATACATGTCTAAATTGCCTATATGTCTACATATTGTTAGGTTTCACACACACACACACACATACACACACATACACACACACACACACACATATATATATAGGGTGAGAATTTCAGTATGAGTACATAAAGCTCACCATCTCTCACCATGACCATTGCTGTGCATTAAAGTGCATTACTGTGAACATCTAACTCGTTTTAGACAAAACGCGTTTTGTCTCTCATAGAGCTCATCAGCTTAATGCATGCAATTAGTATTATCTCAGTAGACAGTGGTGCAAACTAAGGTGTTTTTATGTAAAGGAGAAATTCTACCAACAATTGATTGAATGCCATTTACAAATGAATCGTAAATTACATCAGGATCGCTGCCAGTGAACGGACCACTAATAGATGATTGCGAAACAAGATTGACAAACAGATTGTTATCAATTCGATTCCATGATCGTACCAATTGTTTCAAAACTGTTGGTTTTTTTTTATAAACAAACAGAAAACTTTAATGAAACTGTGATCGGAATTAGAATGACTTTGAAAATTTATACAATCAGTAGACGGCAAATCAAAAGAAGATGCAACTAGATCAAGTGTTCTATCAAACATATTTGATAGTTCACTGACACGATTAGAAACTTGGAACGATTCAAAAACGTCTAACAATTTAATAGTGTTTACCTCCTGCAATTTTTCAATATGAATGCTGAAGTCTCCAGCCAGTAACAAAATCTGTATGTACTGCACATATATGCTCCAAAACCAGAGTAAGCTCGCTAAAAAACAAAAATGTGGCAGAAACAGACTCAGGCCGATAAATCGACAACAAAGTAACTTTTGATTTATTTAAAACAAAACTAATAGCTATGACTTCAAACTTTGAATTAAAGGCATTTCTACTTTTTTCGCATTGAAAAAACATTTAAAAAAATTATGATGCCTCCATGATTAGAATCATTTGGTCTTATATAATAAAATGAGCTAAATTTGGTGGACTGGCCAGACGAACCATGTCCGCACCCAACGAAATCGTGCCAAGATTCAGTGATAACAAAAATGTCCAAATCACCTGAAAAAAAGTTATAAACAATATCTTATTTAGACGCAAAGAATCTTATGTAGAGTAATCCAAATTTAATAGTTAAGTGGTGGGCTTTTTGGGGAACGAAACAACTTTCCGACGGCCTGAACCTGAAAAAATAATATTACAAATCTTCGAGTCAAGAAGCTTAGTATCAACAAATCGCAGAGGAGCGAGCACATCATACAAATATATATATATATATATATATATACACACACAAACATACACAATGTATATATGAATAAATGTAAATGTGTGTGTTTGTCGATAAGCAGGTAGAGGTAGATTAGTTAGACCGACCTTTTTTGACAGATGTTTGGATGCAAGAATGTCTGTCTGTGTGTCTGTCTATATACGTCTACACATGAAATATATATATTATATATATAGGATTATGCCATCATTGATGAAACCTGCTGTGATTTTCACCAATAATGGCATATATATATATATATATACATATATATATATACACATATGTGTATATATGGCTGGTGTATCTGTGTGCGTGTATTCGTGTGATTGATTGATCACTTACTTATTTCTAATTGCCATTGTTTTCTTGCTTCCATAATAATTATTATTATTGATATTGTCACTCGTACAACCATATCGTCATCAGCATTATCATAAGCCGATGAAAAAGCTTATAGATTGTAATCATTATAGAACGTAGTAGTCACCATTATCTTATCACGATCATAATGATCGTGTGGCATGTCATCATCATTATATCACCCCACCAAAATAATCATGACATCATCATTATTGTTATAGGTTCAGCTTTGAAACCCATGTTTATTACAATTACACACACACACACATACAACACACACACACTCATATATATATATATAGATATATATATATATATATAGAGAGAGAGAGAGAGAGAGAGATTATCATCGGCCAATAATAATCACACATCACGTTATCACACGTCACGTAATCATCGTCATCGCCACAATAATAATAATGAGATTACGATGACGATTTATCATCATCACTGTCATCTCAAATCATAATGACTGTCTGTCATTCATTGCACGTCATAACTACTGTCACCAAACATCATTATTATCACATCACTTCATCATTAACACATCACTCACTACACACACACACACATTGTCATAAACGCAAGAACAAACAAACACAACACACACACACTCGCAAACACAAAAAACACGTTTTAAGAATTCAAAACACCAACACACACATACATACACACACACAAACACATGTTTTAAGAATGAAAAACACCAACACACACACCGCTTTGAATGTTTCAAAAAACACACACATAAAAAATCTTATTTTAATATTGTTAAAACCAATCTGCTAAATGAATAATAATAATAATAATAATAACAATAACAACAATGATAATAACAATGATAATAAGAAGAATGATGATTTATAACAACAGCCACAATAGTTTGCAAGAATGGTATGAAAACAAATAAAGTGATTGTAAAATAGAAAAAGAAAATTGTAACATGAATTCTCATAATTTCTGATCATGCACAGAAGAACTTTGATTTGTTATCAATCAAATCATCGTCATGTATAAATAAGGTAAACATCATCATATTCTTCTTTACAATTTTTATCATTTATAACTAACATTTCCACATTATTTCAATCACCATCTTTCCCGTCATCATCATTATCATCATCATCATCATTACCATCATCAGCATCATCATAATCATTTATGCAATCATCTATCCAATAAATCGTTTATTCACAATTGCATTTAACTAGAGTTCATTCCTGTGATCGTCATCACTACTTTTGCCATCATCATCATCCTGATCATCATTTTCATCATCATCTTCGTCATTCAGGTGGATATTTTTTAAGTTGTCAGCATCAGAAGCAGCCTTGTTACCTTCTGCTTCAGATGTGTACGTTAACTTTCTTTTCAAGTCCTCAAATTCTGTTATATTCTTAGCTGTACACACGCCTGAGTGAATGAATGGATGGATGAATGAATGGATGGATGGATGAGCGAATGTAAGAATAAATGAATGAAGGATTGGATTAATGAGTGATCTAATGAGTAACTGAATGAATGAAAAAATAAATGAATGCACGCATTTATAAACCTATGAATAAATTCAGATACACATGCACAAATCTAATCAATTACAATTCTCTCCACAACATTTCCCAGAAGCATCACAAGCACACAGTAAAAGTAAACACACACGTGAAACAACGCTTCACACATAGGTTGCATATGATAGGCGGGAGTCACCATGCAATCGAATCCAGTCACTGCAACAGCAGTGCCAGGCACTAAACCGTTACACTATCTCACTAAACATTTTGCAATATTATTACCAATTTATGACTACACATAAATGAATGAATGGATATAAAAATATGTGATTAATTAAATGAACTAACAAATTAACTAGTTTGTGATAGAGAGATAGATAGATTGATAGATAGATAGATAGATAGATAAATAGATAGATAGATAGATAGATAGATAGATAGATAGATAGATAGATAGATAGATAGATAGATAGATAGATAGATAGATAGATAGATACAAGAATAACATTGTTATTATTATTATTATTACAACTAGAAGTACAACATCTCAATCAACGAATCAGAACTGACTCGCAAGATCGATGCAAATGATTTCATGATAGTCTTCATTGGTTAGAGATTGTAGGGCTGGGATGATATCCTCTTCGTGGTCCTCAACTAGATTGTGGCACTAGGATAGGTAGGAAAAAACCAACCGATATCCATAAATTATGTTTAAACAGTTGGATTGGTGGCATATAAACATATTGAGGAATAGTAACCAACACTATTTTTTGCATTAATATAAATTATTATCATTTAATTAATAGCTTCATCATTTAAGTAATGTCATTGACTTGAAAATTTTTAAATATTCAATTCTAAATTGAGAAACTGACAGTGTGTTCGAATCTGCCCATATCACCAAAACTTTGAAGATTGACTCCAGTTGCAACTTGCCCACTGCTTGAGACCTTCCTCAAGTAGACTGAACCCCCCTCAGCAGTGGTAGACAGGGCATAATTTTGAAGGTTGGTACAAATTCCCTCCAACTTTTCATAGAGATGAACTTCAGACCTTGCCAGTGGAATCTAAGATGTGAAGAAAGTATATAAATTGTTATTTCTTTTAATGTTTAGAATTGAGTGCTCTTTGTTCACGTTCAGTTGTTTACTATACTTATGTATATATTGGTAAATTTCTCAGGATGTATAAATAATAAAAATGAATAAAAACAAAACAGACAAGATAAGAGACAGACAAACTACATTATAATTACTTATAAATATAAAACTAATATTTTATAATTTCTAATTAATATATTTTGTAATCAGTGTTTCCTAACATCATTGAGTTTCTGGTTTCCTTGCGGATCGATCCGGAAGCTTCCCACTTGTATCCGCAGTTTGGGATCTACTGAATTGATCTCGTGTAACATCTCATCAACCAGAGCTAAGCAAGCTGGTAATTCAAATAAAATAAATTCATTTTGAAAATTGACCAGTATTTAGCAACAAACCACCACAAGCTATAGTGATTATAAAACCATTTGAAGATTAATTTAATTTTAATAAAAAATAATGCATTAAACAAGTAGAGTAACAGTTAAAAATTAAAAAGTAAATTGAAAAATTGCATACCACCACACTTCAATTCTTTCGTTTTATACCTCGCCCCAGCTGCAAAATTGGAGAGCGTCAATAAAAAACAAGACCACCGTAAAATCTTATTTATCATTTTAAAACTTTATTTTGTATTCTTTATTACTATTTATAAAATATTTACAAAAATACTAGACCCGAGGTAATTAGTGGAAAGTAAAGTAAGCGATTGGCACGGCCGGCCATTCAAAAGTAAACACGTATTATTAAATGCAAAATCGTTCGGCGCTAACTTTTTAAAAGCTTCAAAAACTTAACTAACATTCTGTTCGAAGCAACCGCTGAAAAGTTGGCGTAAAAACTGCAGTTTCTACTCGTGCTAAGTGGTTGCTTTGAGATAATAATAATAATAAAAATAACAGATACATCGTATCTATTATTTTCTACGTTACAATTTTTTGGTCAAGTTGATGCTGGATATGGAGTGAGGTTAAATTCTAATGAAAGCATCTAATGAAATGAAAGATTCTAATGAAATATCTCCAGTTTTTCGTACTAAAACGCTTTGTGCTGATCTGAATTGTTACCCAGACAGAAAGATTAATTAAAATTATTAATGAGTCTGTACATAAGCCTTCCTTTCAAAAGAAAAATGGATGCCGTGCAAAAGAAAATTACAAAAAAATGCTTGAACTAGAAGAAGCAATCCCTAAAGCCACACATCTCAATTTCACATTATTCGCATTTTTCAGATCATTGAAAAATCTGCTTATAGTAAAAGTAATGATTTTGGGGAGAAAAAAAAACACAAAATTCAATTTGCTTATAAACTTGCCAGTGATATGATTAATTAATTAATCAATTAACGAATTATTTTAAAAAATCGTAGGAATCAAGAGCAAAAATACAATCACAACGGTGTAACATTAAAGGAACGTTCACTGAAAATCAAAAATTCAATTCAATTATTGATAACATGTTTAAAGATTGAAACAATTGCTTGATGATTAGATACTCAATTGATACCTTTAACATTAAAACTCATGACTAAAGACATTAAGACCAACCATCAAAAAATATTTAATTATTATTCATCGTCATTATTTTCACCATTTTATTACCCCCACCAAACCCGTTATCGCCATCACCATCATCGTCATCATTAGCGTTATAGTTATAGTTACTATTATTATAAAATTTATTAAATAGTTGATTAGTCGAAAGAGAATTTTTTTTAATTTAAACATTTTACCAATTCTTACAATCATTAGTAATTGAACATTTTAAATTTGGGACCACAATTTCACATTTGTTGCGTTGAATTTCCATTCCAGGTTGCCTGCTCATCGTCCTCCTCATCAGCAGCCGTCAGCCTGTGTATGTTGCCTTCCTTTCGCTTCTTCAGCCCGTCGGTGCTGGCGCAGAATGCAATCATTAATTAATTAACTCAAAATTTACATTACCAATTATTAAATAATTGATACTAATTAATTAATCAAACAATAGAAACACACACAGACATAGAAACAGACAGACAGACAGACACACGCATCAAAAACTATCAAATATAAAGGAAGAAGTGCGGCTAAAAATAACTTTGTGGTCTTTGGACGGGCGCCTCCATAAGCAACTGGCGACGACGATGATGAGGAGAGAGGTTCTGAATGGACAGTTGTTGGTGGGTGGTGTGCCGTATGTGTGGAGCTACCGCCACCGCCACCATCAACTACAACTGGAGTAGTTGTCGTGGTTGTTGACGAGGATGAGAATGGGAGTAAGAAGGAAAGTAGGTACTGCAAGAATGAAACTATCTGGATCCAGACGTGGTAGATGAAGTTGCCACTGCCACTGCCCGCCACTGCTGTTGTTCTTTGTGAAGAAGAGGAAGAGACGAAAGAGCTTGCAGACGTCTTTAGATTAAATTATATAAATATAAATTGATGCTTAAAAAAATAAAAAAGGTTAACCCAATTCATAGAAAGAGTAAAAAACTAAAATTTAAAATTGCTTGCGAAAATATGGTAAACAATCAACATACAGTTGGAAGGACGACGAGAACAGCAGACGGAGCAAGATTGTGGTGGAGAAAAGTTTGATCGTAGTCCTCTGCTTGGAACAACTTCCTGGGATGAATGGTCGAAAGGGAAACATTCTTCACTGATCCTGGCATGGACTACAGTCATTCGTTTGTTTGTATATTTTTTGTTTGTTTGTATGTTTGTTTGTGTTAGTTTGATTGTTTCTTTATTTGTTTGTATGAATGTGTGTTTGTATGATTGTTTCACAATTCTATTAGCTGAGTGCTATGATATGCTATCAAAAAATGTAGCTATTACATGCTATTTGACATTTGGATAACCATTTTCATTCCAAGAAATTTGGCAAAATAAACGAATCAAATTGAGAATGAATAAATCCAGAAAGAATAAAACAAGATAATTATAATATTGTGAGAATATCAATTGTAGACCTGCAAAGCAAATGAGTGAGCAACCGAAAGTAATTCTGATGAGTTGAATTGTTGAACCTTGCTGGAACCATCGGGAAATCGAAATTGAATCCGAGCTACAGTCCTTTATGAGAAAAAATTCGAAATTAAAATATTATTTCATAACAAATTATTATTTCATAAAATTATAAATAACATTATCGTATGCATGAAATAACAAATGTAACATAATGTAATAAGAAAATTAATGTAATTCAAAAAAAAATTTTCAAATGTTAAAAACACTAACAGTTTTGCAACTCTCTCTCTTTCCAACTTTTCCTTTTCAGCAGCCGTTTTTTCATTCTCCTTTTGAATTTGTTGGTTCGTCTCTTCCTCCTTCTCATTGTAGTACTTCCTTGCTCTATCCTCTCTGACCATTTTTAATTAAAACATCAGTTGTTCGGAAGGGATTCAAAATTTGGGAATTAATAATCATTCGATGAATGTATGTCAGTAGAAACGAACTTGAAATTGCTTTGATTTGTAAGATTAAGATAATGTAAAATTTATAAGCCTCTGAAGTAATTGTAATTGAATCTTTCACAAATGTAAATTTTAGACAGAAAACTTCATTTTAAAAAAAGCATCAACCACGTCAAAGGCACCGTCATATCAGTGACATCCACAAAGACATGACATGCCTACCTGTCCAACTGAAGTTGTCGTCTGATTTGTTCCCTAGCCAGTCTGTCTGCTTCCTTCCTCCCCTTCAACTCCTTCTCAAGCTCTTTTCTTTCCATTTCACTCTTAAGATCCTTCAGTTTGTTTAAATCCTGTCCTGAATCATACAAAACGAACGGCTAATTAGTTTGGTTCTCAAATTTAATAATCATCATTTACATCAATAATTGCAAACAAAAACCATTATTATTGATATCAGTAATAAAATACCGTCATCACAATGTTATTAGTTTCGAATTGTTAACCAACGAAATGTATGAACAAATAAAGAATAGTTTAAATGACCAAGTTTTCTTCTCTCCA
Organism: Helobdella robusta; assembly: GCF_000326865.2. NCBI lineage: Eukaryota > Metazoa > Annelida > Clitellata > Rhynchobdellida > Glossiphoniidae > Helobdella > Helobdella robusta. Next base: position 4,407,180 of record NW_008705459.1, on the reverse strand, counting down.
GCTCCTTCTGTCTCTCCTTCTCTGCTTCCAACTTGGCTTTGGCTGCCTGCTTCTCAGCTATCAAGAGTTTGGTTCTATCAGAAATATTGAATATACTTTAATGTTTAAATTTTCACGATTCAGTTATTTGATTGTATAACAATGCAGCAAGATGCAATTTACCGCCGAGCGCAGTTCACTTAATTTTCGGCGCATCTCACCAATTTGTTGACTTTACATATCTATCCATTAACTGTTTTACCAGGTTTTAAAAATATGATGAATTAATGCGGTTGCAGACCACCAAACAGTCACCAACCAGTCTTGTACAATTTTGGTTTTAGAAATTGTTTTGGGCTCCCATCTTGAGCCAGCCACTGAGTTGAACGTTTTCTGTCGTCAATTAAGATCTATATTGCACCGACTAGGTTTATCTGACGCCTCAAGAAGATGAAGTTTCTAACATTTATTCTACTCATGCAGCATCTATTTATCGAGTTCTTTGACCTTGAGTTCTTCAGCAACAGCTCGAATAGTTTCGGCTGAGTCTGCTTCAATAATGGCCTCCGTCCAGTTCATCATCATCGATCTCGCATGGTCGTCCGTTATCTCTCTCCATCTTCAAGGCTCATATCACCAGCAGGGCATTTTTGAACCAAGTTAGAATAGTACACTGAAAAGAACCGCCTCTCTGCATGTTTCCGCAATATTATGAATTGCATCGGCCGCATTATGCCAGATTTTTAACTCATGAAGCGAAATAATTTGTAATTCACAGTTTGACAACATTTTGAAGTATCACTCAAAAATAAACACAATGAAATGTTTTACAAAACATTTAATATAAACTAGATAGAGAAATAAACAACCTTTACAGTGATATATAATTATCAATATATCCAATAAAATTAATTTAAAAACGTTTGTATCAAAAAGTTAAAAAGGCTAAAACACTATTTTTGCATTAAATTAATATTAATCCATAATAAAATTAGAATTTTTGATAACCAGGCATACTTTTCAGTTTTCTCTTCTAATGTCAGATGCTCATCTTTTTTACCCTCCAAACTTGAAGATTCATTTCCTCCAACTGCTTCGTCAACCAAAATTGTTCCTACCGGTGAACTTGTTGATTCTACAGCTTTAGTAGAAGTGGTAGTAGAAGAACTAGTAACAGTTGTAGTAGCTGTAACAGCAGCAGTAGCAGTATTACTATTAGTAGTTGTTGCATCAGTGGAGGATGGTTGGTTGGATGTATTTGTTGCAGTTGACATACTGGGTAGTACAGTGCTAGTACTTGTGGTGCTGGAAGTTGTTGGTGCCGTCATTGGATGGAGAGAGACATCATGAAGCTAGTGTGGAGTGAAATTTTAAAATTGAAAGAATACAATCTGTGAAGTCAATGAAGAAAGTTTTATAGAAAATAAAATATAAGTAAATATGAGCAATCACAAAATACAAACATCTATCAGCCTACAAATGTAATTGTAATTAACAAAGGAGACTGACATCAAATGCTCTCCTGGCACTTTGGGCCAAATTGGTGGCATTCAGAGGTCCAACTTTCACCTCAAGGGGCTGACCATGCCGACCAATAAAGTACAGGGTCGGGTGGATGAATACTGGGTCTGCAAAGTTCAAAGGTAAATAGTCCTTACTTATTGTTTATGTCATACACTCGAATAAAAACACAGAAACAGTCTTTACTAATTATACATGACATGCTAAAATAAAAACACACAAATGCAAAAAAAACACAGACAAACACACACACACACATACATACATTTTTTAATCAAATATAAATTATAAATTAGTCAAGTGACATGAATTATTTTACAAAATATAATGTAATAAATCTATTAAAAACATTAGCAGTTTAATGGAAAACTAACATATCTGAGTAAACTGCTTGGCTAACTCACTATCCGACTTGAGCTTAAGTGCTACATATTGATTATTATCAGCAAATAGTTTCTGAACTTCTGGATCATTCCACACACTCCCAGCTGATTCATCTTCGGCTGCTGCTGCAATTTCAATTTTTAAAAAAGTTCTTTTACCACAGTCTTTAAATAAAATAGTGTTAGAAAAGATAATGATCAATGAATATATATTTCTAAAAAAAATATCAGGTACGCCAATGATAGAAAAAACTAGTTTTTTTTATAAATCTATATTTAGACCAGTATATAATTATATCTCTATCTATCTCTATGTGAAATATTTATTTCTTCATATGAAATAGTTATTTATTTAAGTATTAGATCAGCATTAACATTAAATTAGTTAACCATTATTAAAAATTAAAAGGCCATATTAATATTTTTATTTATACTATTATTTGAAAATATTTCACTTAAAAATTAAATTAAAATAAACTTACTTAAGTCTTAAATTTTAATTTGACAACTTGAAAGTTTAATAAACTTTGTAATTTAAACCTTAAGGAGGCTTAGGCTGATCTTAGGAAGCTTCTTATTTGTCTCTAATAAATAAATTAATTAACTCTCTATTTGATTTAAATTTGTAATTTTGTATTAAAATTAAATATAAATATAAAAAAATCTATTCTATTGTTAATTATTCTGATGCAATGCTGATACATAAGGCCTCTCGGTAATTTAATATCTTACTAACAAGAACTTACTAAGTTACTATTACTACTTTGTACTTTTAACTTAATTAAATTAAAAAAAATTAATTTAAATTTATTTAACAACTAAAAAAATTACAACCCACCTTCAACCAAAACAATGAAGAGAGAATTCTGCGATTTACACAAACTTATGGCTTCAGTTATGTTACCTGTATACCACTGCATATTTCTTTTTCTTTACTTACAAAATTAAAAATAAATATTTAAACTATTATAGAACCAAATGATGACTAATAAAGTTAGGGTAAATATTGTAAACATGTAATGATTTAAATCTCCTTTTAAACACTATACACGACAACGTTTAAAATGATTTTGTAGCTGTGAACTTTTTCAATTAAGGCATCATTTAAAACTGTCGACAATTTTATACAAAAAATATAGCTGGTTTATTTGATAAAATGAAATAGTTTGATTGAAAATATGTTAAACTATCTGTAAAAAAGTATCTAACAGTGTTTCATTTTTTTCTCTTTAATGTATTTTAATTTAATGGATTATGATGTGTTGTACGTGTGACGACTACAACATTTTTGCCTGTATGTGAGAATTAATGACCAACAGACGGCACCAAGTTCTTTAAGTCTTTACATCATATTGACCTAGGCCCTACATTCTTATCATTATCACCACATAAAATGCCACCTTTCATTGTTATCATCACAGTCACGATCAGGATATTCTTCACCAAATTACCGTCACTAATTGTTTAAATTCATCCAAAATAACATTTATAAATGGTATCTTTCATAATTATCATTATCAGACTTATCATCATCTTCATAGTAGCAATGTGATAATGTGAATCAACAAACTTCCTCAATCCCCGTCTTCTTTATCATATCATCACCAATGAATAAATGAGAGAAAAAAAACGAACGAATGAATAAGAAATAGCAACACGTTTCAACTCATGGGACAGACAGACCATTGTGTGCAGAGCATACAGTCTAAACGACGTAGAATAGATGTTACGCGCGTTTGGGTGCGTGAATTTGCAAACATGTGTGTATGAAATGAACATATGTTTGTTTGTTTGTTGCGTGAATTCATGTATACACAGACACACACACTACACACACACACACACACACGCACGCACACACTCACGCACGCACACACACACACACACACTCACGCACGCACGCACGCACACACACACATAACAAATGTTTATATGTTGAATGCGCATGCCACCCTAACAAATTATTTTTTTGTCAACTAACATTCTTCGATGAAAGTCAATTTTTTCGCAAGTAACATGCGCAAACATCAGAGAATATTAGAGCACACACGCACATACATAGACGCGTACACGCACACACACACGCGCGCGCGCACACGCAGCAGACACATACACTAATATTGATTCGTGTGCTATCAAACAAAACACATATAATAGAGAACGATACTTAATTTAGATAGGCGACATATACACAAACACAGACACACAAACACACACACACACTTGCACATATAAAGTATATAAAATTTATTTAAAATATATATTAACTGACGCATTAACAAATAAACACAAATTGAAAGACATCAAATATTACAAATAAACAACAACAATTTATTACTCATACTAAAAATGTAACATATACAAACAACTATTACTACTACTACTACTACAACTTCTACTACTACAACTTCTACTACTACAACTTTTGCTACTACAACTACCACTTCTACTACAACTACCACTTCTACTACTACTGCTACTGATGTTGCTGCTGCTACTACTCCTACAAAAACAACAACAACAACTACTACTACTACTACCACAACTACTACTTTATAATTACTGAAACAACAAAACAAAAGCAACAACAGACTCAAATGAAGCAGTAATAAACTACGTGCCTCTGCACTGCATTAAAATGAAATAAAATGCAATGAACAAATTTCTTGTATGAAACAAATTTTTTAAATATATTTGGGCACAACATAACAACAAAAACGACGACGACGACAATAACAGCAACAACAACACAACAACAATAACAACACAACAACAACAATGAACAATAGCGACAACAACATAGACGTAATTAATTTCATTCGCAATGTATCGAAAGAAAAAAAAATGTAACAACATTGTGCTGAAACTACTAACGCGAGCATCTGCAGCAGTAACAAATTTAATATTGAAAAAAAATTATATATATTATTAACGACACACAAAGCAATAAATAAAATAATGGTAACAACTACAACAGCAACAACTACAATAATAATGAGGAGGAGGAGGAGAAGAAGAAGAAGAACAACAACAACAACAAGAAAAAGAACAAGAAGAAAAAAAGAAAAAGAAGAACAAGAAAAAGAAAGGTAACAATAACAATAAATAGGATAAAAAAAATAATAAAAACAGCAATAAGATGGTGTATGTTAGCAGCACTACTCACTCTACTATGCATGATCAAATTATAAAGAAATTAATTATTTACAACTTTTTCTCCTTCCAAGCAAGCAATCAACCAACCACGAAATTGAACGCACCTGTTGTCGTCTACCTGCCCCGCCAACCAATCAGCGATCAGATCACCTGTATCGCGTCTTCCTATTGGATAGGTTTAAAAAAAATTCGCTAGAGTTTATGTAAGTTAGCTTTGAAAGTGTTGAGTGAAAGAAGTATAAAGTGGAAGGCTATTAAGGAGTTTCTTGTGACATTTTCAATTGAGAATAAAATGTCGAAGTTAAAAAGTGAATATTTCTGGATTGGAAGATGGATGGGTGGAATGGACAATCTTCATTCATGGTAAGAAATCTAAATGGGATTTTATTGGCTTGTTTTAAATTTAAAAAAGTTTGGCAAACAATTTGTATAAAAGTGGTTTATAACTTTTCATTTGTGTTAATTGATAAAAAAAAGCTCAACTTGAACAAATTTTTTATCTAACCTTTAAACAAATCTAGCGCAAGACACAAATATCATCATCAGCAGCAGCACTAACGTCATCATTATCATCATCATCGTCATTAGTATCATAATCATCATTACCAAGCTCTCATTCTCATCGTAATGTAATTATTATCATCATCATCATTAATCATTATAATTTTTTATATTGACTACCGCTATTATAAGATGATGATGGTCATTACCATCATCATCCTCGTTGTTATCATCATCATCATTTTTGCCACCTCATTTCATTGTTATTTAAACTGTATTTTAAGTTTTGTTCATCACTATAAACCTCACCCTCTTCTTAATCGTCATCATGATCGTTGAGGTCGTTATCATGATCGTTCTCGTCATCATGATCGTTGAGGTCGTCATCATCATCACACCCTCGTTATCATAATTATCTTCTTTTCATCATCATGAACAACAACGTCGTCATGCCGTCATAAACTTACTCATCATCATTTCATCATCAGTCTTACCACACCAACAGCATCCTCATCTCATCCATCATCATCTTCCTCACCATCATCGTCTTTATCATCATTTTCGTCATCATCATCGTCTTCATCATCATCGTCTTTATCATCATCTTATTAATCATCATCGTCATCACCATCTTTTTCATCATCATCTTATTCATCATCATCATCATCATCATCTTTTTCATCACCATCTTCTTCACCATCATTTTCTTCATCATCATCATCGTCTTTATCATCATCTTCTTCACCATCATCTTCTTCATCATCATCGTCTTAATCATCATCTTCGTATTGACATATGAACACTAACGAACAACGCAAACAACAACCACATCACCACAAACACCACAAAATCACAACAAAATCCCCACAAAAATATCAACCAAAATATCAACAACATCACTACAAATATCCCCACAAGAACACCAAAAACATCACCACAAAAACACCAACAACATTACCACAAAATCACCACAAACGAAAAAACGAACAACAACATTTTCATTCCTCATCATATGGCTAGCCATCGACGCGTGCCTACATATAAATTCTACTCACTCACTCATCTACTTAACGCTGCATAAGGCGTTCGTTATTTGGCGGCCTTCCAAGGAGGGCATAAATTTTATATGCCATTCGGTCTCTGCTTCAAATCTTTCATCCAAGCTGTTATTATTTACATATTCATCACACGTATTCATCATCGTACGTTTGTATGCGGGAACACGTCACTTCACATCCACACGCACAAGCGCACACTCAGACACACACACACACACACACACAAGCATACACATACAGACGAGCAGACATGATCATTTCAAACAACCCATAAAACTTAATAATCAAAGCACTGCAATCACAATTTGGCTTGCCATAAAATTTTACGACCCTACTTGCTGATGATATCGATCTGAACTCGACAGTTTTTGGCACTGCAAGAATCAATTGATCGAACATTAAGGCCGCCACAACTGCAACCGTAATCATCGTCATCATCACCGTCCACCGTCATGATGATGATGATGACGATGATGATGCGGCGACATGTGGTGGTGGTGGTGATGATGATGATGATAACTCAAGGATTCTGCAATGTCATTAATGGTCTGAGTGATATTAACGGCATTAACTCATTTCACCATCGTCATCATCATTTTGTTATCATAAAGTTGTTATCATCATCATTATCATATTGCCGCTCTAACGTAATCATTTCCACACTTATGGTCAGTGGTATCAATCAGTAGACTTATTATAACTACTTCTGCTGCTACTACCACTACTACACTACTGCTACTACAGTTGCTACTACAGTACTTCTAATAATGTTGCTAGTGTTGTTATAATTATTATTACTACTGCTGCTGCTACTACTACTACTTCTACTACAATTGCTATACTTACTACAACCACTACAGCTTCTAAAACGCTACAGTTATTATTGGAATTATTATAACCACTACTCTTGCTACCGCTGCTTCTACTACTTCTACTACAACTACAGTTGCTATAATTACTGCAACTACAGCCACAACTACAAAACTGCAGTTACTACCTGTACTTCTTTTACTATTACAACTGCTAATACTTCTAACATTATCACTTTTATCACTTGCCACAGATGACATTATCAATGTTTACTTCGTCATATGATGATGGGGACAATGATGATGATCTGTCTTCAACATTATCATTACTAGACTTATTTAACATCACAAAAGTATTCATCTAATCATCATCATCATCATCTTCCTCATCATCGTCATTTTTCTTTGGCAATAAAATATTGAATTGTCAACATAATTTGTGGCAACATCTGCATATCTATTCATCGTCATCAACCACATCTTCATCATCATCTTTTCCTTCGTCACCAAAAACATCATAATCATCATTGAAAACATCATCATTTCTTCATCACCATCACTTTCATCATCAACATCATCACACCTATCTTCATTAAACATCAACAACGCCATTATTTTTTCATCATCACCACCAATTAATTAATTAGTTAATTGAGTTTAAAACGTCAACTCACATAGGCTTTGTAATGGTTTTGGTCTGTATCTTTTAAACTAATTGTTTTTTTTACAACCGTCTATTTAGCCCAGCCTTTACTGTTGACCAACCAGCCAACACATAGTGAATAATGAGAAATAAATATACCTAGCAATGTATGTGTAAATTGACAATAGCGCCTGATCAAAATGTCCATAATGTCTAACTTCATGTTATTTTACTGAATGTTATATTAATTAAATTTTAATTTGTTATACACATGTGCTATGTGTCATGCAGTGTAAAATAACCGATATAATGCTAGATTAGATGGTAAATAAATATAGTGGAAGCCGGTTAATTGAACTACTCTAAAACTTGTCCAAGTGGCTGGTTTCCTCTTAGCGGGGCTTGATCTTTTTATTATAACTAACAAACGAAAGGGTGAATTCTTCCATCTGTTATTTCATACCAATGAATGCATGCAATTGATTTAGATAGGTTGCGTTGTTCAATGGACGATTAGAAAAAAAAACAGAAATATATAGAAAAAAATAATTTGACATTTAAAGTTTCATTGATTAAACATTTGCAATAAATCACAATCGTAGTAAGATTTATAAACAGTTTTAATGCACTTTCGCAAGCAGTATTGTTACCTTCAATTACACTATTTTTTCAATAGACGTCATACATATTAATGAAAATAAAACTGCGCGAGGCATTTTCATGGAGAGGCACACTCATTTAAACACTTTAAAACGTTCATCCGAGCACGTTCAAACACCATAACACATACCACACTACCTAACTCTGCATGACATGTTCTGTTCATAATCTTAACATGCATCTACTCTACGTAGGATAAGAATGATAAAATATCGTTAAATACAAACCTTATGTCTGTTCCAAGAGGGCTGAACTAATCAACAGGCAGGTGAGTGAGACATATGTCTAAGACCAGTCAGTTTGAAGGGCCGGTGTTTGGCCCCCACACATATTACAGATTTTTGATTAATGACGTTTAAATTAATTGATGTAACTAACAGTAGAATTTCAACCAATTAACAGATGAATAGGTTTTTAATCCTTTTAATAAAACCTTTGAATGCGGGTTGTGTTCACTTTGTTTTGTAAGCAAAAACGTGTATATCTTTTAATAAATTAGTTAATTTTAGCTACCGAATCAAAATTTAGTGTTGATTTTTTCGAAATTTGTACATCAGTGTTGTGCAATGTTTATTTTACACAATGTTTGAAGAAATTTGAGGAGTTACAGCCACCCTCCTGGCATCTGTTTCGCTGCGGCTGATTACACAAACGACGCAAATGCTTTCCAGGCCAACGTTCAAATCAATTAGTAAAGTTCAATTCTTAAATTCTTACTAATTCATGTTTCTGTGTTACACAAAGAATTGTAATTTGTAAAGCTGAAAAAATAGTCAACTGACGTGACGTCAAATAATTTAAAATGTGGTCAGCGTTTGACATTAAATTTTTTTCAGCAGTAATTTGTTGTCAAAAAAACAAATAAGCTCTTTGTCTAGGGATCGGTAACGGCCTTCATTCCATACATAAATGTGGCATAATATATAATAAAGAACGCCCTGCCAAGGTTCGTGCCAGTAGAAACATCATTTGAATTGAAGGCACCAGTCGAATTTATGTGGCACAGGCAATCGATCGTTACAGACAGGTACACTACAAAACAAATGTTGATAAGCTAACGAATGACAACTTTAGCGGCTGACACGTCCGTCAACTCCATTCCGGAGATATTTGTTTCGGTTATCATCAAAGCATGTTATAAATTTTAATAAATAATATTGACTTTCCTGGTCGACTCAGATTACCACGTACAGACACAGACAGACGCATTCCCTGTAAATGCTTTAACCACTGTACAAAAAATTCCACAAACGAGAATGAAAAAAACAAACCATTGCGCGCTTATGTTGCTTTTGACATGGATCTTTTTTAGCAAGTAATTTGGCAGGAGGAACAAGCCGCCGACTTTTAAATGAAAACTTTTTGCTAGCTGGTCCAATGCCAAATTTAATTTAGTTAACAAGTCAAACATCAGTAGTAAATTGATAAAAAAACGACCGCCAATATTATTCATAATTAATTAGAATTTTAATTATTATTGAAATGTAAAAATAAAATTAATGAGTCCAAATTTGTCCAGTGTTATCGTTTGCGGAACGATGTATAATTTTTGGGATGTGCCATTTCGAAAGGTAGTTTGTTGCGGCGAGAACTCCAGGCCAGATGCCAAGAAAGTTATCAACCTCACACTCTAATACATCCGATGGAAGCAAGGAAATTAACTACTCCCCAGATATGGAAATTGATATAAATAAAAAACACACAATTAATTTATTTAATCTAATAATCAATAAAATGAAACATAAAGAGACAATACTAATTATTAATAATAAACGGTTGAATGAGGATATTTAAGAAATGATCATAATCATAACTCTCCTTACAGCGACGTAGATCATTATCATCATCATCATTTTGACATCATCATCATCATCAGTGCTACCGCAATAATCACCACCAACATCAGCTGGTAATGACGGTGATGAAGACAATGGCGTTAATATTTATAGCTCACTAATTCATGAACGGAGCTTTATAATTAAAACTAAAAACATCTTTTAAAGGAACAGTTGATGTAAGATTGAAAAACCATATATGTACAAATCATTTTATCATACAAAATATATATACATACAGAGAGACATACAGACAATATATATATATATATATATATATATATATATATATATATATATATATATACATATACATACATACATACATACAAACACAAACATACAAACGATATACATACCAATACCTAAACACGCTATAAATTTAGTTGTACGCACAAATAGCTTAACTGTTAAATAAACGGCTCCGTATTTATTAATTTCTCAGTAAAATCTGTGTATAAACTAAAACGGCAATAATTAATAATAATTAATAATAATAATAATAATAACGATAATAATAATATTAAACAAACAAATAATAACTTACAAATACTTACAAAGACAGCAAAGTACAATATCTATAATAATAATAACAATAATAATAATATGTAGACATTTAGTGGTCTAAAATTTTAAGGGAATAATTACTTGATATAAAATTCCAAAACAACAACATGAATAATGATAGTGTTAACTGAATACTTCATAGCTGTCAATTTCGTCATTTCATAATTACTATAATTATTATTTATTAATTAACATTATTATTAATTATTATCAATATTATCATTCATCGTCATTATTGTAGGAGGAAATAAATAGTAAAATAAATAAAAAGAATTATGGTTCTTAGTCAACAGAAAAATGTCCAATAATTTCAGTGCTTGCGCGCGCACACACATACACACACAAACACACACACACATATATATATATATAATATACACATACAAAAACACAAACACACCCAGCTGGTATGCTTGCACGGTTGTAATTTTATATGTAGCTACATAGCGTTATCGGGATTTCTTCTGTATCGAATAAACATGCACATACGCGCACAAGTTAAGTTCACACACAAACGCACATCCACACACACACACACACCTTCACACAGAGTAACATTAACACATACACAGACTCACATACGCAAACGATCTCGAAGAAGAGGGTTATAAAAGTATAAACTCAGCACATGATGAACAAATAACAATAATAATAAATAATAAAAACAACTTGACAATAATAATATCAACAATAATCTTAATAATAATCCTAGCAATTGACACGGAATATGATTATAAAGATTAATAATAAAAAAAATCACAACAACAAACTAAAGTAATAACTCGAAAACTATATATTGTTGTAAATAACACAGACACACGCACGCACGCAGGCACACACGCGCACAACATTCTTACAACAACACGCTTGGAGGATGGATTATATGGTTGAAAAGATAAAGACGATGATGGGAAAGAAATAATTATATACATACATACATATGTTTATATATATATATATATATATATGTATATATATATATATACATATATATATGAATGATGAAATCTAGATATATACATACATATACAAATATTTGTATACACACTAAAAACACACACACATATATATTATATACAATTATTTATAAAGATTACTGCGTTTTCGGCATTATTCAACTTGTTGTTGAGTTTCTCAATTTTTTTATTAATATATTATTATATTTCTATTAACATTATTAATAACGTTATTAATAATAATGATATAATAATAATATAGTTAATACAGTTTTGTCAAAAATGTCAAATATTAAAAGTTTTTTTATTTAACCTTAATAAACTTCATCAAGATGATAAAAGTCTCGTTAGAAAAATTGAGAAACTCAACTACAAGTTGAATAATGCCGAATACGCAGTGATCTTTATAAATAATTGTATTTATGATAGTCTAAGCCCAATATATATAAATATATATATATATATGTATGTATATGCGTTTATATGCACATACACATAATTTGTCCAAGAGTAAGCTGCAAGTACCATTGGCTATAATGCTGTGCAGACTTGCACAGATAACTAAATATTAAAAAAACACACGGACAGATATATATATATATATTTATATATGATATATAGTATATATATATATATGTATATATAACACGACAATAGTTAAATGTTATTGTCTAAGATTATAAGTCTTGCATTGCAAGCATGCATTCCTCTTATAATTCATTCATTCTAACAATCAATAAGCACACACAGATACAGACACCCAGACAGACAGACAGACGGACAGACACACTCACACACACACAAATATATATATATATATATATATATATATAAATATTCATGTATAAACAGAATAATATTTATACATGAATTTATTTATTTATTTATTTATTCATAGACGACAAGCACGATAGCTACATAATATAATTATATCCGTTAAGTGAATTGGTTGGAAGTGATGTTAATTAATTAATCATTTAATTAATTAATTGATTGACTGACGAACAAACAAACGAGATGTAATGACACATATACAATACACATTCCATCGTAAACAAACATCATCTTCTGTTTATAAGTACCAACATAGCTCAGCTGGTCGACAACCGACCAATCAAAAAACAACCAAAGAAATAGAAGATTAATTAATCGATCAATCAACTAATCAATCAACTAATCAATCAACTAATCAATCAACTAATCAATCAACTAATCAATCAATCAATAAATCAATCAATAAATAAATCAATCAACCAATCGATCAATCAATCAACTAACCAACCAATCGCTAACTGATCAAAAGTAGTAAACAACGAACGAATAAATTATGAAATCAATAAGAGATTTCAACCCTACCAACTAAAGTGCAGCCAGTCAGTCAGTCAGTTAGTACAGATAATTTTATAGATGAAAAAAAAGATTCTCTATAATATCATTGAGACAACTCTCCCTCGTAGCGTCGTCGGCACCCCACCATCCATCCATCTACTTTTCATCAAAGCCTTCCTTTTTACTGGAGCCCTGAAGTATATTTCTCCCAAAATCATATGGTGACTGCATAAACGGGCCAGGGTGCTGAGGGGGGTAGTGCATAGATGTGGGTCCCAAGTAGCTTCCTCTTCCCATTCCGGGGGTGGCGGAGTGCGAAGAGGATCCAGGTCCTGGATAGTAACTGCCTGGCTGAGGCATGGGTGGGTACGGCGAGTAAGGATTATGATAGGGGTAACCAGTCATAGGGGATGGGTGAGGGTATGAACTTTGCCTGTACCCCGGAGAGTTCATGTTGTTGTTGCTGCTGCTGTTGTTACGATTGCTACCGCTGCTACTACTGTTGCTGCTGTTATTGTTGTTGGATCTGTTCCGTGAAGCATTTTCATCTTCTCCCATGAGAAGTGATGAAAAACTGCGATCCTCAAAAGGACCACCAAACCCTGCCAACCCACTTCCAACGCTTGCACTCGGACCCCCAACACCACTACTACCCCCACTACCTGGAAAATTGTCCATTCCCAAAAGGTCGCTGCCGAGACTACTTCCACCGCTGCCACTAATGCTACCAGCAAGCCCGAAAGCATCGGCAGCGGGGTTTGAACCATAGTCAGAACCTGGAAAGTGAGGTAGTTGATGTTGGGCGTCCATCCACATCGGACTGGTCATCCAGGAATAAGGATTAGGCATTGCGTACGGGTTCATACCAGGATGCAAGTAGGATGGTGTCATTGGCACCGGATGATGCAAGGAGGAGGATGAAGATGAGGATGAGAATGGATTCGCCGTGAAATTACTCTTGGATGAATGTCGATCGGCAAGCGATGATGAGTGGTTGGATGAGAAGGAGGATGGAAATCCGCTCATAGGATCGGCCGATGGTTTAAGATAGTTAGGGAACAGTCCACCCATTCCGCCATCAAATGACGAAGCCAGATGACCAGGGCTGGGAGGTGGAATGCCAAAAAGTGAATCGAAATCTTTGTTCATCATAGACGCTGACGAGGCAGATGATGACGAAGAGCCTGGCGGTCTTTTGTTCCAGTCCATGAAAGAGTTGTGTTGTTGTTGCTGCTGAGATGATGCGCTGTTGTTGGCAACGGGCTGTGGCTGAGCAACTGGTTTTGTTGTTGAAGGATTGTTGTTGAAGGGGGTGACACTTCCAGTTTCCTTGGTGGCGTGATGACTAGATGATGATGATGGAGACAAAAAGTCACCCTTATCTTTTGTCTTTTTCGTATTTTTATTTGCATTGTTATTATTGTTGTTTGAAAAATTATTATTACTGTTGTTATTATTATTATTATTGTTGTTGGGCATTGGTAGCACAGGTCTGACAGGAAGAGGATTTGTTGATTTTGATGAAAACTTGTTACTGTTGTTCATGAAACTGTTATTATTATTATTACTACTGTTAATGTTGTTGTTGCAGTTTGTTTGTTGTTTGTCGCTGCCTGTTGCATCTTGCGGTTGTTGTTGTTTTGGCATTGGAGTGGTGGTGGGAGATGCAAGCGAGGGATGCTGTGCAGAGGTGGAAGCAACTGGCAGAATATTTTTGTTTCCTGTTGTTGTCGATGACGCAAGTGCAGTAGCTGTTGATGCAGTTGCAGCGCAGTTATATTTAGAATGATTGCCAATGGAGTATGAATCTTCAGCTATCCTGATAGTCGGATTGTTGGTTGTCGTTAATACAATGTTTGCAGAGATGTTTGACTGCGCTGTCACACTGCTTGCAGAGCTAGCTACAGAAGCAAACGCGCTTATGGTGGTTGTGGCCGTTGCAGTCGTTGCAACTTTTGAAGAGTCTCCAGCTGCAGCTTGTTGCGATAGTGGTGATGCTGTATTGTTATTGCTTACGTTGTTTGCGTTGCTCTTGCTTGTGTCATCTGCAAAGAATAAATAATCAATTATAGTCATGACTTCACAAATGATTCGCAGACAAGTACACCACACTTGCAGCATTTTTAACACTTTCACTTGCAGCACCTAACCAGATTCATTCACGAAATACAATTAACTTACCTTTCACAATGGAAACTCCATCTTCATCATCATCATCATCAACGACTTCCATAACTTTATCATCATCATCAACTTTTTTAGCAGAACTGATAGTACCACCCCTGGCCTGTGTAGTAGTAGTTCCAGATAACGCTGAAGAATTTGTTGCAGCGGATGCAGTCGCCGTTGAAGCAGCTGCTGTGGTTGCACCAGGTTTTGGGGCTGTTCTGACAGCAAATATTTTCCCATGACTTGTTCTGATGTAAACCCCTTTTGGAGTTTTTATAACTAAAACTTTTTCACCGGCTGGAATTTTGCTGCCAGCTGAATCGGAAACAGTGTTCGTTCCCGGGATGATTATGTCTGTGAGGAGTGGCAATCAAGTAGAAGCGTGGAAATTCAGTTAGGAAAAATAATCCTTATTTAAAAAACCAATCATAAAAAATGAAGCAGCAAGAGTAGTTGATGAAAAAGTTAAACAATGCCTCCTGACCACATTTACTCCTGGCAGCCCTCTTCTTTCTCAAGAAGTTTTCATCTTCTTGATTGATACTGCTGCATTGATAGCTTACTCTATTTTTCCTCAATCTAAACCTCTAAAACTGAACTGCTTCTTAATTTATTTTCCTTCATCTTCATCCACTTATGTTCCACTTTTTTGCTAGTGTATCAATGACGGTTAGCTTTAGCATTTCACCTTACTTTTTGCACGTCTGCTCTTCATTGAAATTAAACCTCAACCTGCACATTCACAAGAGAAACATTGTTCAATTAAAAGTCAACCATCCTCCAACCAACCAGTTGTAGTTTGAATCTGCTGTACGGAGACTCCAGGCTTCAAACCAGGGGCCCTAAATTGATTGTTGGTTACACCACGGGGGGCCAGGCCACCCCTAATGTTTGTCGACATCATTGGACGCACGCTGGCCACAGGACGCTGACCGAATCTAAACATAAGAACAAAGGTAATGATGAAAAAAATGGTTACTATGACGAATAAGAAATAAAGTATGAAGCATTACAAAGTAACGCTCAAAACAATTAACGTCATCTTTTCATCAGAACCAGGAGACTAACCGGACCATGGAGACGCCATCGAGTGACTTTCCATAGAGACTGGACTGCCTGATTCCCAAACTACTCATCTTCTTCTCCATCTCGTATCCCTGCTTAGCCAGCCTCTTCTCGTGCCTCGTCAACTTCTGATCCTTGCGATCCAGTAGCAGAGATTCATGAGTGAATGGTTCCTGAAATGTGATTATGCCAAGATTGCAAACGTTAATCAAGATTACCATGAAATCGTGTGCAAATGCTGGTGCCAATGATAAAAATGACTACAACGATCACGTTGAATTCCACTGTTGAATCCAGGTGATGAGGGAAAAAAATGATGAATAAAAATTTCCAAACTAATGTAGTAAAAATAATAAACCTTTGTAAGCCAATGTTTATTCCTCTTGATGACCTGGATTAAAAGTGGGTCAGAGCATTTTTCTTCACAACCCTCCAGATTAACTTCAGGCGATTCCGTCTCCTTGAACGTTCATCATCAATTCATTCAATAACATCATTCGATCAAAGATTTTTCTTTCATTTTTTTTTTCAACTAACACACAAATTGAAGATTTTGAAAATTTATAAAAAGTAATTCATAAAATGAAATTCATTATTAAATTTTGGTTAATCCTTTTCCTCCAGCACCCACTCGTCCATTCAATCGATGAGCCAAACAGTCCAACCAACCTCGCATCTCATCAGCATGTCGACTTGCTTCTTGGACAGGAGATTCTGTGGATTCAACTCGTCGACGACTCTGTCTGATATTCCCTGCTTGTTGATCTGCCTGTCGTATATGTTTTTCTCCATGGTGTTGTCTGACACGAGGCGATATACGAAGCAGCATTTGTTCTGACCATATCTGCACAAAACACGTGCCAAAGATTGATCAAGAAATTAATTAAAATATACCAAATAGATAATAAAATATTAGAAAGAAAAGAGCAGTTCAATGGAATGAAGCGTAAGCAAAAAGACTGCAGACCTGTAGACTCGACAAACAGCCTGACAATCGTGGCAAGGGTTCCAAGAAGCGTCAAAGATGACAACCCGACAGGCTCCAATCAAATTAATGCCCAAACATCCTGCCCTGTTTATTCATTCATTCATTAATTAATTAATTAATTAATTAATTTATAAAATCCATTAGTCATCTATTTACTCTTAGACGGATTTAAACAACGAAATTATTAAAAGGCAATGCTACTCGAATATTTCTCTGCTAGTTCATCTGCTGATACAAGAAACAAATCAAACTAATCTTACCTAATGGTTAGTTAACAGACAAATCTAGGCAGAAGCAAAACAACAAAAAATAAAATAAACTAAGAAGGAAACCTGGTCGAAAGAAGGAATAAATGTATCCTGGTGTTGTTGTAATCGTTGAATTGATTGATCAACTTCTCTCTGTCCACACCTGCTGTCCCTCCATCCAATCCTGACGTATTCAACATTCTTTATAATTTATCTCACTCTAAATATATAAAAATTTATTTAAAAATAAAACTAGAAACAAGTAACAAAGTAGTGCAATGTGGCGAAGACTTTGTAATAACAATTTTTCTTATCACGAAGAACATCCTACAAGATTGCTGCACATTAAAATAACGTAGAGGCAAATTTGTAGACGCAAAAAATTTGAGCTCAAAACAAAAATTTCAAACATATTGGAGTGAGTAGGTGCGAATGATAACAGGATAAAGAATTAACAAATGTTCTTTATAGCAATAGCATGAGTTAATGATATTACCAACATCGCAAATATATTAAGTTATAATATTTTCGTCTAAAAATATAATATAAAGTATAATAAACAAAACGACGACGAATGACATTAATTAATGTGAATGACGTCACGCGACAGCAAATAAAGTAATTTATCTCCCAGCATACTGAAATAATTCCTGTTCTTCTGCCAGTACTCATCGTAGCCAGGAACACGACGCCTCGATAGGTAGTCCTCAATCAGTGTCAACGTATACAGACTCTGGCTGCAATGTCACAAGCAAACATGGCATATGTATAAGCAATATGAAAAGGTTAAAGGTCTATTACACTCTTCCTAAAATAATATGAAATATATAATATGAAATATATAATATAAACATGATGTACACAAACACAACAAAGCAACGAATAAATGAAACGTATACACACGGTAAATATTATTAATAAGAGGACCAAGTTAAAAGTAGAAACCTGAACACAAGGATTTTATCTCCCAAAAGTACTGATTCATTGATTATATCCAACAGGAAGACCATCTTTCCACTGTGTTCTAAGATGCCTGCTACATAATCCTTCATCGTTTCCATGGCCTTGTTTGTTCATCATCACCACCATCATCACCATTATCATCACCACCACCATCGTCATCATCTTCATCATCATTACATATTGATAGTGATCAATAGATTATGCATGGTGCGTTATCTTGAATGATCGTTTCATGAATATTTTTTTGATAAGTTACTTGATTGGATGCTACTATTAACTATACTTTGTGTTTCTATGCTAGATAAGAGATAATAAAACTATTTGAAGTTATACATTAAGAGTAAGATAGTAAAAATCCAAAAATAAAGAAATGAAAAAAGTAGCAATAACAGACATGTAACACATGAAAATGCACATGCAGATGAATAAGATAGATGTACAAATTCATCCACAAAATTAACCACACTGCAAAGCATTAACTTGCGGGTGACACTAGAAATATCTGAGACAATCTGATCATCTTATTTCAATCTGATCATTTTATTTCAAAAAAGGAGCAAAAAGGCGAAATGTTGAACACCCAATTCTAAATGCAAACAATTTTGATTATCAGATAAAAAATGACGGAGCTGAGTGAGGAGTGGTAGAATACGATGTAGAACGAAAACGATGTGGAATGCAGTCACAGATACAATGAGAACAACCAAGGTAGTTGAGCTATTCATTATGTTATTGTATGAAAAAAAATAACAAAATAAAATTATGTTAATAAAAAGTAATGCAGTAAAGTTGAATGGGGAGAAATTATTTTACCCAATCATAACTGATGACTTGAGATTCTTTCTTCTCATTAGTTGAAGAGGTGCTCTGACCTTCTTTTACAACCTCACTTGCATTTTCAGCTTTTTTGTCAGCATCTGTGGCAGCTTCTGAAGAAGTACTTGTAGTGGAGGTAGTTGTAGTATTGGTTGTATTAGAAGTAGCAGCAGCAGCAGAAGTAGTAGTGGCTGTGGTAACTGGAGTATTAGCAGAAGTGTTGACAAAGGAGTTGGCAGTGGTAGTTATAGCATTGGAGCTTGTGACATTATCAGATTGGTTGGCAAATGGGTTGTTTGAAATGTTATTCATGTTACTGATGTTGGCAGCATTAACTGAGTTATCCTGTTGATTAATATTGTTGATGCCATTGTTCATGCTGTTGTTCATATTACTGTTCATATTGCCATTCATGTTATTGTTGTTGAAGTTGTTGTTATTATTATTATTGTTGTTGTTGATAAAGTTGTTGTAGTTGTTGTAGATGCTATTGAAATTGTTGTTGATGCTCATGTTAGCCATGCAGAGATTGTTGTTGATGATGTTATGGTTGTTGCTATGGCTGCCCATCATCATGTTGTTGTTGCTGTTGTAGTGGTGATGTGAGTTCATGTTGTCGTACATGTGCATTCCTCCCATACCCATGCCACCATTATTGCCATAGCCCATGTCATTGAAACTATTAAAATTGTTGTTGTTGTAATTATTGTTGTTGTAACTATTATTACTGTTACTGTAAGAGCTACTGCTACTGGCGTTACTATGGCAACTGTAGTTGCTGGCTATGCTGCTGCATGAAGCAGAACTAGTTAGCCTGCTGCTACTTCTCTTGCTGGTTCTCTTGTTGGTGGTCGGTGTGGGAGGAGCCATGATGTCAGTGTTGTTGACTTTTGCCTCATCAAGGTCAAGGTCGTTATCGTCTTTGCGTTGTTCCAGTACTTGGAATAGAATGTCGGGATGGTTCCATATCTGATGAAAAAATTTCAATCATAAATTTGTCATAAATCCAAACATCATCTATCTGACAATTAACTCGATCAATCTTTAATCTTTCACTCTTTCACTCAATAATATTTCAATCATGCAACCTTGCAGCAGACGGAAAAAGCCTTGATGGGATTGTTGGAATTAGTCCAACTAGTGAGACTGCCACTGTCCTTGATAGCAGACATGAACTCATTGTACAGCTTTCTTTGAATGGGAGAGAGTCGAACAAAAATTACATACTCTTCCTTTTGTGGTAGAGCTGCTTGAAGTACTGCATGGCCACGTCTGTTCAAAAAATGTTTGTGTACGTAATGGAATTTAGCATGCGTGAGTATGTTTATGTGTGTTAATGGAACAAAAGTAAATGCAAACAGGCAGACAAGTAGAAAGACAGACCTTTGAACGAATCCTTCTAGCAAACTATGCAGTACGTGAGCTCTGAATCTCATCAACTTGACATCCTTTGGTGTGCTATCAGCACACTGTCCATTCATGATAGGTCTTTCAAACATGTTGCAAAATTCCTGCTTGGTTCCCAGGTAGTTGGGCCTCACAAAGTCAACCATGCACCAGTACTCTAAGAGGTTGTTTTGTAAGGGGTAGCCGGTCAACACTATTCTGCGCCTATTAAAGATTCAACAAACAAATTATTATTCGAGGAAATAAATGAATTAGCAAAAAATCAATTAAACAAACAATCATTTGAAATTAAACAAATCAACCAGCTAATCTATTAATCTTCAACAATCAATAAATTAACCTGGTTCTGATATTCTTGAGGACTTGTGATATGCTGGCATGACTGTTCTTGATGCGGTGACCTTCATCACAAACGACAAGGTCGGGTCCAGGTCGCATGAGAGCTTCATGGAGATCTATCGTGATGAAGGATAGCCAGGTGGTGGCAGGTGACAATTATAAATGGAACCATAGTGAACAAATGAGATTATAGAAAATAACAATTGTGTTCAAATGATGTGCTCTCACAAAAACGTGCATCACTCCATACAATAAAATTATATTTTCTAATTTCAGTTCTCCCCTTTCAACTATTTTAGGCTCGTTTCATGAAACTAACTTTTCACAATCTCCTTGTTAACTTCTTCTTCATCGACGTCGATGACGACGGGTTCGGCGCTTGTTTTCTTGGCTGCCTTGCGGGACTTTGCAGGAACTCCTCTGGTTTTGATGAGCAGACGATACATCTCGTACCCCAACAACAACACGCCACCTGTCTCGTGCCAGTCCGCTGTTCGTCGTGGTGGTGGAGGTGAGGAAGATGATAATGGAGTTTGTGATGGCAAACATTATGTAAAAAAAATGAGAATCAATGTTTTATCGTAAGATAACCTGACATAACATGATCAATTCCATTTATGATGGCTCATAAATTAAGCAAAATAAAATAGTTATTTCTACAACAGCCTGTGCATATAGTCAAGAGAGCACTAACAATTAATGACAAACTGATAAAGTAGAATGCATTTAATTACACAATCAAAAATGTGAACACCGATACGAACCAACAATCTTTGTTCTACTGTTAGTGGTCTTGAGATTGTCATTAATGACATAGAGTTTGAACTCACGAGGCCACAGTATCTCCCTATCTATGCCTCCCATGTAGTTACCGTCCTCCTCGACCACTGGCAACCACATGTTGAACTCATTGATCCAGTTCTGCAGGGTATTGACGGGGACGATGACAAGGACCGACCTGGCTCCTGTGTGCCTCAGGAAGATGTCGACGAATGAAATTACCTGCAAATTTTTATTTTAAAAGTTAGAAAATAGATGTGTCTAAAATTTTCAATAAATTAGTAACAAGGTGGATAGTCAACTGAATAGTTTGTATTTGTTGGATTAAGACATTTTAACTAGATGAAAATAACAATATTATTAATTCAAAACAGTCTTATGCAAATCAATCAATCAATCAATAAATCAATCAATCAATCAATCAATCAATCAATCGCTCGCACATACAAAAAATACAAAAACATACACCCACACACACCCAGTCTTATGCAAATGGTTTAATTAAAATTAAGTTACTTTTATAAAAACTAAAATTAGTCCTAGAAACACAATTTTAGCACAATTTCAATGCAATTGATAGAAATAATGAAAAATAAATATAGACCTGTATTGTTTTTCCAAGCCCCATACTATGTGCAAGAATGCAACCAAAACCATTGCTGGTCTTGTAACGTCCAATGGATTCGACGACGTTATCGTACATGAACCTGATGCCTCCTATCTGATGTGGCTTGACAGCACTGGCCAATTGAGGAGCAAGAAAAATGTCGGGTTCGTCTGGCGGGTGGCCCACATTAACCAGGACACAACCATTGGAGTCCGGCCTGTTCATTGCATCATTCACATGACTTCCACTGTTTTCTGTGTCGTCAGTGCCATCATCTTCCTCCTCCTCCTCTGACATGACTATCAAATCATCGTCATCCTCTTCATTCTCGTCGTCTGATGAGCTAGATATCTCCACAACATCTGTGCAGTGAAATAGTGAAAAAAACTTTACATAACTTGATTCAAAGTTAACTGTGTATAATTTGCTCATTGTGGTGTAACAGTGGATTAATAAAATGTAATTAATACCTGGCGGTTTTGGCTGTTTATTGATTAGAAGACTTTTTCCTGGTCCTAATAAGTTCGTTATATTAGATGAAGAATCAGATTTATCTGAAAATTAGAATAAGATAAATAAATCAATAAATATACGATTGTCTGTCATTAATTCTAAAGAATAAACAAACCTTCAAGCAATGATTTCAGTGAAGCAGATCCAATATCCTTCTTCAACATGTTGCCGGCCACTGATGAATCTCCTGAGCCCAAACTTGCTGCCAACTCCTTCTGTGTAGTCATCTCTTTTTCTCGCTGGGCCCTCAATTCCATTGCCTGCTGTCGAAGTTTCTCCTGAATTTCAAGTAGACGCTGTTTCCTTTCCATCTCCTCCTTCTGTGCTGCCTTCGTTTCTTCGTCCAAATTTTCATCTTCAAAGATTTTTCTGTAATTTGCATTCATTTCATTGAAGCTACTATTGGATGCTTCTTTTAATAGTTTCAATGATAATAAACTAAAAATAATAATAGCAACAACTAAAAAATGATAAAAATGATAGAGTGACTAATTTTAAATTCAGAAAAGATTCATTTATTTAATTTTCTATAAAATCTTCTCACTCAATTAATTTCAGTTTCTAAATATAAACATGCTATAAAATATAAAACTGAATGAATTCAGAGGACACATTCTCATTGGCATTGATCGATCAAGTTTTAGTTTTAGATTAAGTTTAATAATTTTTATAGTTATCCAACAAATTTTTCACTTTGTTACAAAAAAAAATTCAATTACGTAAACCATCATCACACAAACACATTAAATTTTGTCCTCATCATCATCATCATCATCATCCACCACTATTTTCATTCGACTTTTTTGTTGTTATGTATCCCTTTAATTTTAACTTTACACACTTCCTTTGCTTTTTTACAGAATGCTTAAAATATGGTACCTGATGGATTTCTCTATATAATTGTTTGCAAAAAATGACTGGTGCCACTTAATTTACATTATTCTCTGTTTCAACTAAAAACTGAAAAGTATATGCATCACAATAAATTTTGTATTATTTAGTTAGTTTAGTTGTTAATAGAAAATTATTATGAAATTTCATTCAGGATTATTAAAAGTGCATTAATAGCCAGTGAAATTGATTGGAGAAATTATTGGTAAAATGTCATTCATTAAGTAAAAGGAGACATTTGATACAAATTAACTTGCCTGATGTTTTTTCGTTCGAACAAATTTTTTCTGTCAAGTTTGGCTCGTTTCTCAGCAGAAGTCTCACCTCTTCTCCTCTTCTTCTTCTTCATTCTTGGTTTTTTGGCACCACCTCCATCAGTGTTGTCCAGGCTATCGGCTGATCTTTTCCTGTTTTTTGTTTTTTTCCTTTTCTTCTTAATTTGTTGTTTTGTCTGGTCAGATGCATCGTTGTTATTATCTCCCTCTAAATTGTTCTCACCATCGCCATCACCATCAGCATTGTCATTGCTGCAGTTTTTGTCCGATGATTGTAAGAAATCTGCCATCCTCTTCATGGCACCACCTTGTTCGTTATCAATTAAATTAATTTAAATTAACAATTTTCTAAATAATTACCATAATAATTGAAAGAACATAAATGAAAACCATACATGACAAACCAAATTGACCTATAACCATGTTCCTTGATTCCATTAGCCCCACTCATTATGTTTTCTTAAATTTCTGTCTCAAGTCTTTTGATCAACCTCCTTTTAATTTTCCATAATTTTTTCATAAATAAAATCTTTCCACTTTTACAACAACTTTTGGCGAATCTTCACTCTAGTACTGAAACGAACTGGGAGTCATCTGATAAACAATAGAGCTCCTATAGCAACTATGAACATCTCACTTATTTTCAGCATTCACTGACCCATTCACCAACATATCCATTCTCAGTCTGTCATTCTTCTCCTCAACCCGTCTGGGTTCTGAAAACATTTTCAATTGTTGATAAAGCCTGCTTCTTACTATTTTTCCCTATCTAGCCACATCACACCCTATTATTTTCTTTTCCTATTCCTATCTGCCTCACTTCTTCCATGCTTCATAAAACATCACAAAATAATGTCATGACACAAACTTGTTACTCTTCAAACAACTATCACTACATCTGACTGCATGATAACATTCATCTGTTATTCCTTAATGATAGGAACTCATTCTTCAACTTAGAAACCTAGAATTATTAATCTTACACAGGCCACACCTTGTTACCTAAACTAACTACCTTGTAATACATACATTTATACATGTACATACATACATGTACATACATACATACATGTACATACATACATACATGTGCATACATACATGTACATACATACATGTACATACATCCATGTACATACATGTGTACGTACATACATGTGTACGTACATACATGTACGTACATACACATACATACACACACACACACACACACACACACACACACACACACACACACACACACACACACATACATACATACATACATACATATATACATACATACATACATACATTATAGACCTATATCTATAATCTCTACTTTTTCTAAAATTATTTAGAAAGTTGTCCATCATCGTTTATCCAATTTTTTAGATAATTATAATTTAATTAGTGATAGACAATATGGTTTCCGTAAAAATTGTTCTACTGAATTAGCTATATTGGATTTAAATCAATATATTTTGAATAGTTTGAATCTAAGAATCTACTTACATACATACATACATACATACATACATACATACATACATACATACATACATACATACATACATATGTGTATATATATATATATATAAATATATATATACAAAATTATGGTTGAGACTGTCATCCATATAATTATTAATGCAGTGATATTTCTAAATGAATATATTTTCCTGTGCACATGCATATTATATGTAAAAAAATTTCATTACCTCCATCTTCATTGGCATCCCCATCATCATCATTATCATGCTTCTCCACATCAGTATCTTCCCCATCTTCATTATCGTCGTCAGGGTTGATGTAGTCTGGATCATTGTTGTCATCATCTTCTTCTTCATCACCCATGTCATCATCATCAAGATCACTTTTGTTTTGATTATTGTTATTATTACTGTTATTATTGTTGTTGTTACTGCTTTCAGAGTTGTCGTAGGATTCACTTTCTAATTTGTTCGTGAAATTGTACAGACCCTGCATGGCATTATTCTCATTTTGAAACAGATCAACATCACCATTATCGTTATTATTGTTGTTACATTTCTGGTCCTCGCTGAAGTCGTTATTATTGTTATCATCATCATTTTCGGTGTCATCATTATATATATCATCTTTGGTGGTATTTACTTCTTCTTTGGTAGCATTTATTTCTGATTTCAACAGCGGTTTGTCACTGAATGGAGATTCAATGGTGATGTGTACCCTGTTTGGTGATATGGCAGATTCTGTGACATGTGGATCTTCCTTAATGTTTGCTTGAAAGCTTGGGTAACTTTCATCTTTTATGAAGCTGATATGTTTTGTATCATCATTGGACTCGTTGTTGCTAAAGTTCATGTTGTCTTTGTTGTTATTATAAATGGAATTGAAATTTAAAAATGATTCATTTTCTGTTTTTGTGATTGATTTGTAATCAAACTTGGATTTTGAATCATGATTGCTGTTTTCGTTATTATGGAGTGCCTTGTCAGAATTTATTTGATTTTCAACATGCATTTTGTCATCCTCTTCATCTTCATTTTCTTCATTGACATCATTGACTTTGTTACTACTACTGCCAGAAACCAGAAAAGAATTGTCGTGGGAGGTATAATCAGTAGAGATGTTTTCAGTATTTTTTTCTAGGGCCTCTTTAAATGTATTTCCAAATAGGTAATCTCCAGATTTGTTATCATTGTTATTTTCATGTTGTTGGTGTTGTTGATCAAAAGTGGGGTTAGAATCATCGTCAGCACTGAGATACAAGTCAGACGTCGCTTTGTAATCCATTTTCAACTGCTCATTTGCCTTTTAAAATGCGATAAAAATTCACGTCTGCTTATTAAATTTTTTATTGTTCGGTCACCACATTTTAATTTCATGCAAACCTCAAATTGAAGTTAGTTAATTAATTTAATTTAATTATAACTCATCAACAGCGGCACCTACATCAATTTCTTTTAAATTTTTAAACAACCAACTAATCAATTTAGTAAAAAGTTGCAAATAATTTATTTTTTTTCCCAACTACAAACGATCGTTTTGTAATTAATAATTAGAACAACTCCAAACAAAAAAAACACACTCGCCATGTTTATATTATTAGCAAAAGATTGTTGATCAGGCCAAAAGATAAAATTCCAATAAACTTATTAGGCCTATTGAACTAATCATACATCTGTAACGTATAATTAATATAAATAGTGAAATATAATTTAGTTATATAAAAATAAAAATCATATATCTTAATTTACACTTTGTATGTGTAAAATTTATTAAAGTCGTTATAATTTATTAAAAATCAGAGACGTTGTCGAATGATGGAGAATTTCATGGTTATTTCTTTATAATGCTTGATAATTAACTGTTTCAGCACCTCTAGGTAAAATTTAAAAGTAAAATTTGATCTTAGTTTAATGCAACATGAGAATTTAATACAAGTACTTCTGCTTATCCTACATACTTTTGACAAATTAAATGGAAGTCAATGTCTTTGCCTGAAAATTACCAGCGTTTTTTTCGTGTTTTCATATTGCGCGAGTCTGGAACAGACTGGAACAGTTGAAGTTTATGAAGAGAATTTGTTCAATTATGCCTTAGCCCTAGCTAATTTTTTTAATCGTAGAGAACTCCAGTCTCAAAGCACCTCCATCGTTACGCCTCTGGATATTATTTGTATAATGTACTACACCGGATACCGAAAAATTGATTCAAAGCCCTCCTCCAGAGCGCAAAGCAAACTGACACGCCGACTACAAAATAAATATCAGTAATCATTTTTATAGGTAGGTAAGTAGGTAGTAGGTAGATAGGTAGGTAGGTAGGTGGGTTGATAGGTAGGTAGGTAGGTAGGTAGGTAGGTGGGTTGATAGGTAGGTAGGTAGGTAGGTAGGTGGGTTGGTAAGTAGGTAGGTAGAGGTAGACAGGCAGGCAGACATGTAGATGTAGGTAGGTAGGTATTATTATTATTATTACAAATCAATTTGTACAGCGCTAATTACAAGAAAAAGATCTCAAAAGCGCTCCCTAAAATAAATGAACAAACCAAACATTAATGAAACGAAAACAAAGACATTGTTAAATGAGTCTTCAGCTCCTTTTTAAGCAAAAACAATGATAAATCTGGTCTTCTTAGAAACGCCGGTAGACTGTTCCAAACCACCGGTCCAGCAACAGCAATATTGCGTGATCCGGTCTGTAAATTCGTTGTCGGCACAACCAGGAGGTTCATGTCATTTGATCTCAACTGCGAACCCAACACAGATGTTTTTCTGATGAACATTTCTGCCAAATACTATGGTGCTAAACCATGTAATGACCGAAACGTTAAGACAGCAATTTTGAAAATTATTCTTATTTCAATTTTTAGCCAGTGTAGGTCATTCAAGATTGGAGTCACGTGATCGAACTTAAGATTTTTCGTGACAAGTTTTGCAGCTCGATTTTGAATAGACTGAAGTACAGCTATTGACTTGTCAGGTATTTTAAAGTATAAACTGTTACAATAATCTAATCTGGATGTAATAAAAGCATGTACCAGTGTTTCCATGCCAGATCTGTTCAAATAGTGTCGAATCTTGTACAATTTTCTGAAATGCATCATACTTGCAATTGATAGCGACTTTATTTGATCTTTCATTGAGAGCCTGCTATCCAACCATACCCCCAAATTCAAGGCTGTAGAAGCAAATGATACTTTAACGTCACCAACTTCAACCGAGTTTATATTAAGTCTTCACAACTGCTGCCATGTACCGACAGGAAGCATCTGAGTTTTACCCCGGTTCAACCTCAAGGAATTGCTCAACATGTACGTATGTATGTAGGTATTTAGGTATTTAGGTAGGTAGGTAGGTATTTAGGTAGGTAGGTAGGTAGGTAGGTAGGTAGGTAGGTAGGTAGGTAGGTAGGTAGGTAGATAGGTAGTAGGTAGGTAGGTAGGTTTGTTGGTTGGTTGGCAAATCTTTACTCTATCTAATTTCATGTTAATACATTTCGATTAAATTCTATAAACAAGTGACTCCACAAACGCAGTTTTTTTTATTAAATTTTTTTCAAAATCAATCACTTTAATGAATTATATTGTTTAACGTTAATTGAATGAAAGACCATTGCGAATAACAAAAAGGTGTAAAAATTATTATTATTTTTACGAAATAAATAAAATGAAATTTCGAAATGAATAATAATTTAAGTAAGAACAAATTATTATCTAAAAAATCGAAATAAAACATGAGACGCTAATTAAAAAAGTTGATTTAAAAAAATAATTTAACTTTTATTGGCGGATAATTGATAAAACTTAAAGCAAAATTGAATCATGAACTTTAATTATTACAATACTTTAACATCATTTGCTAACTTACTTGAATCAAATATTATAAAACTTATTTAATTTATTTCCACACAGATGTTGGGCTACGTACAAATGACTAACAATTACATTTAAATAATCATTTTATTGAAAGATATTGCATTGTTTACAATACCTTTGTTCCTATTTGATTTCATTTCTTCATAAAATATCGAGCTCTTCGCGAAGAAAATTTTTCAAAGTTCAGTTTTCTTCTAGAAATTGGAATGAAATGTAAACCAGGGTTATTGCTGGCTTTTGTGAGGCAGATAATTTCATTAAAAAATACCTAAGCAAAAATTTCTTTATAAAACTTTCAAAATTGCTAAAATATAGAGACTAAAAATAAAAAAAAAACTTACCCTTAATTTTTGTTTCGGCTGTGGGTGGAGTTTATCGTCATCTAGCTCATCCGGTATGCCATCGTTGTCGTCGTCATCATCTAGATAGTCCGGGATGCCGTCATTATCTTCATCTGCTTCTAAGTCATCGGGAATTCCGTCGTTATCATCATCATCGTCTTCATCATCCGGTATCCCATCACCGTCCGAATCGATATCGGATCTACCGTCTCCATCTTTGTCCGTATCGACTGAATCTGGAATTCCGTCGTGGTCAGTGTCAATAAAATCGGAATCGAAAATGTCAAGCACTCCATCCCCATCGTCGTCATCATCAAATTGATCGGGAATACCATCGTTGTCGTCATCAGAATCCAGCCAATCCGGGATGCCGTCGTTGTCGGTGTCCTTGAAATCGATATCGTCTTTATCAGGAATTCCATCTCCATCGGAATCCTTATCTTTTGAGTCGGGTATACCATCATTGTCATCATCCAAATCGAGCCAATCTGGCACTCCGTCATTGTCGGTATCTCTGGTATCTGGATCGAATTTGTTTGGTATTCCGTCTCCATCTATATCCGGATCACGAGAATCTGGAATGCCATCGTTATCGTCATCGTAGTCTCTATAATCTGGTATTCCATCTCCGTCGGTATCTCTACGGTCCGGATCGAATATGTCTAGTTGGCCA
Organism: Helobdella robusta; assembly: GCF_000326865.2. Classification (NCBI taxonomy): domain Eukaryota; kingdom Metazoa; phylum Annelida; class Clitellata; order Rhynchobdellida; family Glossiphoniidae; genus Helobdella; species Helobdella robusta. The sequence continues at coordinate 4,376,367 of NW_008705459.1, read as the reverse complement.
TCCCCATCAGCATCTGGGTCCAAAACGTCCGGTATTCCATCGTTATCATCATCCTTGTCTAACCAATCTGGAATACCATCCCCATCGGTATCCTTATGATCCGGATCAAGATGATCAGGAATACCATCATTATCGTCGTCGTCATCATCTTCATCTACCAGACCATCATTATCGTCGTCCCTATCTAAAATATCCGGTATGCCATCGCTGTCAGTATCTCGGGTATCAATATCAAGTAAATCCGGTATCGAATCGTTATCGTCGTCACCGTCTAGCCAGTCCGGCATGCCATCTCCATCTGTGTCTTGCAGTTTATCATCTATGCCGTCGTTGTTATCGTCTGCGTCTGCGTTAAACAAGTAGGTCATCATATTTCATTATTATTCATTATATTATTTAATTCCTTGAATAATATTAACTATATTTATATTACCAGGTTTACTTACAAACAAATAATTTTTCAATTTTATATTCAAATTTTAATCTGCATATGCCTGTGCCTTTATTTATATAATTGGAAGCATATTCAAAAGGAAAAATGAAATTGTTTGAATTTTTATTTGGTACCTTTGAAATCCGGTATACCATCGTTATCATCGTCGGGATCGAGATAGTCCGGTATTCCGTCGTTGTCAGTGTCACGTGACTTGTCTACCAGACTCAGATGCACTTCCAGCAGATCTGGGATGCCTGTTTAAGTGTTTATATTTATTACAGGCTAGCAAACAGTTTCGTAGGTTTATTAATAATACGTACCTTTTTGCTTGCTAAATTTTTTAAACTTTTGTTTAAAATTACAAAACAGTGAACTTAAAATTGATTTAATTCATCATAAAAATTTTACAAAATAACCATTATTATTATCGTCTGGATCGAGATAATCCGGAATGCCGTCATTATCATCGTCTTTATCTAGCGAATCCGGTATTCCATCTCCGTCGGTATCCACCTGATCGGGATCATATATATCGGGGATGCTGTCGCCGTCCGAGTCCAAATCATATTTGTCGATTATACCGTCATTATCGTCATCTGGATCGTATCGATCTTTTATGCCATCGCTGTCCGTGTCTCTGTTTTTCGGAAATTTTTAGTGGTTATTGTTGGGTTTTAAAAATTGCTTCTTATAAATATGCCTATTTTGGTGGTGATAGTATATAATATTAGTTGTATAAAAATTTTGAAGTGAATTTCAATGAAATTTGTTAACTATAAAAATGGAAATTTAAAGTAAAATGAATTTTTAAAAATAATTTTTTTACAATTAACGCTCCAGTTTTACAGACCTGTCATTTAAGTCTAGCCAGTCCGGTATGCCATCATTGTCATCATCAGTATCGTCAATATCGGGAATACCGTCATTGTCGTCGTCGTCATCATAATAATCCGGTATGCCATCTTTGTCCGTATCTATAAAATCCGGATCTGAAGTATCCTCTATGCCATCCCCATCCTTATCTGCATCCTCGTCATCCGGTATGCCATCGTTGTCGTCATCATCGTCGAGAAAATCAGGAATACCGTCTCCGTCCGTATCTCGGTTATCGAGGTCAAGCCAGTCGGGTATTCCATCGCCATCGTCGTCGTCATCTTCACGATCGGGAATGCCGTCGTTATCGTCGTCGTCATCCAGGGAATCTGGTATCCCGTCACCGTCAGAATCACGAAAATCCGGATCGACAGTTGCGTCATTCAGTCCATCGCCATCACGGTCCTTATCTTTTCTGTCCGGTATACCATCGTCGTCGTCGTCTTCATCTTCACTATCAACGACACCATCTCCATCACTATCGCGGTGCTGTAGGGCGTCTAAAACACCGTTTCCATCGGCATCTGCGTCCAAATAATCCGGAATTCCATCTCGATCCGAATCCTGTGTTGAATCCGCCTGCCCATCTCCGTCCTTATCGAGATCCCGATAATCAGGGATGCCATCGTTATCGTCGTCGTCATCCAGGTAATCGGGTATACCGTCGTTGTCCGTATCGACGGTTAAGTCGATTCCTTTCAAGGACTTTTCGAGTGAGTCTGGAATGCCATTGTTGTCATCATCTGTATCCTGCGAGTCTAGTTCGTGGATGGATGGATGGTGTAATTGAAGGATGAATGGATAGATGGAGTGATTGAAGGATGGATGAATGGAGTGATTGAAGGATGTATGGATAGATGGAGTGATTGAAGGATGGATGGAGTGATTGAAGGATGGAAGGATGGATAGGTGGAATGCTTGAAGGATGGATAGATAGAGTGATTGAAGAATGGATGGATTGAGTGAATGATTGAAAGATGGATGAATGTTCACTTGGAGGTGTTGTATGAAGGACAAAATGCCAAAAATTGATGAATAAATGAATGAATGAAAGAATAAACAAGCCAATAAATGAATGAGCAGATGAGTGGGTGAATGAATTAGAAAAACAAAATTACTCTAAGGAATATTCTTCCGTTTTCATCATAATTATTCGCCAAGCAGCAAGATACAGCATATATTTACTATTGTTATTTTCGTAAAATCATTGATATTTCTGCATATTAATAAGTACTTACTTTACCAAAGGTGTAATTATCATACAAACACACATCACGCACACACACAAACACACACACATATACATAAACAAATACACACACACACACAACACACACAAATACATAAATACACACACTCATATATATATATATATATATATATATATATATATATATATATATATATATATATATACTTGCTTGCTAACTGCTAAAAAGTGAACCTATGCAGACGAGATTTATAAAAACTAGCATGAGTTGTGTACTAATATATAAGTGAGATACTGGTGAAGCCGAAACAACATCGACATGTACGTGATCAAAAACATTAGCGCATAAACAAAACATCCATTATTTGTATATACAAAAAAATATACAAAAAGATATACAGGATGTACCACATGTCTAAATACATACACAACACAAACATAGATGTCTGTGTACATGTATACTTTGTATGTTGTACACTTTGTAAGCTCTACAATTTGTATGCACATGCATTAGATATGTATATTTCACGCCATACAACCTTTCGCGAACACCAAACCATTGCTGTTGGAATTTAAAAATAAAACATAACGATGAACCAAATGTAAGAAGAGGCAGTTTGAAAGATTCGTTTGTTTGTTTTTTGTTTGTTTGCTGTATGATTTGTTTGTATGTTTGTCTGTGTATAATATGTTTGTGTGTATGTTTGTTTGCGTGTATGATTGTATGTATATGTATTTCATTGTTTGTTTGATTGTATATATGTTTTTGTTTGTTTATTTAAGTTTTACGTTTCTATAAAAATGCATTTGTTTTCGTGTAAATGTTATAGTTTTCCTGTATCTGTTAATTCACACTATACTCTGTTTTGTATGTTTAAATGTTTATTTGTTTGTACGATATATGTAAAAATTTATTTACATAAAGTTGTGTTTTTATAGTTAAGTGCACGTATGCATTTATTTCCAAGTTACAAGTCTTCATGGATGGAAAAGTTTTTTCGTTTTTTGTTGTTATTTATTCCAATTATAATCATGTTAATAATAATAATAACAGCAGCAATAATAATAATAATAATAATAATAATAATAATAATGACAATGATAACAATCTTACTCAACTGCAGCAGTCATTGGCATCATTATCATTATTTAACGACATAATCACCATCCTCATCATCATCACTATCTTCATCATCATTGTACTCACAATTATCATTAGCACTACAACACACCAGACCATAACCACACACATTACCAGTACTCACCCAGAAGTCCGTCATCATCATCATCAGTATCCTTATCATCATTTGTCCCATCACCGTCCGTATCGTCGTCGTCTTCATCATCGCCATCCGGAATGCCATCACCATCGTCGTCATCATCCAGGTAATCGGGTATGCCATCCTAGTCACGTGATGCACGGCGTTTAGGATTTTATTATTGATGAAGTTTATCATGGCGACGATGACGACGACGATGATGGTTGCTGCGACAATGATGACGACGTGGTTAATAATGTACATCATACAACATTCTATCACTAATGCACTTTTACCTTTTTTACTTACTTCCTATTGCAATAAAACCGCAAGGCCTAGATTAAAAAAAAATTTGTAACGTAACTTCTCTCTCTTCTGCAGCTGTCTAAATACCCGATTACTTCTAAGTAATTACTATTACTAATTAGCATCACCGTTACTACTGATTTCAGAATTGTTAGTAGTAGTAGTAGTAGTAGTAGTAGTAGCCGCAGTAGTAGTGGCAGCAGTTGTCGTAGAAGCAGCAGTAAAATTATTAGTAACACTAGCAATTTATTCCAAAAAATGATAATGCTTCTACTAATTACTACTGCTGCTGCTACTAACTACTACTACTACTACTACTACTACTACTACTACAACTACTATTAATAATAATAATAATAATAGTAATAATAATGATGAAATATTGCAGTCCTTATTTCTAATACTCCCAACGTGGCTAATTTTTAAATTAAGGATCAATTTAGGGGTAGCAGGCATGGCGTTGTCATAAACTCGGCAGCTATCATCATCATCATCCTCTTCATCATCATCATCATCATCTTCTTCTTCATCATCATCTTCATTATCATCATCACTATTGCCATATCATCGTCATTATTGTCATTCCGATTATCGATATTACCATCAAAATGGTATTTATATTTATCTCTAGTCATCATTGCCATCATATCATTATCCTTGTTATTATAATCACCATCCTCATCAGTACTCACTCCATCCTTATCTTGAAACTTATCCAGTATCCCATCTCCATTCTTGTCCAGGTCGAATTCATCCAGAATCCCATCGTTGTCATCGTCCTCATCTAAGTAATCCGGCTTACCTGTATTGCATGATCAATAGATTGTGATTACCGTCGTAACGATGGTGAAGGTGATGATGAAGAAAAGGATGAAGATAGTGACGGTAATGGCGCGATAGTGGAGTGGTTAAAGTGCCTGGAACTTGTTTTGCAGTTACAGGGTTCGAGATCCCCGTCCGTCAACATATTGATTTTGATTCACGTGTTTTTAAGTGTTTACGTGCACTGTGTGTTTGGTTGGTGATGCCTCTGATAAACGCTATAGAGAAAATTATGAAAAAAATGATATGAAAATTATGATGAAGATGATGGCGATGATTTGATAAGGAGAAATAACGATGACAATAAAGATACTAATGATGATGAAAAAGATGACGATAAGAAAGATTATGAAGGTAATGCAAAAATTACGATGATGGTAGGTAAGTATTAACTTTTCATGTTGATAATTTAGGTAATGATATCATTGTAAGTAATTGTTAACAATGTTATTTATATTTTGACATCAACTTTGCAGCATTTAAAATTTATCACCACAATCTCTTCACTATAATTAAGTCAATATTTTAAAATAGTTTCTATTTTTATCGTTGTCATCAGCCTCAACATCATCATCATCACACTCACCATCCTTATCAGTATCTCTCTTCTTGTCAATCCCCTTCAGAGAATGTTCCAGATAGTCCGGAATGCCATCTTTATCGCTATCCTTAATTTGATTGGTTGTTAGTTTTCTTGCTTTGACCTACATATTTTTAAATATATGCAAGTGGGTTAAACTATTATGGTTTCAATAGGGCATGACGTTATGAAAGGAAACATTTTTAATTTAGAAGCTTAAACAAATAATTATAAAAAAAATGTGAACTTTTTTGAAGACGGGTGGTTGAAATGGTTTCACGGGGACAGGTGGTTTACCGCCTTTGATTGACTGGACAACTTTGGGTTTTTCTGCGGTGGGCTTTACCGGTGCTGTTGGCTTTGTGGACTTTGCAGGAGTTTGTATTTTAGCAACAATTTTTTCTGGAATTTTGTTCACAATCTTTTGTTGCAATTTTGAGACGACGGTTTTTTGAGCTGGTGATGTTTTTGCAGGAGGTTGCTTTTTTATTTGCTGAAGTTGAACTTTTTGTTGTTGTTGTTGTAGTTTTATTGGTTGTGGAGCTGGTTTTGGTTTTTGTTGCTGCTTAACTGGTTGTTGAATTTTTGCTGCGGGTTTTGCTGGTACAAATTTTGGCAAATCCTTTACAGTTGGAGTTTTGCTAAGGATTTGTTGTTTTTGTGGCTGTGCTTGTTTTTGTGGCAGCTGTTGTCGCTGAGGCTGCTGCTTTTGTTGAGCGTCGGTTGGCGTTAACGAAATAAACAGCAAAACTGCTATTAGCAAGAAAACTAATAGTGTTGGAAAATAATAGAAAGTTTTGCAACTATTGTTGCGCTTTCCCTCGCAACCCCCCATCAGGTTGCAGTCCGTCTTGAGTTTTTCAATCATTCTTGCTGCTGTTGCTGACGTGTGATAATAATTTGTTAGCAACATTACAAAAGTTCAATAAAATTGAAGGTAGAAAGATAATACGACGAGTTACAAAAATACGTTTATGATGAAAATGGAGCACAGACTGGAACGTCTGGCGTGGTTTGTACGTACAAAGCAAACAAAAAAAATATATATAAGAAATATACAAACGAATTGAAACATTTAAATTAAGCCTGGCAGACTAACCCTCTTTTAAATCATTGGAAAGTTACGGAGGAAACTGCAGATCAACTAAAAGAATAAGATACAAATGATACAAAAAGATATAACGTACAAATGATACGATATATGATACATACAATGGTAAATGATACAAATTTGTATTAACATACCTGCGTCAGCAATCAACGGATTCCTATTCTGACACCTATTCAAATAAATAAATAATTAATGTTTATATTTGAATATTATAATTTTAATTATTTCAAGTAATCATAATAAAATATTAATTAATTAATAAAATATTAATTAATTAATATTTGGTAAATAATTTTCCGTAACTCAAGACTAAACTTTAATTCCAAACTTTCCTAAGTGAAAAAGTAGTGACTAAATATTACATTCTACATATGAAAGTCTATATACAAATATATATATATATGTATTCAATATATATATATATATATATATATATATATATATATATATATATACGTACATATAAGTATATATTCTATTTTGATGTATATCTATATACCAGATATCCATATCAAACATTGGATACAACTAATAATACCCCAAAAAAAAGTTCAACATAAAAGGGGTAAAGCAATATTAAGCAGTGCACTTATTGTTTTGCTTACTACGTAACGTTATTGTTACAACGTAACAATAAAATAAAATTGTTATAGTGAAATAATGATCATAACATTTCACAGATTTTATTTCATAAAATGAAAGAAAAAAACAAACAGTATGTTGTTATTCTTAGCGGTGGTAAGAACGAAACAACACAAAGCAACGCAACCTCAGATAAGAATTAAACAGAAATAATAATTTCACAATATATATATATATATACATATATATATATATATATACATATACAGTATTGTATGAATTCAACCGAATTGTTGGCATTAATCAATTTAAAGTTTGTCTTTTGATTTAAATTTTGATTAATGCCAACAATTCGGTAGAATTCATAATTCATACATTACTGTATAAAATATGGTCTCCTTCCAACACACACACACACACACACACACACACTCACACACACGCACACACTCACACACACTTACACACACTCACACACACACACACACACACACACATATATACATATATATATATATATATATATATATATATATATATATATATATAATACATGAAGAGCGTATAACTGGTTTTGTTATTTTTTTTTGTTTCCCAAGGTAAATTGCTTAGTTAGTTGGTTGCATGAACAGTATATTAATTTATTTTTCAAAATATTATTGTTTGCATACATATGTGCGTGTGTGTATGTGAGTGTATATATATATATATATATACATATATATATATATATATATATATATATATATATATATATGTTGGTAATAATATATATATGTTGGTAATAAAATATAAAATATATATATATATATAATTTTTGATGAAAATCACAGCATGTTTGGCGTTAGTTAATTTCCATTCCAATTTAACTTTTCGATCTTTCTAACGGTTGATCGTTAATCATTTTCACGTTTCTTTAGTTTGTTCAAAGTTTTTGTTTGTTTTATGCATGATAGAGCAAAATAGCTTTTATCGGTATTCCTATACCATCTTCGGTGTGTGTGTGTGTAATAAATTTATACATATGCATTGCATACAACACTTTATATGTACGGAGAGGAGATATCTCGGATTAATCAATCAATCAATCAATCAATCAATCAATCAATCAATCAATCAATCAATCAATCAATCAATCAATCAATCAATCAATCAATCAATCAATCAATCAATCAATCAATCAATCAATCAATCAATCAATCAATCAATCAATCAATCAATCAATCAATCAATCAATCAATCAATCAATCAATCAATCAATCAATCAATCAATCAATCAATCAATCAATCAATCAATCAATCAATCAATCAATCAATCAATCAATCAATCAATCAATCAATCAATCAATCAATCAATCAATCAATCAATCAATCAATCAATCAATCAATCAATCAATCAATCAATCAATCAACCAACCAACCAATCAATCAATCAATCAATCAATCAATTAGCTTATAAAGCACTATTCCCGCGATGTTCAACAGCGCTCCTCAATGAATTTTGAAAACAGATGGGTCTTGAGATCCGCTCTGAACTTCGCAAGTGAAGGAGAAGTAGTCAGGGAAGTAGGTAGAGAGTTCCAGAGAAAAGGACCAGAAAAAGCAAAAGCAGATTTGGCAAAAGAGTGTTTAACACGAGTTAAGAAAAGCGAGAAGAAGACGATCGTAAACCGGGGCGTTTAGGTTCAATAAATATATCTGATAAATATTTAGGAAATAATTTAGATTGAGACTTATACATGAACGTGCAAATTTTAAAAATTATTCTATATTTTATAGGTAGCCAGTACAAGAGAACAAGATAGGGAGATATATGGAGAAAAGAAAGGGGCACGAGCAACTAGACGAGCAGCAGAGTTAAAAGCTTTACTTAAAGGATAGAGTATAGAGTCAGGAAGACCATAGTAGAACGAGTTACAATAAACAATCCTAGATAAGACTAACGAAGTAACAAGAAGGAGAAGAGTAAGATCATCAAGAAAAGGCAAAAGTTTTTTTATTCTACGTAGATGAAAGTAAGAGCTTCTAGCAACACTATTAATCTGAGAAGAGAGAGACATAGTAGAATCAAAGATAAAACCTAGACTACGAAACTTATGAGAGACATCAAGAGTTTTAGAATCAGGTAAGATAATAGGAGGAATAGTAATAGAGTGTTTAGATTTATTAAAACAAATTAATTCAAACTTAGAAGGATTAAGTTTAAGACACATAGAGTCAGACCAAGCGATAATTGAAGAAAGACATAAAGATAAATTATGAAGAACACTATTAAGATTAGATGGAGGAAAAGAAGTATAAATGTAAGAATCATCAGCATATAGTTGACTAGAGAAAGAAAAGTTATTAATAGTTCAGTAGTAATATATTAGTAGTTCAGAAGTATAGAGTATAAATAGAAGAGGGCCAAGGATAGAACCCTGAGGTGCCCCGAAAGTAAGAGTAGAGGAGTTAGAAGTAGATGTTTTTTAACATCACCTGTTTGGTAAGGGATCTACGTGCAATGTTTCAAAAGTTTTTTTGTTGGAGGGATGATGAGATGACGATCTTGAGAATGATTATAGTGTCAGTAAGTTAGCTAGTGAGTCGGTTGTTTGGTTAGTCAGTTAACAAAGCAATTAAGATACCAGTCAACCAACAAATTCTTTTATGTGTGTTTAATTTGACATTTAATTTTATTCTCTGCAATCAAATTATTATTGAGAGTTAATTATTTCAACAAACTTACAAAATATATAAACATTTATTAATTTGAGTCACCAGGTATAGCATGTTTATGGAAGATCCAAAATTGGTTCTTCAGATTTTACCGACAGATGTCAGGAACACTTGATGACAACCTTTCAAATTGACAGTACGTAAAAATTTCAATAAAAAATCGTTGGCGTTGTCTTTGAAATTTCACGAACGTTGATATCTGAATTTTGATAGGTTCTTCTACAGTGATGTCACGAATTCAAAAGCATTAAGCTCACAGGAAGCAAGCATAATTCACTATTTGGCCTGGCTACGCTCGAGTCAGGTGTTAAATCCATGGTTAAACCATCCACATGATAAATAAAAAATTATATTCCCAACATAAATTATTAATTATTATCAGGTATTTAAATAAGATCAACCTACAAAAAACTTCTTTCTAGAAATTTAAACGCTTAAGCTGTGTTCTTCCGTATTTATTTTAAAATGTGCGATGTGATAACTTATTGCAATGTAACAATGCTATAAATATTTATTTTTTTAATTTAATTATTATCATATAGTAAGTAATTTTCAATTTTTGTTGATGATTACATTGATTTCAATTTTTCAAATAAGTTTTTCTTTTTTGAAAAATGCCGAAAAAATGTGATTGAAGGATAATCGCTTCTGCTTCTCAGCACTAAATTTAATATTATATTCCATTCAAATCTGGACGTTAAATAAGAACTTCAATGAACAAAATTAACAACACTGCAAAATAGGGAACGAAAGATTATCGTACCTGATTTTTATCATTGTGACTTTATAAATATAATCAGAATGAGCAAATAAATGAATAAATAGAGTAAAAACATAATTCAATGAAACAATTTTTTATTAAAAAACATTTTTAAATGTTAAATATAAAAAAACAACATTTAAAGGGTAGCATGAACTATTTGTAATACTTTTTAATTTTGAAGTCTTCATCTCCACACAACGAATTCAGCTGAGGTTTGACTTGTGTAATGGGAGCAATTGCTCACATCACTCCACGGAACGACAGCAACCACAATGATAATTAAAATTTTTCAAATTCTGCATAAGTGAAAATGTTTTCCTTTTTTTTCTTCTTCTTCTTTCACGTGCCTTATCCTTTCAGGACATTGGCGACCATCGACCTCCACAAAACGCGATCTTCAACACTTTGTAGTAGTTGAAATTGAGTGATATTGAACAAGTGACACAAGGACTTCACGAATGTTATTCGTTGTTGACAGCGATCTCTTTTCTCTGCAATCTTTCCAGTAGTTGTTAGATTTTCCATTCTTTCATTCCGCATGATGTGATCAAAAAACTTTAACTGCCCCCGTCGGATTATCTGTAGTAATTTCCTCTTTTCATAACCGGACTGTTTTAATACATCTTCATTCGAAGTATGAGAGGTCCCACTAATTTTCATAAATCTTCTCAAAAACCGCATCTCAGCAGCGTTAATCTCTTTTTCCATTTCTTTAGAAATTGTCCAGGGCTCTAACTTACGGCTCTTAGTCATGAAAATGTTTTTAACAAATTCATTTAAAAAAAGTAAATTATTCTCTGCAGCTTTCTGTGTTAGAATCGCTTGTCTAAAATAAATAAACAAATAGAACGACACAAGTTCTTACATTGGATATTTTTTTTGTCAACCTCAAAGAATCACATAGCTAGCTGCTATCATATCGTTCTTCAATGCTTAGCAGCAATTAACTTTTTATACATAAAAGACTACAGCGCTGACACCACAGAAAGACATTCATAAACATTTGTACGTATCATAATCACGAGTACCTATCTACTATGGATCATTCGAGGCTTATGATAGTCTTTGGATTTTGAACAGACGGCGTTTGGACCACGTTATCACGCATTTATAACAAACTCAAGTATGGCGCTCTTACCATCTGAACTAACTCGAATATATGTATATAAGTATATAAATAATAATTATACGCACATTTTTTTAAAATGTTTTTCTCAGCAAATATTCATAAATACATTAACACAAAGTGTGGATGGAGTGTGTGTTAAGAGAGTTTTAAACTATCCAAGTATTATCAAATGATTGCTAAGATTCGTTGTATAATTTATGTTTCTGTATATGTTTATATGATGATTTGATGTAGATGTTTATGTTATGCAAATGTAATGTTATCGAGAATAGGTTCCTTTATGACGATTGCTTGCTTGTCGAGACCTTTCGAGACATTATCATAACTTTCCTTTATATAAAATTCATCGCTTCCATGCATACGTGTATGTTTCCATAGCGTATGTCATTGTGTATGTAAGTATGTATGTATTTATGATTGTATTCATGTGTGTGTGTGTGTGTGTTTGTTTGTATGTATGTATGTGTGTGTTTGTACGTATGTTTGTGTGTGTGAATTTATAAGCCTAAAAAACCACGTAAAATAATTTTCCATTACAGTGCTAAATAAACGTTCTTAACCATTTTTAAAATGAAGAAATTGAGAGACCGGAATAGGCGGATAAAAAGCAGACAAACTTTTCTACGCAGTTGGACCAACCAACAACCGCGAAGAATTTCTTGAACCGGTAAAAAGATGAGACAGACACTGCTATACTATACAAAGGACCCAATAATATTAATATTAATAAGAACTAAATTAATGTTATTTATTTCATGGTGGTCCCTGATGTCTCACATATATTTTTTAAAATATTACTATTGCACAACGTAAAATTGAGCAGAAACAGTTTTATTTTTAGTTTATTGGTCTGTATCGTCATTGAAGAATTCTAGCGATCTTGCAGATTTCCGTTTCAGATTTATAATAATTTTCTTATCCTCAACATCATGCTTCTGCTGGAGTGCGGGCTAAATTAATATTATTCCATGGTTAAGTGCTGCGTGAACAAGCATAAGTCAAATATAAATATGATCGATGTATTATCATTTTTCGATCCAAGACTCTAAAAATAAACGACTTCGAGTTGCCTCATTTTTGCACAACTTAACGATTAATTGTTATTGTTAAAATCTGTTGTCGTTAAAAGAAAAAGATTTTTCAAATTTAAACCACATACCTTTCAATTTCACTGCCCTGGTCAAGCTTTTCATGGACATTCATGGCCTCACCACCGGCTGATTTAATGGTGTCATAAACATTAACCTCTTGTCTTTACAACACAATACTAGCATACGAATTTGAATTAGTTTTCAATAAAATCAATTTTAATTTCAATAATTTAAGTTTAAATTAATAAAAAAAACATTTGGTGGCTTTAACGATTTTTGTTTCAACTTTAGAAAGTGTGGATGAGTTGACGTTAGAATTGTTGTCAAAGTCAAAAATACTTTCCAGATATTGAGACAACTCATTACTGATTTTGCTAAAATTATTGAAATTTTTTAGAGCGGCAAACCAAAAATGTACAATTTCTGTGCGATATTAACCATGGACACGTTACATTATTGTTAACAAACAAAAGAGAGCCGCTTAACCCAGCAGTACAAGATGCTGTCCGGTTTAATTTTGACCTACTCGCCGGCCCTTTATCGCTTTTTAAATAATACACTCCATTTAACTCATTTCATCTCTTTTGAGTTAAACTACAAATAAAACGAAAGTATTGAAATAATTGTATGCAATTGAATACTTGTATCTAAACTAAAAACACAGTCAAAAAAAGCCAATTTCTTTCTTTTTTTCTTTATTCAATTTTATAATTTTATTTTATTAACTATCTCAACATATTACCTTATTCTTTTATACTTAACTCTATTTCGATGTATTCTCTTGCATGTTGTAACATTTTTGGCGTCTGACAGAAAGTGAATACCAAAGAAGAAAAATAAAATGAATGGTTTTAAAAATAAACCACAAACATAACAATTAAAAAACGACATGGAACCACAAAAAGCTAAAAAGTATTCTTTCCTGTGTCTCGAGCAAAACCACAGAAAAAGAAACAACTAGACTGTAGAAACAATGAAAGCAAAAATCATCTTTATCCTCGCTCTTGTTCACGCACACACACACGCACAAACACATACAATACATACATTCACATACGTCTGTCATACACACACACACATACACACACACGCACACACACACACATAAGCGAAGAAACATCAAATGAGGAAAAGTTAATAAAAGAGCGCATGCAATAGCCATGAGCGACAATAAAGAACGTAAACAAAAAGAGCCAAAGATAAAAAAGAAGGACAAATTAAAGACACAATGGCGCATTATTCTGATTTCTTTGCATAGTGGTCAATCGCTGTCACTCGCATGAATGGCTAGAAATAGAGACAGATAGATAGAAATATAGATGAATGGATAGATGGATGGATGGATGGATTTATGGATGGATGGATGGATTTATGGATGGATAGATAGATGGACGGACGGATGGATGGATGGATGGATAGATAGATGGATGGATGGATAGATAGATAGATAGTAAAACGGATAGATAACAAAATT